>NC_061111.1:32384600-32506600 GCF_002878395.1 Capsicum annuum | reverse complement strand
TGCTGAAGGCTATGATGGTCTAAAAAAAGTCTTACAAGGAACTCCATATAAGTAATGATGCCATAACTTCGACACAAATACTACAATATCCAACTTCAAATCATGGATAGGGTAATTTCTCTCATGAGGCTTCAACTGATGATAGGCATAAGCAGCCACCTTACCCTTCCTTATCAATACTGCACCCAAAGTAACACCAAAAGTATCATAAAGCACGGTAAAAACCATCCCCTCCTTGGGCAAAGTCAAAATAGGAGCTAAAGTCAACAACTCTTTAAGTTTTTTGAAGCTCTTCTCACATGCATCTGACCACAGAAAAAACACCTTTTCCTGAGTCAACTTGGTCAAAGAAGATGCAATAGATGAGAAACCCTTTACAAAATGCCAATAACAACATGCCAAGACAATAAAACTCTAAATTTCCATAAGAGAAATAGGTCTAGCCAATCATGAATTACTATTATCTTAGTCGGATCAACCATCACCACTATCTTAGCTGAATCGGCCATACTACCATCTTTAGTCATCATATGGCCAAAGAAAGAGATAGAATCCACCTAAAATCATACATAGAAAACTTAGCATACAACTTTTTATCGCAAAACCTTTGAAGTACAATCGTCAAATGCTTCACATGGTCAGTCTCACTCTTGGAATAAACCAAGAATTCATCTATAAATACAATAACAAAAGATTTGAGATATAATCAAAAGACCTAGTTTATCAATTCTATGAATGGTTTTAGGGCATTGGTCAATCCAAAAGACTTCAACAAGAACTCATAACGACCGTATTGAATATGAAAATCCATCTTCAAGGCATCCAAAGCTCTAGTCTTCAATTGGTGATACTATTTCTCAAATCAATATTGGAAAACATCAAAGCTCCCTGAAGCTGGCAAACAAATCACTAATACGAGGAAGAGGAAACTTGTTCTTAACTTTTACCTTGTTCAACAATTATAATCAATACACATATGCATAGAACCATCACTCTTCTTCATGAATAAGACCGAATCACTCCAACAAGATACACTAGGTATAATGAACTCCTTACTCAATAAATCTTGAAACTGCTTCTTAAAATCTTTCAACTTAGCAAGGGACATCCCATAAAGAGGAACAAAAATAGGCTTAGTGCTAGGCTCCACATCAATAAAAAATCAACATCATGATTCGAAGGCATACCAAGTAAATTCGAAGGAAACATATTCATGAAGTCATAAACAACCTAAATAGAATCCATGGGAGGTAGTGAGGCAATAATAGTATCACAAACATAAGCTAAATAGGACAAACACCTCTTCTCTATTATGTGATGAGCACATGAAAAAGATATTGCACCCTTTGAATCTGAATTAAGCAAACCCATCTGAGCAAACCTTGGCATAACCATCATACTAAGGTCATAATCTTGGTATAATAGTATGATAAGGATCTAACTAATTAATGCCCAAGATAATATCAAGATAAATCATATCTAGGATAATTAATTCTACCTAAGTCTCATAACCCGCAAAGGTAACCACAAAAGATTGGTATACCTAATCCGTCACTAAAGAATCTCCTATTATGGTAGAAACATAAAGAGTCATAGCAAAAGGTTCACATTCTCCATCAAAACCAAAAGCAAAATATGTAGACACATAGGAGAAGGCCAACCCAGGATCAAATAACATAGAAGTAAACTTGTAGAAACTAAGATGATACCCATAATATTAGCATCAGAGGTCTCTACCTCGAGTCTAGCAGGGATAGCATACCTCACATCCACTGTCGGACTGAGTAATCCTATGACCATCACCAAGAGTACCTCTATTTCTACCTCAAGCACCTCTAGCAGTACCCCACCACTCTATGAACCAATTTTCACTACAAATGTAGGAGTAGGTCTAAAAATATGTCGATGACAATCTTTTGTCACATGGACAATCAACCCTGTTGAACCTGAGCTATACCCACACTCGAGCTTAGGAGAGGCCGCTATAGCACATCCTCTAACTAGGGAAACTCCTTGTACCCATTCTCTACCTTAGGGTTATCCATGACCCCTAACTCTTCCTCTCATTAGAGTTCTATCCTCAAGTGCTGACTCAACATCCCTAGCCTCTTATGATCTAGTCCTCAACATCCATGCAGAAAAGAGTGGAACAAAAGTTAGAACATTAGGTAAGAAGAAGTTGCATAACTTAGAAATTAAAATAGAGAATTCTTTTTTAAAGATATCATATAGCCTCCCAATGATAAATACAGAAATCTACATACTGATTTGAGAGACTCTACTAGACATCCTACTCTTTACTTATGAGGCTGATGAACTTGGCTACTCTAATAAATTTGTCATGACCTAAAAAAGGGTCAAAATGACACTTATCATGGTTTAACCTTGATGAGTAATCCAATCACCCAAATTGATAGAGGAAACACAAAATATACAATAACACACACCTAGGCACAACTTCTAGAATAAAGTCATCCCCTAAATCATAAGTAAAAGCAAAAAATTGAAAGAAATCTCATAAATCCTTAAAATTTGGTGTCATAGTATAAAAATATCTAATATAATGTCCTAAAAACTCAAAACACATATCTGTCTCTAAATACCAAAATAAAGACAAATAGGGACAAACGAGGTATGAATCAGAATCTAGAATTTCCACATAAAATCAACTACCACATGAAGTGCTCGTACTAGGATCTGCACCGATTGGGCATAGTAAAGGTGAGTACCATCCAATTGTACTCAGTAGACATCATAAGCCGAATAAGATAAGTAGTAAATAAGATAAGAAAAATGTACTATAAGAACGCCACTTGTAAGCAGAAAAGTCCCAACTGGTAGCTCAAATCATCCTCACTAAAAATTCTAATATATAAATACATAGAAATAGAAACAACTCAGATTTATATGACAATACACAAAAACTATGTATAAGTCAAAAAAACTAGGGAAATCAAGAAAGATCCATGTGAAAATCTAATGCAATGCAATATGAATGGGATGAATGATGAAAGCCATCACATAGCTTTTTGTATATAGCCATCGAGTTTGTATCTACTAGGTAGGATCCATGAAGGGTTCGTAACCCATATACTATATCTCAATCTCAGCTAACCTCTCCAGATCATGTTTATGGAGAGGATTTTCATAAAAGTGTCTTATTTTATTTTGAAAAAAAGTATCTTATGAATGTATATATATTGACTAAGGATGTAATGCTCATAATAACCTCAATATGATGATACCTAGTCCATCCAACATGTATATATAAGTAAGCCTAAAAATCAACTTAATATGTCCATAATTCAAGATCATCAACTTCAATTAGGCATCATCTGAATAAATATGTATATAAAACATCATTAAAATCATATTAACCCCCAAATCGAGTATTTAATCATAATAAAGGTAGCCAATTCTCAAATAATGCATATACTAGCAAAATAAGCACCATCACAAGCATCATATCTAAAGGTATTTAAATTCATAGATAAGACCAATAATACCAAATAAAGCCTCCACATGAGTAACACATAATATCAGATATAACAAACCAATCACAATGGAATATAAGACCACACACAGGCACATAATAGTAGAAATAATCTCAAATATAAACCCTATAGTTATTTTTTCCAATCCATAGTGTGCTTTACTTATTTATTAACAATCCAACCCAATCTAAAAGAAGTTAAGCCATAACCTACCTCAAAATGACAAAAGTCCAGTCTAAAATGCTTCAACACAAAGCCTTTCCTTTGCGAAGGGCCTCAGAATTAACTACAATATTCAAATATAGCATCTATGTATTAAAGAAGGCTAATAATACCCATATTGCCCATATTCAGGTCGAGTCCAAAATGGATACGAAAAATAAGTTCAAAAATGTAAAGAGTAAATTCAGAATTTTATTTAAAAAAAAAATACATTCCCCAAGGTTATAGGATTTACAAGATAAAACCCATGTGAAAATGGGTTTAAAACGAGGTTCTAATCAAAGAAAAACCCTTTTAAAACTTTATTGGTTAAATTCCAAAATTTTCCACTTTGAAATCATGATATAATCAATGAAAAGTAATGAAAATAAGATTTTGGAGATTACCCAAGCTCAAATGGTGAAGAAATTCTCAAGGATCGCCCCAACCCAAAGCTCAAAGATCCAAAAAAAATAGAGGAAAACATGAAAAGTAAATCTTATATACTATTTAATAAATAGTACCTCGTGATTGAGGGTCAAAGTTTGGTCGACCAAATTATTGGCCTTCGATTTTACAGACAAGGCTTTGCGTTTATGAAGGTCTATGATTTTGGACCTTCACGTTCGCGACAGCGTCATCGCGTTCACAAACCAAAATCGACCTGACCTAGATTCCTTAACCCTTCATGATCATGGTGACCCCTTGAAATCACTATGAGAAACAACATCCTTCCCTGTGTTCATGGCCAGAGTCCTGCATTTGCAAAGGAGTATCTGGTTTGCACCAGATATCACTATTTTGCTGATTTTTCCAAATTTTCAAATACTCCAAATGGACCCTTGATATTTATTTGGGATCCAATATAAATAAACCATATACACTACTAGGCTATTCTCGACATTCTAGACTCAACAACGGTGTCGGATTTTCAAAAGAAAGGGTTGTTTTCACAAAATTAACCCATGAGACTTCTTTTAACTATTTTTCAAACGAAGAATCGAAATGAGATATAAGGACTCAAAATGAAATCAACCTCACTACTAACCCAAGTTTGATATTTTAGAACTGCTGGTGTCGTCCAAGTTGATATTTGGCACTCGAATCACCAAATGTTGACCAAAGTCGACTATAATTTTTCAAGCCTCTAAAAATACAAACACACAAAAATCATTTTCGATCGCATCAAGAACCATGCTAACCATTCCCAAACCCCAAAATCAATATGCAACAACTAGGAAAAAGGATAAAATGATCAAAATCTATAAAAATAAAAAATTCACAAATTCAAGTCATTATATTTATGCAGTAGTTTATAGACTTTGTTTATTTATTTGTTCTATTGATTTAAGATTTGGATATATGAAGGTTTTTTCCATTTTGTAAAGCATGATGGAAAGTCATTAGATTCTTCTTTTTCCATTTCCCATTTGCTAAGATGGCATACTGTAAAGAGTGATAGCATAATGTTGTAGTGAATGTTGTCAAGGTATACATTTATCTGTTATTATCTAGTAATATTTTTTAACTAGTGAATATTGTGCAATTTCTATTTTTTCTTATTTTGTAGATTTTGCACCCATATCTTACCCCTACTATTTGTGAGATGAAACAGACCTATATGACAACATTTAAGCCATACATAAATAAAGTAAATAACATCTTCCTCGATGTCTTAAAGGTTGAATTGAAAGGTATAACTATCCTCACTTTATCAGTAGAGAGAATGGACCACGACAAAGATTTGAATACTCATAAACATATCCTGTCATCAGCATATGCTTATAAGCATGCTGATCTAATTGGGCATAAAATTGTAGTGAGCACTTATAATTATGAAAATATGTGTGAGTGAGTCACTTTGCTCGAGTAATCTATGTTGGGTGTTATAGCTTACGTTAGGAAGGAGACATTGAGGAGAATTAAGAAGAAGAAGAAGAAGAAGAAGCAACAATATCAAGATAAACTAGTTCATATTTTATTGTTATTTCTTAATTTTACTTGTGTAATTTTTCTAATCCTGTCAAAACAATGTGTCATAGGTCGATAACCTTATGTTTATTAAATATCAAGTAAATATTAAAGAACTTGTAATCATAGTGATTGATTTTGCAGCAAAAGCTGAACAAATGACAGGATGAAATAAAGAAGAAGAAGAATAAAAAGAGAAGAAGGTAGTACATGAAGAAGATAAGAAAGAAGAAGAAAAAGAAGATGAGAAAAAATCAAATAAGAACAAGAATGAAAATAAAAAAGAGAAGAACAAGAGAAGGAGACGAAAGAGAGAGAAGAGAAAAAGAAAGAAGAAGTGGCAACAGAGAAAGTAAAAGAAAAAGAAGAGGAAGTGGCAACAGAGAAAGACAAAGACATGGTCAACAGAGAAGATTGAAGATAAAGACATGGTCATTGATATGGAAGAAGAAGAGGCAAAGGATGAAGAATATAAGATTAGAGATAAAGACTTAGCCACTGATAAGGCAAAAGTTGAGAATGAAAAAAAATAAAGTCATTGACACTGATGTACCAGATGAGGAAATGAATGATGATGAAGAAGGGAAAGAAAAATAAAGACATTGCCTTGACAGTAAAGAAAAGAAAATAAAAGATGGAGAACCAGTGATGAAAATAAAGTGGACGTGATGGGATTATTGTGATACTCAATAATGAGATTATTGGTGACGACAAAAACAAGTGATATCATATATGTGGTATTTTAAGACAATCTATTTTCTTAATGGTTTAGTTTTTTATGAATGGTTGGATGATTTGATATCATATATTTGGTATTTTAAGATAATTTTACTTTTTATTAAAAATTTTGAATTCTTTATGAATTTATTTTTCATGGTATTGTAGTTTTTACTTTAACTGCATTGTATTACAATTATAGATGGTCTTAATTATTTATAGAATTCTATCATTGTCAATTATAAACTTTAAGTTGATATTTAATATTATAGATCACATTCTTAATTATTTATAGAATGCATTGTGTTACTACTGTAGAAGACCATTATTATTAATAGACTGTTGTCACTGTTAATTGACTATTTTAAGTTGACAAACATAAATCACATATATAAGAACTCACCTTCCCAACTTCAGTTAAAGAATTTTCTACCTGAATTTGTATCACAGCGTGACGTCCTCAAGATAGCTGGATCACCACAACGATAATTATAGGATTTTTTTGCATTGGATGTTTGAAATTCTTGAGACATTGTAGTTATTTAAAATAGAATAAAATGCAGGAGTTAATGAAGTCAAAAAATGAGGGATTTAAAATAAGGATGAGAGGATTGCCTTTCTTTTATACAAAAACTCAGATGTTACTGTTGGAAAAGTAAGAACTTGTACTTTGTTACCGTTGAAAAAGTTGGATATTAAATTTTGTTATTATTTGACATAATTCATAGACCATCAATATAATCAATGTATTTTCATGTGTGTAGTAAATTCTAGACCATCTAGATCAGTACTCTATCTTTTATAATGTATATGCAAGTTGATATATTGGTTAAAAAATATTAGTATTTAGCAAAATGTAAATAATTACATGAATTATGTTGAATTAAGGACCATTGATTGAGTTCACTGTATATCCCAGACTATATTCTTAGTCAATATTATACTAGATGAGTATATAATCCTTACTAGTATTTTGTCAAAAAAAAAAAGAATAATTAATTAATAATGAATTAAACTGTTAGAATTTACACAATTAAATGAGATTAAACAAGTTTTATGATTATATAAGAGTCCATGTAAATTGGATATGGTGATATAAAATGTATGAGAATGAGTAATGATTGCACAATCAACATCCTTAGAGTAATGTTTGATAAAGCATAAGCTTGTACCACAACTCATCCTCATACATCTTGGATGATCATCCCCAAT
The DNA here is from genome assembly GCF_002878395.1 of Capsicum annuum. Classification (NCBI taxonomy): domain Eukaryota; kingdom Viridiplantae; phylum Streptophyta; class Magnoliopsida; order Solanales; family Solanaceae; genus Capsicum; species Capsicum annuum. The sequence continues at coordinate 32,499,005 of NC_061111.1, read as the reverse complement.
TTACCCGGACTCTTATATGATCATATAACTTGTTTAAACTCATTTAACTGTGTAAATTTTAATAATTTAATTTATTATTAATTAATTATTTTATTTTTTGACAACTACCAGTTATGGTCTATAAATAAGTATCAAATTCTATTAGAAATATGAGGTATGCTGTCGTATAGGCTAGACTATAATAAGCCGATGAAATACCTAATAGAATAGAATACATATTTATAGATCATATACTATAATAAGTCGATGAAATACCTAATAAAATTTGATACAATTTTATAGAGCATATCTAGTAGAATTTTTTAAAAATAGTTTATTAATAATAGATTAAATTATTAAAATTTACACAAATTAATGAGTTTAAACAAGTAATATGATCATATAAGAGCCCACGTAAATTGGGGATGGTCATCAAAGATGTATGAATATAAGTTGTAGTTAAACAAATGAAATCCTCACAACATACTTATGTTTTGTTAAACATTACTCTCAAGATGTTGACTGCATAACCATTACTCATCCTTATACATCTTTGATCACCATTATCAATTTACATAAACTCTTATATGAACATATGGCTTGTTTAAACTCATTTAATTGTGTATATTTCAATAATTTAATTTATTATTAATTAATTAATTAATTAATTTTTATAATATACTAGTAAGGGCTATATACTTATCTAGTATAGTATTGACGAAGTGTATAGTCTAGGATTTACAGTGGATTCAATCAATGATCCTTAATTCAATATAATTTATTTAATTATTATATTTTTGTTATATATTAACATTTTTTACCATTATATCAGCTTGTACATTCGAAATCATTGATTATATTGATTGTCTAGCATTGACAACGTGATACGAGATCAAACTACGAAAGTTAGAAACAATCATGAAACCAAAAAATGATGAAATTGAAATACGAAAAGTAAAAGGATAAAAGGATAGATGATGAATATAGATAGATTGACACAAGAAGATAGAACAAAATAGGAACTAATGAGTATACTAAACTCAAAAAATCCCAAATCAATTATCAACAAGAACCTAATCTCTTACATTGACTGAAAGAGAATCAAAATGCCCTTACAACCACTATTTCTAAACAAGATTTAATAAATGCTTCTACAAAATTTCACTCACCTTCTCAAGAGCCTTCATATCTTCATTATCAAAACCAAACTAATGAAAAAAGGACTAAGCTAATCTATTTATAGTCTAGGGTTTAGGTTTGTTTATGTCGGGATGATTCTTCATTTATAACCCAGGTGATTGCTATAAAGTACCTTGTTCCTATTGTACCGCATCTCATTTAGGGGGTCTCTTCTTGAGTATCATGAGTAATTCTCATACTTTAGTTCATCTATGAGACTTCTTATGTTAGGATAGTAGCAGTTGTGGAAGCGTAGTCATGTTTTGATCGAGGTAGTAGATGTCCTTGATGATGAAATTTTGGTAGTGACTTCTAGAGTTAAGGTTAAAAGAGTAGATGAGATAATAAGATGAAATTTGTCCTATGTAATAGTTAAGGAGGGAAGGTGTAGTAAGAAATCTTTGTAATAATGATTGAAGTTTCTAGCTCCTTAGTGGGAGATCTTTAAAGCATGGGTAGAGAGGCAGGCTTGTATGTTAGGGGTTGGTAGATACTCAACCATGGTGTTATGCGACTATGGCTCCTTGATTTAGAACCGAGGTTTCTTGTCTATAGTGGTAGGCGGGGTGGTATTACCGAAGTGGTGTAAAGTATAGGATCCTATGGCTTCCACTAGCACTTTTAAACATCCAGTAGTCTTTAGAATGGGATGAATATGCGGTTATACTCAAACCCTCTAGTTATAAGTTTGTGGGGGAAGGTGTAAAGTTATATGAAAAAGTGTTGTCTTCATGTTAAAAGCTCAGTAGAGAGTGCGGTCGTATTTTAGGGATATTAGATGTCTGGGTTATGGAGGAAGAAACTCATTGGGTTGTGGAAGAGAACATGAAGTCTTAAGTATCCGCATTTGTTCTCCAATCTAGAAACTCGTACGTAAGGTGTGTATTCTTTGTAACATGTTTGTTTTCTAACTTAGTTAAAGGAATGATTTATTTCCCTACACCTTTGTTTTCTAACTTAGTGAGAGGTCGGGATGGAGTTGTTGGGGAGTAAATCGTGCTTGTATTGCCTTGTCCATCATTCGAGGATGAATGATCTAAGTGGGGGGGGGGGATTAAAACACCTGGGTTGACCCTTAGAAAATTTCTTGAGTTTGAGCTTCTTGACATCATATGACTTAAGGGTACTTGTCATATGCTTGGGTACGGTTTTGGGCCCTCAACTCATATGTTAATCAGTATGGTTTGGTTGGTTTCTGTCCAAGGTACGAATGGATATCGTACTAGTCGTATGATAGATCGTACTAGAAGTATAGTGCCCCAATCGTATAATGTCCTATGACTAGCCTAGATGATTCTATTTTGCCTAGGGTATGGTCTAGGGCACTTGTCATATGATTGGATACGAGTTGGTCCTTGTGGTCGTATGTTGGACAATGTTGGTCCAAGGTGAGGTCTAGAATACGAGTGATGGGTACATTGGAATCCCTTAAGTATTGGCTAAGGACATTGCTTGCAAGCTATATTCAGTATGACGATATCACCAATTAATGTGTTAATAATTAACTCTTTGAATTGGTGAGTTAGTTGTGTGTTTAATGGTTTTCATTGGGCAATAATGGTGGGTTATGATAGCTAGTCGTGAAGGTGTGAGTCTTAAAGCTTGACATTGGATACTCATGTTTGCCGACATGAGGATTGGTCTTGATGACCACGTACTTGTGGGGTCTAAGGGAATCCCCCAAGTATATGCTTGTAAATATATATCATAGAGGGCGAAAGGTACAAGGGAATCCCCGGCCACCTATGGTATCTCCAGTTCGTGCGGATATATGCACTGGGCCCATCCAGGGGGTAACACTGTACCCATATAGCCCATTGATGAATTATGATGGTAAAGCTACATAACCCAGGTAAAGGTTTTCAATGCATGCTAAACCCAGCTCCCTATCTAAGCATGGATTGTATATTTATATGTATAGATATAGATGCATATGGTTATTTACTCAATTTTAAATGCTGATATTATTTTATCCTTATCCTTTGTGCATGCTAGCGTTAACCCGCTAACCTATCTTCAGGCACTGTATCCCCACATGATGTAGGAATCAGCCATACTACTTCCCCTACACATTGATCAAATTCAGAAATAGCCAGTGTTGGATTGAAATGGTGAGCTTCCATACTCTGGAAGGCTCCATTTCATGTTATGGATTTACTTACATACTTTTGTCATTTCATAGACTTTGATTTTTGCCTATGGTCAGGGGCATGTCCCAACAAGATATTCTTTGGTTTGGCTTAGAGGCTTTGTATGGACAACTGTGGACTTGAGTTTGGAATGATTATGATATGGAATTGGGTTATCGTGTTGGTTTGATTAGTTATTGGGCGGATTGACTTAGTTAGGAGGGTTTCAAATATAGACCTATCCCAAAGTCATTATATTTTAAATTTCTCTATCTTGTTATATGCTTGGAATTCATATGACTCAAGATATATGTTAGGTGGGTGGATTGGGTATCGGGGGTAGTCTCCGGTCCTTATTGAACTTGAGATGCCCATTATGACAAGGCCCTAGTTTGAGTCTTTTCATGTACCTATGATAGTAGTAGACATCTACTAGGCCCTTGGTTGTTGCAAAAATAGGGCCAAGCCTTTTGAGGGGTGTAATTTTCTTTATAGTCTATGGTTGATTGAATATCTCTACAAGATTTATAGTGTGCAAAGCATTCGTAGATCAATAGGAACCGAAAACATTGCCGCACATAAGTTTTGAGTCACTATGGGAGCCAAAAAAATTAAACAGCCAAATGAAGTGGAGAAGTGGGGGAAAATGTTAAGTTCTTTGACTGAAGACTCTGTTCAGTGGATGTTTGAATAGTTTTCTAGCACAAGACTTTTTGATCTACACTTAACACCAAGACTATTTGATTTTGATGGGACTTCATGTCCTTCAGTCATATATTCTCGCTAAAGTGATAAGGCAAGTGGGGAGAAAGCAAGTAATTCCAAGGGTAACCAACATGGATGCACATTTATAATGCCCAAATTTTTTGGTTCTTGAAAAATTTCTAAGGTTTTATCCCTACTATCTTGACTACGACTCACCCTATGAGTCGTAGGGTGTCTTCACGGGTCAGGTGACCCTAGTCGTAAGGTGTCCAGTAATAGTGCTTGAGTTACTGTCCTGAGTACAACTTAGGGGTACGAGTATCGAGAGACTTGATGGGTCCTATAAACCTAATCGTAGCCAAATCAGAAATTAAGTGGCTAAGTTCTACTCTGAGTACGAGGGGATCACTATAAGCCACCAAGATTTGTTACGAGTCGTTGGGTGCAAATCGTAGGATGTCTTGTGTTTACCCAATTAGGTTCTGTGTTGACTACGACTGGACCTTACTAGTCGTTGGGTCACATTATGAGTGGTACCAGTTAAGTTATTGGGTCAACAGTTTGTGGGTATCCTGAGAACTGTCTTGGCTATGACTTAGGGTGACGAGTCGTAATGAGACTATACGAGTCGTATAGTGACCCATAATTATTGACGACTAAAATTTTGCTTTTAATTTAAGGGCACTTTAGAGAATTCCCTCTTTGTCCAATTAAAAGCTCATGCCCATAAATCACTTTAGGGGGTCATATTTCATCCTTAACATATCCAAACACTTTAAAAGGCTCTCTCAAATTCTCTTAAGCAACAGTACTTATGTTTCCAAGAAGTAGGTCATCTAAGGGCTCAAGGGTTGAATTCCTTTCGTGAAACTTGGTATTTCAGGCAAGTTACTCTTGTCTCATTTTTAATTTGTCAAAGGCATATGTTTAAAGTGTTTTTCATGAGATATTGAAGTTGATTTTGAAAACATGGGTTGAGGGTTTTTGTACAACTATTGTTTATGTGATTTTTCATGTTTGTCCCTACATGGGTTATGTTTAAATAGTGGTTTTAAAGTCAATTTGATGCATGGGAATTGTGAATGAACTAGCGATTATGATTTCCCAAACTTGTGACTTTTGAAGTAGTTATGACCCCAACCCCATATTATAAAATTGGTTTTAGTTATGAAAATTGTGGAAATTTGAATTGTTCTTAAACTATTGCATAATGAAAAAGGTTAATGAAGCATAATGATTTATAATTGAACCAAGGGGATTGTGAATTCCCTCCAATTGATGATAATTGGTGTGGCATGTTGATGTTACCTTGCAAGTGTAGTTGGTATGACAATGCCAACAATATATGCCTAAATGTGTATTGTGGTTCAATAAATGAGATTGTGTGATTAATATTTTAATCAGGCTTTAATGAGGGTTATGTAGTTGAGTCCTTACCTGGTGAGGGAGAGTTGAGCCCATATAACCCGTGGGTGCCTTCATATATTATGACAGTTGAGCTCCACAATTCAGACTAGAGTTTTAAAGTGCATGTTAAACCTTTTTCCCTATCCCAAAATATGATATATATATATAGATAGATAGATGTATATGCATTTGACTATGTGCATTGGATTGAATGATTTTGAATAGTTGATTTTAATCCTTATCCTTGAGTTACATGCTAGCGTTCACCTCGCTAACCGTCTTTAGACATTGTATCCCCACGCGATGCAGGAACTGGTTATACTTTTACTTCTTCTGCTCAGTGATTAAGATTCAAGATCATCTCATGAGTTGACATTAAAGTGGTGAGCTTCCATACTTTGAAAGTCTACATTTCATGTTTTGGTCCCTTATGTCTCAGATGTTTAGACTTGTTTTTGGCTATAGTCGGGGCCATGCCCCAACACTTTATTGATATTCAGTTTTGGTTCTCTATTTAAAAGGCTTTGTTGGATTACTATGGATATTGGGTGATGTTGGTCGGTTGTTTGGCCGATCGCCGGTCATTGGTGATAGACACGTTTTGAATTTTCCTTATGCTTGTCGTTAGCTATCTATTTATATGTTTGGAATTCATCTGAAAGTAGGGATATTGTGTTGTTTGGTTAGATGCGAAGGGGTGGTCTCCGGTCTACGTAGGACTTGATATGCCCATCACGACCAGGCCCTGGTTTAAGTCATGATAACATTGAGTGGACTACAAAGACAACAAAATTCCAAATGCTAATGATATTTCCAAGACTTAGGGGTAAAAGACTTATCCAGACAAGAAGAGCATTGAGTCAGACAGGTATCAGGTAGGTTAAAGAATAAAGTGACTCCAGGAGATAACACGGGTAAGCACGTTAGTGATAAAGAAGCCAGGACGCAAGTCTTCTATCAAAAATTTAAGAAAACGGGCTTTGGAAGCTGAGACATGCTGTCACAACCCGAGACTACCCCCTAGTCATAACATGGTGCTAAGGTCACAAATGACCCCAAACTAACCCATTATCTGACACAAACTTTATAATGCATGAAGGAAGGTAACAAAATATTATGCAGAAGTCTTTAGAATAAAATACTTGAATAGTCAACTCAAGGTAATATCAAAAGTAACTGAAAACTTCACTGAAAAGCATAACTAACTGTCTACCTGTATGAAAGCCTCTAAACATGATGAGTTGTTTGGACAGGTCCCCAACTAACTTTGACTAACTGACATAGCATGAAATAAAATATTAAGATGAGTAATTAATAATATACCTAGTCCTTCACTGATGAGGACTCACCAATGCTGCAATTGAGTGGCTTAGGAATGGACTACGTGCAATATAGGAACTGAGAGTCCGAACCTAAGATACAAGACAAAATAACACAAAAGAGAGTATGCGGTTAGTACTTTGAATGTACTAGTATGTGAGATATGAACTAACTGATATATATTGGTATTGGACATGAATGGATGTACACATGAAGCGAATGCAAGAACAAGTATAAACATGTACTAAAATGATATGAATAACTGATATGTGGACACTCGGTCTTGCAAAATTGAATTGATTTAGTTTGAATACCAAACTGAAATAGTGGGATCTAACATTTAATTGACATGCCCCAATCTGAGCTAATCAGGGTCCAACCTATAACTCCCGTTAGAAGGGTGTCAGTAACTTGCCAAGGGTACTAACACTGGCTGTGTGGATCCACTAAACTGATGTCCTGAAGGACTAGGGTATCAGCCCTCTACTAAGAGGGGACCCTTAAGAGAGTCAACCCTTTACTGATAGGACTACCTCTTATAACCTACGCTAGCTACGTCATTCTAGAACTTAGGGGCTACTACTAAAGGTCTCCACCCTCGACTGGCAGGTGAAACTTCATCCCTAGATTTACTTGGTGCTAAGTTCTACTCCCAACTGAACTGACACTGATATTGATAAAATCTTAACATAGTTCAAAACTGATAAATACTTAACATGATAAAATCATGAATTTAGTAATACAAGCACGATATGAATGACTTGTAACCTAAAAACTGTAATATGCATAAATATTTAGGTATCAGGTGTTCATAACCCACAAGCATGGGAGAATACATTAAACATGATATCATTATTGGAATTCTTGCACGAAATTTCATGATTGTGGACCCCAAAACATAATATATTATTAAACTAAGGTAAGTCATGATTCTCAGTATGGAAATATGCTAATCTTTTGAGAATGACATGTACACATGGTTCAATTCCATGGATAAACTATAATTCTAAGAAAATTCATAATTGTCATGGAGCCCTAAGCATAAAGGGTAAACTAAACTTGAGAGTTCTAGGAATTTTGGGACTCAATGGGTGGAAGAGGCCCATAGATGAACATCCTACATACTTGTATGTAGAATCCTTGGATGATTTCTTGAAATCAAGTTTGAACTTAAAGAACCCTAGTTTACTTGGAGAGAAGAGAAAAATTGCCCCTTTTTGATTTCTTCGAGTGAAATTATGATTAATCATGTAATTAGGGATTTTGGAGCTTTTATACCACCCTTTGGGAAGCCCAAACTATGTGGGTTAGGCTTTTAAAGGAGTGGCAAAAAACTTAAAAGTCCCTTAAAACATGTGCAGGAAAACCCCATTCTAGTCATTACAGCTCACCTCATGGCTTGTTATGACTGGTCATGAGTCATGATCTGAGTTGTAACTTGGAACACTAAGGTTTTGGTCCTTTCTGGTCTGACTGCTACTTCCCATAACGACTCATTATGATTGACTATGATTCATTTGGTAGAGTTGTAGTATGAGTCTTGATTCTTGGGTCATTCACAGGTCAAGATACAAGTTCATATAATGACTCGAAAGTTCTAAGTACCAGTCGTATGCTGGACTCGTAACAACTGGGATGAATTCTTGGTTACTCACTGTTGTGACTACGAGTCCATCTTAATAAATCGTAGTCACTTATTATGGGTCATAGGGCAGAGTCATAGTCACTGGTTTAAAGATGAGGGTCATTTATGCTTAGACTACAAATGCTCGTAAGGTTTGGCTATGGGCCATCACGTGAGTCGTAGCCACTGGAAGTTGACTGGAACTTGCATAACTTTTTCCCACGATGTCGGATTAAGATGAGATTTGATGCGTTGGAAAGATAAATTAGTGGCCTATCTTTTGAGAGGTCTAGATCTTGAAAATTTGGGGTACTACACATGCCATATCCAGTTACATAAGGATAATGCAAAAGAGATAACTAAAATGGGAAAAGAGCTAAAGTTTGGGAGAAATTGTGTTTTGAGTAGAGAGACAAAGGTGTAAAAACTTTGCGATGAGTTTGAAAAATAAGGTAAATAATGTATTGGCATGGGAAGTATGGGAGGAAATCTAGCATTTTTCTATCTCTTGACCAATCGCCATTACTTCAACAAAGCTCTTGAGGCCTACATGAAAGCGACCCAAGAAGAGAACGTTCTTAAAATTTAGTTTAGCTTTTATTTATGATTTCCTTGTATTTTTATTTCTTTCAATTTATTAGAAAATTTAGTTCAATAAAATTTAATCTGTGGAGTTTATAATTCATGAGCAAATAATATCATTTTATGGCATATTTATTTCTCAAACAAATGCTAGGCCTACCACTGGCTCAAAAGAGGCTCCCAAAATAGGAAATGTCAAACAAGGTGCTTATTATATGCTGATATGTTTACTTATTTATGCCACTAGCACACCAACTGTTAATCTTTATTATTTTTGTTTTTAGTTTTCCCCTCCCAAAAGGTTGATTTGTGCATTCTGGCCTACCACACTCGATCGAAAGGGGCTTCTCCTTCCTCTCCTCCTCTACCTGCAAGTCACAAGGGTAGATAAGTAATGAGAGATAGACACAATGTTATAGACAAAAAACGCACTAGATCAGAGGGATGCGTATTGTTGGACAGAATGAGATGATGCTGAAAATAGAGAAAAAAATTTGGAGTTACAAGGATAGTTGGCGCAAGTGCACAACTTAGATAAAATTTTCCTTAATCTGAATACTCTCAAGTTGTAAGCTGACAGTTAGGCCATCTTGAAATCCCAAATTTATCCTAATCATCCAGTGCCTCCCTCTCAACCTCAAATTCTTTAAAACATCCAAAACCTACCAAATCCCATCCAAAACCTATATATGTGCCTGCCCAATATACCCAAGATCCCAAACACTCTATTTATCTATCTCCATAAAAGCCTCCAAACCCGAACATGTACCACCATCATGTATCCATATGTTGAAACCCTTTTACCTACCTATCCTCAGCACACATTCTATCCTCCAGATAGTGATTATACAATGCAATCCATAGTTGAAAGGCTAAGCCAGCTAGAAGTGTAATGACCCTTCAGGTCATTTTTCATATTTTCACTTATCTTTGCTGTTAGGGCTTATCCATAGCTTCCCCAAGTCATTTATGGCTTTTTGGGACTGACAGTTCAGTTACTGGGCAGTTCGTTTAGTTTTTAGAACTAATTCCCTGTTTAGAATTCTTCACTGGTTCTAAATGGCAATCAAGCATAAACTTTAGTAAAATGATCTCGGATGTAAATTTTTACTGTGCCAACAACTCTGTAATATCAATTTTAGGTAGGTTAAACCTGTGGTACGGGTCTCAATGCACTTGAGATCATTTCGACCTATTGGTCGAAAAGTTGGAAAATCGGTAATTTGGGTATGGGACCCACATTTGGTCGAAACGACCTTGTATGAAAAACCCACTTTTCCACTACATCCAGAACATGAATTTTAGACTAGGGGGACTCTTGGTTCAGGTCTCAAGGCTTACGGACTTATTTTAGGCTGTTGAACAGATTTTATGAGAAATGAAGCTATAGGTATGGGCCCTACTTTTTGCCACAATGATCTTCGATGAAAGTTTTGATGATTCTGTTGGACTTGAAATGTTGTTTTCACTCAAATTTCACTATTGGATCATGTTCATAGGGTTCTAAATGAGTTCCAAGGGTCAAAACAAGTTTTTGACTTTGCTGATATCTAGTGCACAAGGGGGATACCGCAATCGCCATAGGGTTATTGCGATCGCCCTAGTGCGATTGTAATCCCTGTATTGCAATAACAGCATCTCCATACCTAGTATAGGTATAAACGGGCTCTTTAGGCCGTATTTTGGCCCTTTTTGACTCATCCTTGGGAATAACTCAAAATTGAGTCTTCGGGGGTGACTTGGGAGCTTGATTTACATCTTTAATAGTGAATATCTTCAGATTTAAGGTATGAATCCTTCAATTTCATGCTTGAATTTCTTGATTATTTGACCAAATCCCCAAATCACTTAGGGCTTGATTTTAGCCCAAAGTTTTCTTGGTTTTCACCCATTTCTTGAGGGTAATGACTCCTTGATGGTGTATGAATGTTGGTTGACCTCAGAAGCATGAGTTCCAAAAGTGGGACCCACTGGGGTTTTGGTGTCATTTTTGGGCCCAAAGCACAATGGTGCAATATGGGTATCGTTATTCTTGTATTGATGAGTAGATTATGATTTTGATAGTGTGATTACATTTTGAGATTACGAAATAAAGATGGACGTTGGTGAATGATGTAAGGTTTTGCGGTTCAACTTTGAGGTAGGCTTCTATTTACTCTTCTTTGTAAGATGATGTGTGAGATATACTGTGGGTGAATGTGAATGTTAAGAGTGATTATGGATAGAATGATTTAGTCTTGATTATTGAAGTTTGGGGATTAGATGAGGGTCTTGGACTCGTAATGTGAAATGCTTATTACACTTTTAGAACCCTATTGCCTTCTTCCTAGATTGGACTAATTTGTACCATGGATACGATATAATGATAGGTTTGGGATGTGATTTAAGTGTTGGAATTATAATTAGTATGATTAACCTTAGTTGGGCTAGTCTAGTGATCTTGAAACCATAATTTGAGTAAGATTGACTTAAATGCCTTTATTTCTAGATGAAATTCCTATCTTAGGATTGGTTATGGCTTACTTAATATCTAGAAGTTGAACTAGATACCTTAGCCTAGTTTGAGGTATAAATTTCCTAAACATAGACATTAAGGATTAGAGGTGGGTTCTTCCGGCTCACCTTAGGCCAAGACTTGTGTTAGCCCTTGTGGACTTAGTTGTGGATGTTAGGCCTAGTTGAGACTATTGAGCCTTTAAAATAAGTTTACTTCGTGTCTTGGTAAATTGTGATGACTTTCCCCGAATTATGATCGATGGCCTATAGAGATGATATTCCTCATAGTTATGAGTTATGCTTAATTGATGCATTATGCTTCCTAGATGTTAGATGTCTCCTATGTGTGAGACGATTATAGATATGATTTATGGCTTATAAAGATGTTAGGCCTCGTGAGCCAACTTATAAATATGAAATGATGAATAAATATGATTTTGACATGGATTTCAGATATGCATGTGGGCCAAAGGCCGTGATTATAATGTTGCAATGGTTCCGGACACATTATTGGGCCCAAGGACATATTATGATTTATAACACTTAACTTACACGTCAAATTAAGTTCAAGACGGTCGTTGTCAATATAATTACCCAACTTTGAGTCGGGGTTGAATCCATGAGGAACAATGTGAGTGGTGATCGAGTAAGTTCAAAATAAAAGTTACTTGCTAGATTCAAATATGGGATACAAATGTTTGGGGGTTTTTAGAACATTTTCAAAAGTATAACAATTCTTGGGGTTCTAGAAGACTAACTCGAGGCTAAGAATAATTAGAGTATAATCAATAAGGTGCGGATCTTGGGGTTATGCCATTCTAGGTGCAAATTCATGCATGGGCAACTGAGAATTTATCTAAATTTAGCTAGAGTCATGGGTAGGCTAGATTTCGAGGTATTAGTGTCAATCTTTCAATAAAATACTAAATTTCATTTGTGGTTTCTTTCGAACACCTCACGAATGTGGCAAATCAACCAATCCAATACCTCAATTAGTACCCTTATTTCTAAGATGGTCCTATCAAATGAGTTAACTCAAACAACACCCTTATTTCTAAGATGATGCCATCCCACAAGAAAACCAAAGTTATTATTTGTAAATACTCCTCACCCAATGCCCCCTTTAAAGGATGGTATAGGATCCTAAACAATTGGGGTTTTCACCCACAATTCTTAGTTCAAGTATGGGGTAAAAGCAAAACCCACGACAACTAGCTAATTAGATAGAAAAATAAACAACACACAAGCACTACTCACAACCTATTCAAGCATAACCCCAAGAGGAAAAATTAGCTTCTCATAAAGATAGTCAATAAAGATATACCAAAATTTCCACCAAATTGATTCATGAAAGAAAAAGAGAACGCAAACCTAAAATTTGAATTTCAACAAATCTTCAATGAAAATTTTCTAATCCTTAATGTAGGAGATACTCTAATGTCTTCTTAGCTCAAGACTAGTACAATAATCTTCCCAAGAAGAAAAATTGATGATAAATGATCGATAAGATGAAGATGGTAAAAATGAGCTAAACCCCTAAGCCCCAATTCTACATTTGCCAAATATTACAAAAATGTCACCTTGCTTTAGGTCTTTTTAAGAAAATTATAGTTTTTCCCCTAGACTTTTTCTGCACCATCTCGATCACCCTTTCTTGACCATGGTCGCGACTCTCAGGCTGCAATTGCGGTACCTAAGGGTTGATTCTTAGGCCTGATTTCTAGAATTTGGCTCTTTTCTTTCACATTTAACCTCTTTTTGACTTGAATGACTTTCTCATCTTCCCTTTTCAACTTTTACCTACACAATTGAGAATTAAGTATGAGATTAACATCAAATCAATGGAAAAACATGATAATTTAGGCTTAAAAAGTGTTAATAAGTCATTCAAATTTGTCACTCATCAACACCCCCAACTTAAATTATTGCGTTTCCTCAAGAAACCAAGAACAATTCAATGAGATAGGGTATTAAACTCAAACCCACCCAAAAGAAAGATATAGTGAAGGGATAAACTAACAAAGCTCTACAAAGACTTTTCAAACATGTCATGACAAAGACTTTTCAAACATGTCATGACAACAAGTAAACCAAAATTTTTCAATAAGCACCTATTTATTAAGCAAGGATGCAAGTTTGTGTTAAATGAATCCTCCAAATCAACAAAGCATCTTAAGATAAGACAAAAAATCTTCAAACGTTGCCTCCATCTTCACGATGCAACTTAGCTCACCTGTTTTCCCAAAATAGATAGTAAGATTTCACCCTCTACCCAAAAGTATCAATGCTGCTCACACACAAGAGTTAGATCCACACACACAAGACATTCAAATTTCTAAAGGATCTCAAACTTCCAAAAGAATTCACACTCACTCTTGCAAAGAAATTCAAGTACAATAGTAGAACTATAGGCTTGCCTTTTGTGTTTTTTGCCACTAATGTAGACTTACCTAGTTTGGAATCACCAAGGTCGTGCGAGTCAAGATGAAGGTCTAAGGTGTGGGAAGGAGTATATATGGATCAAGTGACTAAAAGACCTCCTTCGATGCAATCACTCAACCCTTTCTACCCCAAAATTTTTAAACTATCAACCTTATTCTCCTTCAAATCATTTTCCATATTTCCCAACCTTTTTTATTAGCATTACCAAACAATTCAAAGCCACCATTTTTTTATTCATTTCCTTGACTTTTTCAAGAGACTTTCAAAATTTAAGTTCTACTTAGCCCCCTCTTCCCCCACATTCATAACATTTCTCTTCACATTCTATGGGCTAAGACTATACCGTCAAGTATGTCTCTTGCCTCTTAAGTACATAAATTGACCACCTTACATATTTCTTTCTTGGTTTATTTTAGCACATCACATTCATCCCCCTAAACTTGGAGTGTCAACAACCCTTAAATTATTCTCCCAACTACACAAACTCCCCAAACTTAGGCTTTCGCCTATATTTCATTTCATCAAATCACGTGATGCATCAAAGGAGATTAAGTGCAAAAAAAGATATTTAAAAAGGGCTTAGGTGTTTTAGCAAGGTTATCATTACAAAAAGAAAGAGAAATGGGTCAAAAGGCTCAAAGGGGTTAACTAGGGAAAAATGTTAAGGTGGGAATTTGGCTATGTGATAAGTCAAAAATGGCCTCGGGTCATCCTCCAAACCACGCTTGTCTAGGATTTTTCTTTGAATACACTCAGGGCGAGTTCTAGACTACACATATGTATAAGAATATTCAAAAATCTCACCACACATGGCATCGTACTCATAGAGTAAAAAGCTAGTCTCCCAACTAATTTGAGCTTTATAAGTTACTCCTAGTCAAGGACTCATCCTTGTAAAGAAAAAGCCAAAAATTAAATTTAATGGTCTTCCTCAAAAGAGAGCTCAAAAATATTTGTGATCTTTTTTCACAAAGAAAACTTTATTTTTGGTTTTTTCTCAAAATAATTTCATTTCTTGCCAATGACATTTTGAAAGAATTTTTGAACTTTTGCTTCTTCCTAAACAATTAAAGAAAAACTTAGGTGGATGCAAGGATACTTTATCAGTACACCTCATGGGGTTCTTTCCTCATAACTTCATATATCACCCATTTAGCTCATAAAATACTCATGGCACCAATAGAAATATAAACGACCCTATGCCCTAAAGAATGGCGTCACCCAATCAATCATAGGACAAGTCAAATGTTTATGTCTCTCGAGTTACTCATATTTCACCCAGGGATGCTACAATTAGTACATTTATCGATTAAACCATGGACGCCACATTCATCAACAATTTCAACCAAAAACCCACCGGTTATCCAAAATTTAAGACCAATTGGACTCACAAATATGCCCCAAAAATAATCAAATATTTTCCCAAGAAAGTTCACATTAACCTTTTCAAGAACATAAGGCATTCCTCTCTTATCGATATTTTAACAAACATGTGGTATGCATGAAAGGTAAGATCTTGAAGATAGAATAACAACACATGTAAACAATATCAATGCACCAATTAATCACCAAACACACCATTTGTAATCATAATAACCCAATTAAATCACCCACCATTCAATTAAGAAAACAAACTACAAGTGCGTGTTTCGTCGAACACAGTGTGAGCTAGTGTATGGAAGAAAGAATTTTGCAATTAAGCATGTGAAACAAGGCACACATTCAAAATTTTTTATCCCAAAAACCACATTCAACCAAATTAAGCTCAACTGAATTAAATTTAAACAAAAAAACCATGGAATGTGATCATTATTTATATTTTAAGGAGGATTTAACTAAGGACCATACCTTGTGAGCTTGTTTAAGAGAGGGAAACGATAAAAATGAAAGTCCAATATACTTATCCAGGGTTTCATTCTTGATATAGCGTTTCTAACTTATGCTATCACCTGCAAAAATTTAATAAAAAACATTAGAAAACATCAAGAAAATTTCCCTGGGTTGCCTCCCAAGAAGCGCCTTAGTTAAAGTCGCGGCACGATATCTTTTGACTATTATTTATCTCGCCAATTTTAAGACTTGAACCTTTTACCCGACTTTACATCGAACTTCTGAGTACGCTCATTGGGTATTGGTGAGAACATAAAAAAATCACTAGTTAGATATCGGATTTTGCTCTTCTTGTCCTTCAAGTGAGGAACGTCATTTTGCCCTTTTGGAATGACAAACTCGAAAATGTAAGGATTTTATACCTCATCTCCAATGTTCATCATTTTCTTGGGTAGTTCGACTTTCATCACATCCACCAAGAAAAATATAGAAAAGTGGTTAGAATGAGGTCGTCTTCCTAATTTTGGAGTCACATTCTTCTTGAAATTCTCACCTCAAAATAAACTAGACTCTTCACAAAGGATTTTCTTAGATTTTTCTTTCAACTCTAGTCCCTTTTCCTCAATTATGGCATCCTTTATTATTTTTTGTTTGATTGGTTGGAAAATCACCAATAATTCATATATCAAGATCACTCTCAACCTCATGGCTTAATATATTTTCTTTAACAACCTTATTTTGAAGATTGGGCATATTCATGGTACTTGATAGATCGGCTTTCTCACCCACTTCTTCTTCCTTTTCACTTTCCTTTCCAAATACCGCTATGTATTGATGCAAAAGATGTATGTTCTCCCCCGTTGTAGTCACCCAATCTAAGATAGTTAGAAGCATTGCTTCAACACCATTGTATCTGACATGTTGTTCTTCCTTTATCATATCACGAGACCGATCAAACTCATAAGAAGAACTAATATTTTTGTTAGCATACTAGGGGAGAAGGTATTTGAACAATCACTCTAATATCTATCTTGACCACCACAAAAAGAACAATCATACTCCTAATAGGAATGTAATACCCCAAAAAATCCAACACGATATTAGCTCCATCTTTCAATCTCATGTATAGTACATCATGGTTCCTTGGTAGTTTCATGATCAAGATTGATGTGAATTAAGGTCTCAAATATGTCCAAGCTATTGTGCGAATCAAAACATTCCTTACTGATTGAATTCTTGAGAAGGATATTGGTATCATCAAATCCAAACAATAATATTTCTCATTATACTAAGAATTTTCGATCCCATGACCTACCAACGGATATATAATTTAATAAGCTTTCCGTCGATATCAAATTCGCCTAAAACGGAAACCCGATGAAGTTATGGCTATTTTAAGTTTCTGCTGTAAGACGAATGCCATTTCAGTGCATGGCACATCAGGACGGAGGAAAAATGGAACTCGCCAATTTCCAGAAAGCCTACTCAATAGCCCCATTTCACGCCAAGCTTCTAGGTCGCAATAATTGGCATTTTACCATGCTCTGCGTCGCGCCGGGCCCTAAATCAGGATAAATTTTGCGTAGTTTTCAGTTTTTATTTTGAACTCCTTAAGGGTAATATGGTAACTTCCCAAAACCCTATATATACTCTTTAAATACGGGATTGAAGCCCCAGAGCAGACCTTTACATTAATTTTATCAAAATTCACTCAAGAACAAGTCTAGGGTTTCCATTGGGGTTTCAAGCTTCAAGCAAATTCAACCGTAGATTCCACGAATTCTTAATCTAAGGTATGCGTAGTGTTCATATATAGATCCAATCCATTCATAGAGCTCAAGAACCATGTTTTTAAATGTTATTTTGTAAAATTTTTGTGGTGATATAAGCATGTACATGTTGATGATTGTTGTTTAAGTTTCAAAATGATATCTAAAGATGTTTTCATGAAATATATGTGGTTGTTAGTTGAAAAACATGAAATTTAGGTGGTTTGATGTGATGCAAGTATGAAATCCACCTATGCTTTAAAGAATGCATGCAAGGTGTTTGATAAAATACCTAGGATGCTAGAAACCCATAATTACATGATTCCATGATATCTAAATGACAAGTCCATATTAGCTAACTTCCATATGAATTTCATGCTATTTATGTGTTGTTGTTGTTGTGGCATGAAGCATGTGTGATAATGGAAATATGAATTATATACACAAAATGTATCCATGCTCTCCCTACTATATGGAGATGTGAATAAATACATGAAGTATACTATCCCCTACTTATAATATTGTGAATTGTGGACTCTAATCTTGTGATCAAGTCATGTCATGTGTGTTAGTTTCCTTCTATCAAGTCCTGGGGATATTCGTACCCAAAAAATATAGCTATGTGCCTAGATCCATGTCATGTTCCACGATAAATCTCAGTCAAGCAATACTCTATAGA
This sequence comes from Capsicum annuum, assembly GCF_002878395.1. Taxonomy (NCBI): domain Eukaryota; kingdom Viridiplantae; phylum Streptophyta; class Magnoliopsida; order Solanales; family Solanaceae; genus Capsicum; species Capsicum annuum. Next base: position 32,480,864 of record NC_061111.1, on the reverse strand, counting down.
ACTCAGTCGGTCATGTGACTCAGGAAACATCAGAAATCTCATGATCTCAATTAACTCTCTGATAATAGTACTACTCCGTCAGTCAACGGATGTCAGTTATTCAGTCCATGTACAGCCAGTTGAATCATGTTCAGTCCTTTCAGATGGGAGTAGAAGTTAGCACCGAGTGAACCCAAGGATGGGAACTCACCTGCCAGTTCAAGGTGTGATTCTTAGCAGTCATGCTTGTGTTCTAGAACTACATAGCCAGTGTATGTTTAGACATCTTAACCTATCAGATTAGGGTTGATGAGGTGGCTTAATCTGTCAGTTTAGGGTCCCACCGTTCTCACTTTGAGTACCTGCCAGATAAGGGTCACTCACAACTGTCCTTACCAGTAGTGCGGTATTGACACCCCTCCAGTCGGGGCAGAAATTGGACCCCAACTTAGCCGTAATGGTATACATGGGGCATGTCGGTTAAACAACTACCTCCCACAGTTTCAGTATCAGTCTCAGTAAAAGAACTCAGACAGTTCTTCAGATATCAGTATACCAGGACTGTCAGATACAATCAAATTCAATTATAGCACTGACTCAGAGAGTTCTACTAGATTCAGGACTATCAGACACAGTCGCTCATGTATCAGAACTACAGTTCCAGTCATGTATTAGCGCATAGATTTAGCTACTACGTACTCACGATCTCAGTTACTATGTATCTATATTTGTACTCTTACATTCATATCAGTTAGTCAGTTAGCATTATTTATGCATGTAAACCCTTTGAATTAGCCTACCTCACTCATATACTCAGTACTCCAGTTGTACTGACGCATTTGCGCTATGGTGCTTTCTTTTTATTTTACACCATAGGTCTAGAGCCACGAGTTCCAGACCAACAGTAGCTTTCCAGTCGCAGTGTTACAGTGAGTCCTCATCCGTTCGAGGATAATATGATTTGGTTTATTCATTTATTACTTCATTTCAGTTTTACGGAGTTAGTTGGAGACATGTTCCTCAACTCCTTATTTAGACAGTACTTAGAGGTTTTTAGATTTAGTCAGATTTAGCTATCAGATTCAGTATTCAATTTTATATTCAGTTGTTTTGGGTATTCATTACCCCATAGATGTTACTATATCTCTTCAGTTGAACCTTATGTCCTATATGTTCAGGTTTTCCCCATATTATATGTATATTATGCAGTGTATAAGTACAGATATTAGTCATGGGTTAGCTTGTGGTCCCTCGGGGTCATGAGGACCGTGTAGCATTTTGATTCAAAAAATTAGGGTGTTATAAACTTAGTATCAGACCCTAAAGTTCAATAGATTCCTAGGAATTCTGAAAGCCGCATCTAGTAGAGTCTTGTACATGGGTGTGTTGCGTGCCACATTTATGTATAGGAGGCTAAAAGATGTTTTAGGAAAAGTTTTCCTTCTTTCGGTATTCATGCCATGCTAGTGAGCATAATCTTAAGTTAAACTCCCAGTCTAATTCGTTCTTCTCTTGTTTCAGAATATGGCCCCAAAGAGAAAAAATTAGCCAGCTCCTCAGCTCGAAGATCCTTTGGGCAAACATTTTTCTTATGCAGAGTTTATAGCCGCATTCAACACACTTGCTTAGTTTGTGGCTACCCAAAATAAAAGGCCACCAGCTATTCCGGCCAATTCAGTGGCAAATTTTGCAGTAGCTAGGATTCGGGACTTCACCCGAATAAACCCTCCATCTTTCCGTGGTTCTATGTCTGATGAAGACCCTCAGGAGTTCATTGACCAAGTTCAGAAGGTCATTGATATCATGGGTGTTACTTCTATTCAGAGTGTTGAGTTAACCGTATATCAGTTGCAAGATGTGGCTCACACTTGGTACAAATAGTGGAAATTCGAGGGGGTAGATGGCGCAGGTCCTATTGGGTGGGAGGAATTTGTCACGGCTTTCTTAGACAGATTCTTTCCCCTAGAGCTAAGAAAAGACAAAGTTCTTGAGTTCATCAACCTCAGGCAGGGAAATATGATGGTTAGGGATTATTCTCTTAGGTTTACTTTGCTAGCCAAGTATGCCTCTTATGTGGTTGCAGACAATAGGGCTAAGATGAGAAAGTTCATGTCAGGAGTGAATGATAGTATGGTGAATGAGTGTAGATCTGCGATGCTGAACAGTGATATGACCTTAGCTAGAATCATGACCCATGCTCAGCAGATAGAGGAGCAGAAGGTTAGGACTAGAGAGAGGCAGAATAGGAGAGCAAAATCAGGTAGTTTCAGTTTTACTCAGCCCAAATCAGAGGGAGGGAACCGTTCGTAGTTTCTTCCCAAGTCAACAGCTCTAGATCCTTCCTCTTCTAGTGCCCTAGTGCCAAAATTCAGAGATGGCTGCAGAGACAAAGTGCCCGGCTCTAAATCTCAGGGTAGTGTTAGCAGTTCCCGAACAAATCCCCTTTATCAGGCTTGTGGTAAGAACCATAAGGGTATTTGCATAGCCGGTAGTGATGTTTGTTTTGGTTGTGGCAAGCCAGGCCACAAGATTAGAGAGTATCCACAGTCAGGTCTTCAGGGTTAGCAAATTCATTTTGCAGCTCAGTCCGTTCTCCCGAACAAGCAGGGTGCCACTTCCAGTATTACTAGTGGGCAATGCCCAAATAGACTCAATGCTCTTCAGACCCGACAAGATCAGAAAAATTCTCCTGATGTCGTTACTAGTACATTACAAATTTTCCATGTTCATGTTTATACTTTGCTAGACCCAGGTGCATCCTTGTCTTTTGTTACTCCATACATAGCAGGCAATTTTGGAATCAGTCCTGAGATTTTAGCAGAGCCCTTTTCAGTATCTACCCCAGTGGGCAAAACCATCATAGCCCAACAAGTATATAGGAACTACCCAATTATGATACTTTAGAAATCCACGTCAGCAGATTTAGTCGAGTTAGAGATGACGGACTTTGATGTCATTCTCGGCATGGATTGTCTTCATTTCTACTATGCCAAAGTTAATTGCAGAAATAGGATAGTTCAGTTTCAGTTCCCGAGAGAGCCCGCCTTAGAGTGGAAAGGTAGTGTTTCAGCGTTCAGGGGTTAGCTTGTTTCCTACCTCTGGGCAAGGAAAATGATTTCTAAGGGGTTTTTGTATTATCTCGTACATGTTAAAGATTCCAGTTTTGAATCTCCCAGTCTCGAATCAGTCCTAGTGATTAGCAAATATTCAGATGTCTTTCCTGAAGATCTTCCAGGAATTCCTCCCGAAAGGGAAATAGACTTCGGCATAGACCTTCTTCTAGATACTCAGCCTATCTTTATCCCGCCATACATAATGGCACTAGGAAAACTTAAGGAACTGAAAGATCAGTTGAAGGATCTCTTAGATAAGGGATTCATCAGGCCCAGTGTATCCCCATAGGGTATGCCAGTCTTATTCGTGCGCAAGAAAGATGGTTCTCTCACGATGTGTATTGATCACCGTTAGCTCAACAAAGTTACGGTCAAGAATAGGTATCCACTTCCTAGAATAGATGATCTATTCGACCAATTTTAGGGTGCCAATTATTTCTCCAAGATAGACCTCAGATCAGGCTATTATCAGCTCGGAGTTAAAAAATGTGACATCCCAAAGATAGCTTTCCATACTCGGTATGGTCACTTTGAATTTCTAGTCATGTCCTTTGGTCTAACCAATGCCCCTGCAGCTTTCATGGACTTGATGAACCGTGTGTTCAAGCAGTACTTGGACATATTCGTCATAGTCTTTATAGATGATATTCTGGTCTATTCTCGCACTGAGCGTGATCATTCAGACTATCTCAGAATTATTCTTCAGACCCTCAAAAATCATCAGTTATTCACCAAGTTCAGTAAGTGCGAGTTTTGGCTAAGATCAGTAGCATTCCTTGGCTATATTATTTCTGGTGAGGGCATTAGAGTAGATCTTTAGAAAACTCAAGTGGTAAGAAACTGGCCCAGACCCGTATCTCTAATAGATATCAGGAGTTTTTTGGGTTTGGATGGCTATTAGAGATGGTTTGTCGAGGGATTTTCTTTTATTGCATCTCCTATGTACAGATTGACTCAGTAAAAGGTCAAGTTTCAGTGGTCAGATTCATACGAGAAGATTTTTCAAGAATTGAAGACTCAACTCACTATAGCTTCAGTTCTAGCTCTTCTAGATAGTTCAGATGGGTTTGTAGTATATTATGATGCATCTAGAATGGGTTTAGGTTTTGTCCTCATGCAGCATGGTAAGGTTATAGCCTACGCCTCCAGACAATTAAAGCCCCATGAGAAGAATTATCCTACTCATAATCTTGAGTTAGCATCCATAGTTTTTGCCTTGAAGATTTGGATGCATTATCTTTACGGAGTTCTTATAGACGTCTTCATAGATCATAAGAGTTTCCAGTATGTCTTTTCTAAAAAAGATCTCAATATTCATCAGAGAAGGTGGTTAGAGCTCTTAAAGGACTATGACATGAGTGTCCTTTATTATCGAGGCAAGGCCAACGTTGTGACCGATGCTCTCAGCAGACTCTCCATAGGCAGTAATTCTCACGTTAAGGATAGAAAGAAAAAGATAGCTCAGGAAATCCATCAACTTGCCAGACTAGGCATTCGCTTAGTCGACTCTTCAGAGGGTGGTGTATGTGTTCAGAGTAGTTTAGAGTTATCTCTAGTTTTCAAGGTGAAAGAAAAGCAAGACATGGATCCTAGACTTGTCAAGTTGAAAGAGTCAGTTCAGAATCAGAAAGTTCAGGTTTTCTCTCAAGGGGGAGATGGTGTTCTTTGTTTTCAGGGTCATTTATGCGTTCCAGGTGTAGATAAATTAGGGTAACGAATTGTTGCAGAAGCGCATGGTGCGTGATACTCCATTCATCCACGGGCCACTAAGATGTACCGCGATTTGCGGGAGATCTATTGGTGGAGTGGGATGAAGAGTGATGTTGCAGAGTTTGTGGCTAAGTGCTCTACATGTCAGCAGGTTAAGATAGAGCATAAAAAACCTAGTGGTTCCATGCAGGAGTTTACCATTCCTACTTGAAAGTGGAAAGAAGTGAACATGGACTTCATGTCGGGTTTGCCTAGAACTCATCATCAGCATGATTCAGTTTGGGTCCTTGTAAATAGAATGACCAAGTCATGGGTTCATTATGTTTAGCATGTCAGTCATGAGATCGTGTTTCAGTCCTTCATGTTCAGTTCATGTTTGGCTTGTCTTATTCTTCCCTCTCAGTTAAGTTATATTCGAGGACAAATATTCCCAAGGGGGAGATATTGTAATACCCCAAAAAATCCAACTCTATATTAGCTCCATGTTTCAAGCTCATGCATAGTACATCATGGTTCCTTGGTAGTTTCATGATCAAGGTTGATGTGAATTAAGGTCTCAAATATGTCCTAGCTATTGTGCGAATCAAAATATTCCTTACCGATTAAATTCTTGAGAAGGATATTGGTATCATCAACATCAAAGTAGAATATCTCTCATTATACTATGAATTTTTGATCCCATGACCTACCAACGGATAAACAATGTAATAACCTTTCAGTGCATGGCACGTCGCACCGGAGGCTAAAATGACACTCGTCAATTTCCAAAAAGCCTCCGCGATAGCCCTGCTTCGATCCAAGCTTCCAAGTGGCAATAATTGGCATTTTACCAAGCTCCGTGTTTGCGTAGTTTTCAATTTTTGTTTTAAACTCCTCAAGGGCAATATGGTAACTTCCCAAACTCTATATATACTCTTTAAACACGGGATTGAAGCCGTAAAGCAGCCCTTTACATTAAATATTATCAAAATTCACTCAAGAATAAGTCTAGGGTTTCCATTGGGGTTTCAAGCTTCAAGCAAATTTAATCGTAGATTCCACGAATTCTTAATCTAAGGTATGTGTAGTGTTCATCTATGGATCCAATCCGTTCATAGATCTCAAGAACCATGCTTTTAAATGTTATTTTGTAAAATTTTTGTGGTGATATAAGAATGTACATATTGATAATTGTTGTTTAAGTTTCAAAATGAAATCTAAAGATGTTTTCATGAAATATTTGTGGTTTTTAGTTAAAAAAATGAACTTTAGGTGGTTTGATGTGATGCAAGTATGAAATCCACCTATGCTTTAAAGAATGCATGCAAGGTGTTTGATAAAATGCCTAGGATGCTAGAAACCCATAATTACATGATTCCATGATATCTAAATGACAAGTCCATATTAGCTATACACTTCCATATGAATTTCCATGCTATTTATGTGTTGTTGTTATGGTGGCATGAAGCATGTGTGATAATGGAAATATGGATTATATACACGAAATGTATCCATGTTCTCCCTACTATGTTGATATGTGAATAAATACATGAAGTATACTACGCCCTACTTATAATATTGTGAATTGTGGACTTTAATCTTGTGATCAAGTCATGTCATGTGTGTTAGTTTCCTTCTATCGAGTCCTGGGGGTATTCGTACCCAAAAAATATAGCTATGTGCCTAGATCCATGTCATGTTCCACGATAAATCTCAGTCAAGCTATACTCTATAGAGCTCAGTCGGTCATGTGACTCAGGAAACATCAGAAATCTCATGATCTCAGTTAACTCTCTTATAATAGTACTACTCCGTCAGTCAACGGATGTCAGTTATTCAGTCCATGTACAGCCAGTTGAATCATGTTCAGTCCTTTCAGATGGGAGTAGAAGTTAGCACCGAGTGAACCCAAGGATGGGAACTCACCTGCCAGTTCAAGGTGTGATTCTTAGCAGTCATCCTTGTGTCCAGAACTACGTAGCCAGCGTAGGTTGAGACATCTTAACCTGTCATATTAGGGTTGATGAGGTGGCTTAATCTGTCAGTTTAGGGTCCCACCATTCTCACTTTGAGTACCTGCCAGATAAGGGTCACTCACAACTGTCCTTACCAGTGGCGCGGTATTGACACCCCTCCAGTCGGGGCAGAGATTGGACCCTATCTTAGCCGTAATGATATACATGGGGCATGTCGGTTAAACAACTACCTCCCACAGTTTCAGTATCAGTCTCAGTAAAAGAACTCAGACAGTTCTTCAGATATCAGTATACCAGGACTGTCAGATACAGTCAAATTCAATTATAGCACGGACTCAGAGAGTTCTACCAGATTCAGGACTATCAGACACAGTCGCTCATGTATCAGAACTACAGTTCCAGTCATGTATTAGCGCATAGATTTAGCTACTACGTACTCACGATCTCAGTTACTATGTATCTATATTTGTACTCTTACATTCATATCAGTTAGTCAGTTAGCATTATTTATGCATGTAAACCCTTTGAATTATCCTACCTCACTCGTATACTCAGTACTCCAGTTGTACTGATGCATTTGTGCTATGGTGCTTTCTTTTTATTTTACACCATAGGTCTAGAGCCACGAGTTCCAGACCAGCAGTAGCTTTCCAGTTGCAGTGTTACAGTGAGTCCTCATCCGTTCGAGGATAATATGATTTGATTTATTCATTTATTACTTCATTTCAGTTTTACGGAGTTAGTTGGAGACATGTTCCTTTAACTCCTTATTTATATAGTACTTAGAGGCTTTTAGATTTAGTCAGATTTAGCTATCAGATTCAGTATTCAATTTTATATTCAGTTGTTTTGGGTATTCATTACCCCATGGATGTTACTATATCTCTTCAGTTGAACTTTATGGCCTATATGTTCAGGTTTTCCCCATATTATATGTATATTATGCAGTGTACAGGTACAGATATCAGTCTTGGATTAGCTTGTGGTCTCTTGGGGTCATGAACACCGTGTAGCATTCTGATTCAAAAAATCTGGGCGTTACAAGGAATGAGATGGTGCACACACCTCTTTTCGGGGAGCATATTTATAATTTTTCCAAGAGTGGGGTCTACTAAAATATGGACATAGATTATCAAGATAATATTTGCAACCACCAAACTCATATTCATTCCAGGATTCCATAGTGATAAGTAAATAAAAACAAAAATATACCAAGCACAAGAAACAAAAGAAAATCACAATCAAATATTCCAAAGTTTGAATCCAAGCAAGTAAGCTAAAATTCCAAGCTAACTTAATAGCCAAATTGTTCCCTAGCAGCGACGCCATTTTTGTTAACGCTCAACTTGCATGTGAAATTAAGTGCAAGGCGGTCATTGTCAATATAATTATCCAACTTTAACTTGGGGTAGAATCCATGAGGAACAATGTGTGTGGTGATCGAGTAAGTTTGAAATTAAAGTTACTTGCTAAATTCAAATATGGGATACAAATGTTTGGGGGGTTTTAGAACATTTTTAGAAGTGTAACAATTCTTGGGGTTCTATAAGTCCAACTCGAGGCTAAGAATAATTAGAGTATAATCAATTAGGTATGGATCTTGGGTCATGCCACTTGAGGTGCAAATTCATGCATGGGTAATTAAGAATTTATTTAAATGTAGGTAGAGTCATGGGTAGGCTTGATTTTGAGGTATTAGTGTCAATGTTTTAATAAAACACTAAATTTTATTTGTTGGTTCTTTCAAACACCTCACAGATTTAGCAAATCAACCAATCCAAATACCTCAATTAGCACCCTTTATTTCTATGATGGTACTATCAAATGAGTTAACTCAAACAACACCCTTATTTCTATGTTGATTTCATCCCACAAGATAACCCAAGTTATTGTTCACAAATACCCATCACCCAATACCCCTATGTCAAGGATGGTATAGGATACTAAACAATTGGGATTTTTACCCACAATTCTAAGTTCAAGTAAGGGATAAAAGCAAAACCCACAACAAATAGCTAATTAGATAGATTTATAAATAACACCCAAGCACTACTCACAACCTATTCAAGCATAACCCAAGAGGAAGAATTAGCTACTCATTAAGATAGTAAATAAAGATATACCAAAATTTCCATCCAATTGATTCATAAAAGATAAAAAGAATTCAATAACTTTAAATTTCAAAAGATCTTCAATGGAAATTTACTAATCCTTCATGTTGGGGCTACTCTAATGTCTTCTTAGCTTAAGTCTCCCTAAGATGAAAAATAGATGATAAAGGATAGATAAGATGAATATGATGAAAATGAGCTAACCCCCCCCCCCCCCCATCTTCGACATTTTCCAAATATTATAAAAATGTCACCTTGCTCTTGGTCTCTTTAAGCAAATTAAAATTTTGCCCCTGGACTTTTTCTGGACCATCACAAATGGTCGCCTTGCAATCACTAAGGTTTACAATTGCAACCCTCAGTCCGTGATCACAGTACTTAAGGGTTGATTCTTGGGCCTAATTTCTTGAATTTAGCTCTTTTCTTTCATATTTAACCTCTTTTTGACTTGAATGACTTGCTCATCTTCCTTTTTCAAATTTTACCTACACAATTGAGTATTAAGTATGAGATTAACATCAAATCAATTGATAAACATGATAATTAAGGGTTAAAACATGTTGATAAGTATTTCAAATTTATCAGTCATCAATGATATGAGTTGACTATCCAAGAAGTGTCTATCTTTGTAAGGTTGTGAATGTAGTTGTTGATATACTAATACTTATGGTTCCATTCTATGGATACTGATGATGGTATGCATAGATTTGGTACATTCATGTTTGTTGCATCGATGATTGATACGATTCTGATGAGATTATAATATTATTATTGTTGTCACTAACTAAGGGTTAAAGCCCACTTTCTACCATAAAATGTATTTCTTCATAATATTAAATGCATATCTTAATGAATTACTTATATGTGAAAAAGGTTAATGATCGAGATAAGTTTTGGTCTATGATTTGACACTAATAATTTATCCGATCATGTAGGATTCTGATCCCTTCTACACTTTTATAATGATTTAGTCCCAAAGTTCACTCCGAGAAACAAACTTATGGACTTACACTCTTTTAGCCACTGCTTGAGCCCGTGTACCTATCATATCTAAATACACATCTCTCTGGTATGGATGGAGAAGATGCTAGATTTATAATATAAATTCTAGGTAAAACCCGATGAAGGCTATAATATTCATATTATGTATAACCCGATGAAGGCTATAATATTCATATTATGTATATATGCTCATTAATAATGTTTATTGATGGTGAGCGATGAATTATGAAAGTATACTCTACCTTGCTTCCCTTTTTATGTTTATTTACTTTAGCCTTAGTGGGGCTTGTTCTTTCCTTTAGCCCTCGCGGGGCTTGCACTTTACTTTAGCCCTCGTGAAGGTTCTCTCTCTATTATTGACATTTATTTTCATAATATTAATTTGGATATTATGATGATATGATGATACCCAGCAAGGTCGAAGGATATTATGATGATGTGATGATTCCCGACAAAGCCGGAGGATATTATGATGATATGATGATACCTACCAAGGTCGAAGGATGTTATATTAATGTATTGATGTGCCTAAGTGCATATATACTAGTTCGAATATGACTAGACCTATGTATGAAATATATATATATATATATAGAAGGGTATCTCGGTGCACTAAAGCTACCGCTATGCGCGGTGTCCCGGGAAGGGCCCCATCACAAGGGTGTATCGTACACATCCTTACCTTGCATTTCTGCTAGAGGCTGTTTCCAAGGCTTGAACCCGTGACCTCCTGATCACATGGAAGCAACTTTACCAGTTACTCTAAGGCTCCCCTTCATATATATATATATACATACATATATATATACACACACCAGGCAAGGACGGAGGATCATTATAGTAAGGATGATAATGATAATTATGGTTATGACAATGATGGTTTGACGTTGGTATTATGATATTGTGGATTCTATTGCATGTGTGTCACCTATCACCAGTATATGCCTATCTCTATGATGTTCTATAGAAATATAGAACTTTGATTCTTAAAATAAGGAAAATATGCAAGTTTCTAAGGTTGTTTTGTTAGATATGATGCGTTTTGTGTATGTTTTGCAGGAAATCATATTTTGGATGCTAAATTAGTGAAAAAGAGGGAAAAGGTTATTTTGGCTGCTTATGGGATCAATTATGGATGTTTGTGACACTTTTCAGATTGTTCGTGACCAATACATTTACGAAAATTACAAAAAAGCTGAAAAATAACTTCCGGCACATGCCAATTCAACATACAGACCACATATAGCCTATGTGGACCACATATGGGCAGATTTTCACATGTGGTGACTATATGGCCCACCCTGCAGGCCGCATGTACCATATGTGCTTAACCTACAGGCCGCATGTACCACATACGCCCACCCTACAGGCCGCTGTAGCTGCCACAAGTAGCCACCAACCCCTTTTTTCTCCTATTTCATTTGGGTTTTAATTCTAGGGTTTCCTCATGTACTATAAGTACCCTTTATTTGTTTGTTGGTAGAAGTTACACACTCTTGATACTTACAAACATATTTTGATTTCAGATTTAATTTTGATCTGGGAATTCTCTTGTATTGACTTTGGTTGGTTAATTCAGTTACGATTTTGGGGTTTTGCTTCTTCTTATTGTGATTTCATCTTATTCTTTCAATCATGAATGTTGCTGATTAATTCACAAGCATGAGCAGCAAAAACCCATAGCTAGGGTTGTGGAAACCCTGGTGGATTGACAAAGTAGGGGAAGTGCTATTATTTTTCTGAATCAATACCCATACATGCATTGCTTTATTTTCAATATAATAGTTTTCTTAATGGGATCTCACGTTAGGATCCCACCTATATTATTGCTACTTACTCCATAAGAGGATTAGTGACTAGAAAAGATAATGAAAACAGTAATTTGGAGTTTAACTGTCGATCCACACTTCTAGGTTTTATCTAAGTAAGATGGTTAGATTTCATCTAATAACTAGAGAGTCAAAAGGTAATAGTTAACTGAGATCAAGATAAGGGTTAGTAAGGTGACATCCTGAGACTCAAAAGGTAAAGGTTGAAATACTTCTGCTCGTCCAAAAGGCTATAGAAGGTACATAACTTATCAATTCTGCATGTAAGGTATCAGTTTGGTTAGATAAAGGAAGATAAGGATATAGAGTTGAGAAGCCAGGGGGAACACAATTCTAGTGGTCACTCACGATTGATTACAACTAAAGATGATATTTGCTACTTGTTTAATATTGCTACTGAAAACCTCCCATTTACTTTTCTATTTCTGCCCATTGATTACAACAGCTGAGAGCCACAATTCTATGTATTCCCTTGAGATTTGACCCCAACCTTTGTTGGGTTACTATATTTGGCAGTGGCCGTATCATATTTTTAGAGGAGGTAGAGCTTGGACGTCACCAAATTTTGGCACCGTTGTCGGGGACTATAGTGTTGATCTATGAATTAAAGTTGTTGTAGTTTACGGGTTTTTCTTTTTGTTTTTGTTCTTAGTTGGGTATACGCTGGTGTATGCCTAGAACAAGAAGTAGAGGCAATCCCTTATTCCCAGTGAATCTGAATCCAAAAAGGATCCTACAAACACCTAGTAGGATGGTGGAATAGAAAGTAGATGATAATTTTGAAGGAGTTCGTAATGTTGTACCTCCCCTTCCTCACGAAAGGGTATAGGATATAGTTGATCAACAAACTGATGAGTATTTAGATCAAGCTAAAAATGAAAGGAGGGAAATAGAAGAAGCTCAGAGGGTAGCTCTAAAGGCAGAGCTAGCTGAGCAAAGTTAGGAAACAGACTGCCAAGCAGCACTCGATGTAAATTAGAATAGATCTAGAGATGCCCGTGTTCAGGTGATCCCAGTATATTAGTATATGCATCTATATATAGATGATGAAAAAGATCTAGGATACATTGTGTCTGAAGAGACTAGAGTCATTATTTCTCCTATTTTATCCCCTAGGCATAAAGTTTGAGATAACGAGCGCAATGATCCAACTCTTAAATCTGAAAGGTGTGTTTGTAGGTCTACCTATAGATGATGCAAATTTGCACCTTTCCAATTTCACAGTGATCTGCAGTTCGTATACAAATCCAGGGGTGAATTAGAAAGCACTTAGAATGAGGTTGTTCCCCTTCTTACTTTTAGGAGAAACATATTTATGGTTAGGGGAACTGCCAAGAGGGTCTATCACTACATGGAATGAGTTACATAGAGAATTCTTAAACTAGTTCTTTCCTCTATCTAGGATGTTACAGCTTAAGGATGAGATTTATAATTTCAGGAAGTTGCCATTAGAGTCTATGCATGAGGCATGGTTCAGGTTCAAGAAGAAGCTGAGTATGGTGCCCAACCATCGGATATTAGGGATGAGCTTATTGAAGATGTTTTACAGAGCCTTGACCATCATTCTAGAGCCATAGAAGACACCATCTCTGGAGCAGATTTTATGAGACTACGCATGAAGGTAGCTTCGAAGATGCTAGATTAGATCTCGCTCACTAACCGAGGGTGGAAAACTCGGGCGGCTGAGAGGGGATCTATTACAAATGCTATTGTGCCTCCTATGACCAAAAGTAGCTGATGATTCAGTAGCGCAAGAAATTACGCTTCTGAGAACTGATCTAGGGGTACTAGCAAAGTAGGTTGCCGCAGCAACTTTCAAGAAAGTCAATGTAGTAGCAGCTCAGGTTTTTGCTTCCAAAGCTTTTAGTCAAAATTAGAGGACACATATTATCTAGATTGTCAGTTGGCAGGTTTTCAATCCCAAATGAAAGGGAACCAAGGTTGAAACAATTATGATAGATGCATAGACCATAGTAGAGAGTGGGATGGCGACTAGAGGAAGAAGGATGACTATAGAGAAAAGAGAGATAGGTACATTCCACCTGGCAGAAGAGATGCTGATGAAGCTGGTAAAGGGTAAAGAAAATTGGGAGACCAGCCTTAAGGAGATTAAGGCCGATATTTCAGGGTTGACCCAAAAGGTCGAATCTCATGCTATTACTGTCAAGCAGTTGGAGCACCAGTTTAGGTAGATGTCAAAAACATTTAAGCAGAGGCAGCCAGGTACCTTTTTGAGCAACATTATGCAAAATCTCAAAAACGACAGTCATGTTCGTGCTATTACCATAAGGAGTAGTATAACTACTATAGATCCCCCACTACCTGTTACAGAAGAGGTTGTTGATAAGACACCTATTATGGCATCAAGAAAGGTAACAGGTGGAGATGATGCAGTTGCTAAGGAAAGAGGTAAGGGTCTGGTTGTTGAGCAGGAACTAAGAAAAATTCTAAGACCGCCTCCACCTTTTCCTCAGTGAATAAAGTAGAAAAAAAGGGAAGAAAAATTTAAGTGATTCATTGAGATGCTAAAAGAGTTGTTCATGAATATTCCTCTTCTTGAGGCATTAGATCAGATACCATGATATGCCAGTTTTATGAAGTAATTTGTCAAAAAGAAGAAAGGATCTACGATCGAGGATATTGATGGCTTGCACCATTTTAGTGCAGTCACTATGAGGTCTTTGTCTCAGAAAAAGAGTGACACTGGTGCATTCACTATACCATGTACTATTGGGTTATAACAATTTTCTAAATCCTTATGTGACTTAGGAACTAACATAAATTTGATGCCGCTGGACATATTTAAGAAATTGAGTTTAAACCTTTCAGAATTGACTTCAATGTAGCTATTGATGGCTGACGAGATGATTTGAGGTATATTTATGTGCCTTAGCGTATTTATGCAGCTATTGATGGTTAACCACATGACTAAAAACTCAAAGTGACCATATTGAGTTCTGAAAGCTATTTTCGGGATTCATATTCTCTGAGTCTGAGCTGATGATATTTGGATCTGAGGTCTATCTTAGAGAAATAAATGGCATCCTGAAGTTGGTCGAACAAGTCAAAAATTCTGGTAAGTGGATATTTGTTTTTAATTGTGACTTTGTTCAACTGACGGTAGTCAATACACATTCTAAGAGAACCATCTTTCTTACACACGAATATGACTGGTGCACCCCACTAGAAAATATTGGGCCTGATGAATCCCTTATCTAGGAAATCTTTCAACTATTATTTCAACTCTTTGAGTCGGGTGGATCCATTCTATATGGCGGAACAGAGATAGGCTGAGTATCTTGAAGAAGGTCTATTCCAAAGTCAATTTCCCTTTAAGAAGGAACTTTGGAAAGATCTTCAGGAAACACATCTAGAAATTCACTCACTACTGAAACTAACTAAAGATTTGGGGTCTTAGAATTAGAGGCTTTGACTCGGACAAGATGATAAATACATCCCTTGGATATCATTTTCCTCTCCCTAAGGTATGAAACAAACTGACCCCTAAGAGCTGTAGTACTACCCCTCCATTCAAGGACTGGTTCATTTGGAAACTAAAAATAAACTATTCTATTTCTACAACCAACTGAAGCATAGTATGAGTAGAGCCAATCCATTTCGAGAATGACATCAAAATCCGTCATCTCTAACTCCACAAGATCCACTGAAGTGACTTTCTAAGATTTTGTAACTGGACAGTTACTGTATACCTGCCTGTTTACAATTGAGACACCTACTGGGGTAGATACTGAAAAAGGCTCTGATAGGATTTTGGGACTGATTCCAAAGTTGACGGCTATGTAAGGGGTTACAAAATAAAGCGAAGCTCCAGGGTCTAATAAAGCATAAACATATAAATAAAAGACCTATAACCAGTAACTATATCGGGAGAATTTTCCTAATCTTGTCAGGACTAAAAGGCATAAAATTTTCTTGGACGTGACCACTGGTAGCACTGGAAGCGACACCCTACTGAGTCGGGTGGCCGGATGGAACTGGGGGATGACTGGAATGACCCTGCTGACCCCTCTTTGGAAAGTCCCTGATTCGGTGGCATAGCTTGCCACACCTAAAACATTCATCGCTACCAGTTCTACAAACACCCTGATAGTTTCTACTGCATTTCTGACAAAGAAGATTTGTACGACCACTGTTAATACTACCTTGAGAATTAGAACCTAGCACTCTATCCCTATTATCATTTCTAAATTTGGGTACTGGGGCACTAGATAAAGATAGAGCTGGGACTGAAGATTTTTGATGGAACTAAGAACGTTTACCACCTTCTGACCTTAGATGATTAAAATAATAGCTACCCGTTCTAGCTCTCTTGCTTTCTCTTCTTCTCCTTATTTTTATGCTCCTCAATCTATTGAGCATAGTCCATAAGCCTAGACAAATCCATCTCCTTAATCAGCATTGCAGTCCTACATTTCTTGACCATACTGTCAAATACTCTAGACAGAAACTTACTCATCTTAGACTTGCTATCAGCTACTACATGAGGAACATACCTAGCTAACTGTGTAAACTTGAGGGAATACTGCTTCACACTCATATTGCACTACCTTAAATTAATAAAATCTAACACCTTGGCTTCCCTTAACTTTAACGGAAAGAACCTATCCAAGAAGGCAGTAGAAAACTCTTCCTATTCTATAGGCCCTGCATCTGCGCCTCTATCTACCTTCCACTACTTAAACCATGTATGAGCTATATCCTACAACTGGTAGACAACTAATTTAGCACTCTCACTAGCAATTACCCCCATAATGTTTGTTACCTTCTGGACTATGTCTAAGAATTTTTATAGATCTGCTTCAGATTTGGATCTCGAAAACAAAGGAGGATTCATTCGGGTAAAGTCCCGAATCCTAGCTACTCTATTATTAGCTACTGGGTCGGCTGGAACAATGGCTGGCCGATCATTTTGAGCAGCTACAAAATAGGCTAGATTAGTGAATACAACCTTGAAAGCTGCATGAGAAACATGCTCATTCAGGGGATTTTCCTGAATGGGCGGAGGTACTGACTGGCCCATATTTCCTCTTCCATTGTATTTTTGGGAGGCATGTTCTTTAAATATAAGGGAGAACAAATTAGACAGAGAGTTTAACATAAGCTCATGCTCAATCATACAACATGATTACTGAAAGAACAGAAACTTTTCCTAAAATGCCTCGTAGCCTTTCATCCGTAAGTGTGGCGCGTTTCACACCCATGTACAAGACTCTACTTAACGCTGATTTCAGACTTCCTAGGACATTTTAAAATCTTAGGCTCTAATACCAAGTTTGTAACATACCGAGAGTATACCTTGGGTGCCACACGATTCTTACAGTCTCGAGGGACCACAAGCTAACCCATGAGCTGATACGTGCTATGAGCATTGAGTAAAACTGATAATGACAAAACATATGTAGAATTTAACTAAGGAATGAGATAAGGTTTTAAGTAATAAAATTGATAGAATCTATAGACCAAACTGATAATACTAATAAAATGTCTGACAGTGAAAATTGAAATCTGAGAACTGACTAATAATTAAAATATCTAAAATCCGCTAAACTGACTGAATGAGAGTTGATGGGACAAGCCCCAACTTACTCAAACTAGCTACTGAACTGAAATGACTGAAACTGGTAAAGAAATCTGAGCTAAATAAATTATGTCCCCAAAATATGAGGACTCACCACTGCTATAGCTGATAATCTGGGAAGTCTATGCGCGATTCGAGAACTAAGCATCCAAACCCATGATATGATACATCATAGCACTAGAAAAGAGTATGCGATCAGTACTTTGAATGTACTAGTATGCTAAATGAGGTAGGGTGATACATATGGTTTCATGTGCATGAATAATAACTGACAGAATAAATAGATAGCATAAAATACTGAATACAATACATGAAATCTATAAATACTGAAGATGTATGAAATCTGTAAATATCGAGAATGCATGACCAAGAATAAACATATTTTGAATATAATTTGTAAACTAAAATTTGATAACTGAATAACTGATATCTGTAAGCTATGGTCATGCAATTGAAATTGAATTACTGAATTGATTACTGAACTAAGACTGTGGGAGCTATCATCTAACTGACATGCCCCAATAAGGAATTTGGGGTCCAAATTGTGACCCAGTTGGAAAGGTGAAAGTACCGTGACATGGGTACTAACACTGACTGTGTTGATCCACTAAAGTGTTGGATCAAAGGACTAAGTGTTACCCTCAACTAGCAAGTACCCATAGGAGGTCAACCCTTAATTGGCAGGTTAACATCTCAACCTACGCTGACTACATAGTTCTATAATGCAGGGAATGCTACTAAAGGTTACACCCTCAACTCGTAGGTGAGCCCCCATCCCTAGGTTCGCTCGGTACTAAATCCTACTCCCAACTGAACTGACTTGAAAGAACGAATTATTCTAAGTTTAATTGATCATGATAACTGACTGAACTGATATTGCTTATAACATATCTGAAACTATTCTGAAGATACTAAGACTAGCTAAACAGCTAAGTTTTTGGGTATTCATAACCCCCAGGACTCAATAGCAATAATAGTAAGATAGTACTTAAGTTTGGAGGACATAACATGAAAGCTTTTATCATATATTCATTCTTGTAGGCATTTTATCAAACACTTGATATGCATAGTGCAAGCTAAGCATGGGAATAATTTAAAGCTCATAGTAATAGCATGATTTCAACATCAACATAATTAATTTTGAATTAAATCAACAAATATTATCATTAAAACATAATAGCAACGACGATTTCATGGCAACATGGTGTAGAATTTTAATTCATGGGAATTCATGGTTAAAAATCATAATAAATTGAAAAAGATCATAACTTTGAATTTAAAATTTAGATTCTTGGGCTCCATGGGTGAAAGGGACCCATGGATGAACATTTAACATACCTGGGTTGATAATTCGTGAGAATTGATGGTGAATTCTTGAGATTTGAACTTGAATTGTGGAGACTAGGGTTTTTATTCTTGAAAGAGGGCTATTCTGATTTGAGTAATTTGTGAAATAATGACCAATTAGGGCTCTTTTAGGGCTTAAAATCCCATGTTTACACTAACTGGGGTGAGGGGAAAGGACTTAAATTCCCTTGGAATTAAAAACTCGAAACTGACTGGAAATCCCAATTTTGACACCTGATGCGACATGGTGCAATCGCGTTGGGCCACTGAAAAAGGGACAATCCTCGTTTTGTCCATCGGCAGGATGCAGTGCTATCACGTTGCGCCACTGGAAATGAACGATCCCGAATTGGAACTTTAGCGCGACGCGATGGCAATCACGGTGCCTTACTGGAAATTAAAAACTACAAAAATGCCCTTTGGCGCGATGTGGGGTTTATCGCGGTGACACACTGGAAAAGTAATACGTGAAATTGGCCATCACCACGATGCGACTTTATCGCATTGGGCTACTATTTTGTACTAAAAGTGCCATAACTTCTCACCCGAGTATCGGATTTGGGAAAAATTAGTATCATTGGAAAGCTAATTCAATTTCCTATAGTTTGGTGGGTCATGAGATGGAAAATTCTGAGTAAATCAAAAGATATGCTCATGTGAATTAGACTAAAGAAACATTCTTACTAAAATTTCAATCGATAAGGATTATTTTGATTCATCTAATAGCTGGAAATTATTTGAGACCTTAATATACCTCAAACTAACTCATAAATCTACCAAAGGACTATAATGTACTATGCATGAGCTTGAAACATGATGCTAACATTGGTTTAGATTTTTGGGGTATTACACATCCACAGGGGCTACACACCTTATTTTCTGGTTTATGGCATTGAAGTAGTAATACCTACTGAGGTAGAAATACTGTCTTTAAGACTCATTCAGGAAGCAGAATTGAGTGACACTGAATCAATACAAAGCAGATTCTAGCAACTGGTACTCATTGATGGAAGATGAATAAATGCAGTTTGTCATAGTTAGCTCTACCAGAATCGAATGTCCAAAGCTTTCAACAAAAAGGTTAAACCACGACACTTCACACCTGAGAAATTGGTTTTGAAGAAGATTTTTTCACATAAAGATGAGACAAAAGGAAATTCTCTCCAAATTGGCAAGGTCCTTACATGGTCCAGCGAGTACTGATAAAAAGAACACTCATACTCGCAGAAATGGATGGCATAGTTTGGTCCAAGACCATCAATTCAGATGTTGTTAAGAGATATTATGTTTGATCTTGATTTTATGCCCTTACATTGTAATTGGAACTTCATCTAACCTGATTCCCATTTAAGAGGGATACGTAGGTGTTCTTATAAAGTTCGGTCCCATTATAATTAAATTCTCTTATTTTCCCTCTATGAGCATTGTAACTAGAGCAGAATTTTTGAGAGGACCTCTAAATTTCTATAAGTTCATAATAGTAGCACAACTATGAAATAAGGGCAGAATTTTTTAGATGACCGTAAAAATTCTTACAAGCAGTATTTTGTGACAAACAAATATATTGGGGCAAAAATTTTTAAGAGGTCCTCAAAAATTTCTTGACAAGAGCGCAAGTTCCAATAAGACAATTTATTGTCTCGAGATATGTCACAGTAAATGATTCAATAACATTTCACATTCTTTACAATAAGCTTTACTTATCACTTTTAAAAGTCAATTGTTTTCAAACATGATTTCAAAATTTTCTATTCTCTACCCAAGTGAAATGCCAAAAGAGGCTCATCATCGATTGGCTATATCGAGAGACACCTCAGTTAAGGCAGAGGCACAAATCAACCCCCCCTCTTTACAAACTCATAATTTTTCTTTAAGTGCAGGATTAACAGGTACAGATGACAAGAATCACTCTACAACAACTTGAGTGACTATATGGAGAAGACTCACAATCGGGATAATACTGCAGCGAGAGGCCCAATAGCAGATCCAACATTATGTTAAGAAGCTCAACAACTAATCCAAAATTGCATTGAGAGGCCTAACAGTCGATCGAATATTGTATCGATAAGCCCAACAACTAATTGAATATTGTATTGAGAAGCCCAACAGCTGATCCAATGCTGCATTGAGAGGCCTAACACCTGATCCAATATTGTATCAAACAGCCCAACAACTGATCCAACACTGCATTGAGAGGCCCAACAGTCGATCCAACATTACATCGAGAAGTCCAACAGCTGATCCAATATTGCATTGAGAGTCCCAACAATCAATCTAACATTGCATCAAGAAACCTGACAGCTGACCTAGCATTGTATTAAGAGGCCGACAGCCGATCCAATATTGCATTAAGAAGCCTGACAGCTAATCCAACGATGTAACAAATATGCTTTCTTTAGTCTCATATTTACTTTCTTCTTATCATGGGCTTATTGTTTACATGTTTTAACCTTTGTTGGCTAGCATACTGAAAAGTACACATGTAACAAAAGAAGGAATAACAATCAAGAATAATTTTTATTCCTATTTTTGAGATGTCATCTCCTTCGCTCATCCATCACACAAACTCAACTTCAGACTTACTCACCTTTTATTTTCATACCTCTCAGCTCGTCGTTGTTTCAAATCTTACTCACTCCAATACCACTGACCCATGTTATTGTTGTTAATGCTTGTCCTATATCATTAACATTCTTAGGGAATATTATTCGTTCCTAAATCTAGAACTACACATGGTTTAATTCTCGTAAAATTAGAGATATGTAGGAGACTTAAAACTAAAGTCTCGGACATACTATTTCAAAACTCCCCCTTTTTGATGCTTCAATTCTGACAAACCATCTTCTCGGTCGGACGAAATTTGCTACTATGTCAGCTTTCGTTGCTCGACAATTCTCTTATCATTCTCAAGCACCAAAAGGGCGGCTGTTGACACCTAATGATGACCTCCCGACTTTTCTTATGATGCTAATTTTAAAAATTTGTTAATTTTGGGTAGTAATATTTGTATATCTTATTTTAGCGTCAGATAAATCTTAACATGTCACAATCATGATTTTGAAGTACCCAATTTATTTTTATTACTTTTATATTATTATTTTTTATTATATACAATTTAATAATTTAAATATAATATTTTAGTAAAATTTATTAAAAATAGCTCCATAATCATGATTTATAAACACATTGTTTACTATTATTACATATTATTCTCATTGTTATCATTACTATTAATATTACAATATTTGCTAAAATTCGTGTATATAATTTACAAGTGCCTAATTCATTTTGAATTATTATTGTCACTATTTTGATAAAAAAATAATACTAATAGATAATTTTATTGTTTTAATCAATTTTGGATTAAGGATTTTATTTATTTCTATTATGATTATCATTATACAAATTTATTAAATAGCAGCCCAATTGAATTTAATTTCTCCCAAGTCATTTAATTTTTTATCCTTATTTTATTCAAATTATGTCAATACCAGCCATAATTAACTCACATTTAGCCAAATTGAAGTTCCTAATTCAAATTTTAAACATAATTTGCCCCAATTTAATTAATTTTTAGCCATTGTTGTGCATATTTGATGTTAGTTATGGCAAATTTTTAATCAATTTGACCATCTCCTCAATTTTTAATCTCAACCATTCATCATACGTGATCAACGGTCAAGATTAAATTGAGTATTTATTTCTTTTTTCATACAATACATATACCGAAAAACCTAACCTATTTTTATTTCCAGAACCTCTGCATCTCTCTCTACACTTTCTCTCTCTGTCTAACCATCGGCAATGGGCAGCTATGACCGGCAAACACCTTCACTGCCACTCTGGCATCACTGATCTACTGCTGCCAGGCTGACCAGAGAATGATCGAGTGATACTTCCCTCCCCCATACTTTCATCTCTCTTATACCCTTCACCCCTCCTCTACTTTACTTCTCTACTCCATTGATTCCACTATAGGAGTTGATCATCGGATGGATGGCATCGTCCTTCTCTTCCCCTTTCCATCGCTTGCCACTGTTAATAGAACCCAATACCACCACCCACAACTACCAGGTGGAAAAATCGACGAGAACCATCACCAGCTCCGCCTTCTACCAGCACAACCACCAACCAACGGCAACATCAACCCTGAAAACCCTCATGTCGCGTCTCTTCTCCAGCCGCCATCGACATAGCTAGTCGATGAAATTTTGGCATAATGACCAACAAGCTGCGATGCCATCGAACACCACCTCCAACGCCCATTTCGTCCCTTTCTACAACTAAGAAATAACAGCAGTCGCTGCCTTCTCTCTATGTCTAACCAATTTTTGTTAGAAATTTTGAAACTTCATGATTGATTTTCAGAATCTGTCTCAGGTTTGTTTTCATGTTAAATTGTTTCCTAAAAATTAATGTTATAATCTTTTTCTACCTCTTTTCTTCTCTTTAGATAGGTTCTTAGAGTTAAAATTTATGATGTTTGTGATATGATTTTGACTCGATTGCTTTGATGCCATGTTTATCTACATCTGTGAATTAACATATGTGAAAAATCTCAACTTTGTATGAGTTTGTTTTAACCCTAGTCTTTGATTTGAATTCATCTTTGTGAATCTTGATTGTTGCCGTGAATCTTGTTGTTATAATTCTATTATTGAGGTAATGATTGTTAAATAAGAATTGTGCTTTTTTCCTTATTTGTTTTACTCGACAGACTATGCAATTATTTTTGGGAAACGTAGATATTATTTTGCATCTAATTAAAATAATTTGATTAGGATATATACCACATGATTAATTGCTTTATATTTTTAATAAATTTTATTATATGTGGTAAGCATTAAAGTGGATGCATGTCTGAATTTTTTATTTATTTCAAGAAATATTTTTTACTTATCTATTTAAGGTAAATTTTCTTCAGTCTATGGTTGAAGGAAAATAATATTGTTGATTGATTCTTCTAAATATTTTCTTTTTCTTTTATTCTTTGGCTGGTTTTTACGTGATTGATTCAATCATTTGTTTAAGAAAAAATTTCTCTTAATTGATTCATAAGAATATTGTTCTACTATTTTTATTTTTGGTATAGTTTTACAATCCCTTGGCATATATAAGCAACCCGTTTCATTCTTGAGAGATACCTTTGAATCTCAAAACTCTCTACACGAAATTAGTTTATTATTTTTGGCATGCACTTATTGTCGAGGAAGTGGTCTTGAGTTTGTTGTGGTGATCCGTGTTGTATCTCTATGTTGCTTTCTTATTATTTTTTATTACGATTAACTGGTAAATCCCTATCGATGAATTTTAACTTTTGTATGATAGACTTTGTGCGACTTAGAGAAGTCCTCCTCTAATTAGGATAGAAGTAATATTTTCATTTGCTCCATATTTGACATCTTCATGTGTTTGTCACATGTTGGTTGGTGTATTTAGATTCATTTTTCTCTCTAACAGGTGTCCTTATGAGGTAATACTGTGGGATGTGAAGAGTCACCGGGAGTTTATGGGAGGGGACGACCCATTTCTTCCTTAGCTTAGTATTTTCTTTTTCTCTCTGTTTTATTATATATTAGTCTGTAACATTACTGTATAAACTTTATTGATGTAATGATAAAATTATAAGGACTGCTCGTGGGGGTGAAGATTATGTGATTATGTGAATCAGCTAGGCAGAAGAGTAATTTAGGATCAATAATAAACGTCTGTGATCACCTAGAAAACACGTTTTAAGGATGATTAATTAAAGAGAAAAGACATGTCCCCCTTTCTAAAGTTGCAACGAACACTCATTTTAACCATTAAACTTAACCTGTAATTATTTATCCCTAAACAACTTTTAAATGAATTTTTGACCATCCTAAAAAAAATTATACCACTCTCAGTATGGAGAGTGCATCACACTCGTGCCACGTTAGATCCATGTCGTAGCCACGTAGGATCCACGTTAAAGCCACATAAATAAATTATTTTTTAAAATAAAATAATATATACATATACATATATATATATATATATATATATATATATATATATATATATATATATATATATATATATATATATTAAAAAAAGAACTCCCCCTCCTCCCCCCTTCCTCCCCCCACCCCCAACATTGTTGTTCGCACCCTTTCCCCACCTCAACGCCCCCAATCAAGAAACTTACCCAATTCATTTGCCATATTCCTTTACTCTCAATTCTCAAACAACCCCAAAATCAAAACAAGATTAAAACAACAACAAAAAGTGCAGATTGTTTCACAAAAGAGTAATAAGAAATAATAGTGGCATGTGATTTTTGAAAAGAAAATTAAGATAAAAATGATCGAAAAATATAACAGAGACAAATCAGTGCAATAAGCCTATGAATTGAAGAGAGGCAGATTTTGGAGAGTATGGAAGGGAGAGTACGGATTTGAATTTTGGAGAGAAGAGAGAGAGAGAGCACCCCCTCCCAACGTTGCTTTCTTTAGCTTTTTTTTTTTTTTCATTGAATTTGTGTTTTTCTTGCCAATTGTTGTTTGGAATTAGAAGCAAGTTTGTTGGGTTGATGTTTTTATATTTGCTTTGTGTTTTTCCTTGTTTCATCTATTTGAAATTAAAATCAAGTTTAATGGTTAAAGTGGTGGGGTGTAAGGAAGAAGAAGAAATGGGGGTGGTGGGGTGTGAGGAAGAAGGGGAAAAAATAATGGTTTAAAATATTAAAGTGGGCCTCACTAAAATTTTTTTATACTTTTTTTTTTCACTAAAGCGCAGTTCTATTTTTTTTTCCACGTCAGTCGTTAAGGGAGCAAAATAATACACTTTAAAGTTCACAAGGGGGTAAATAATTATCCGGTTAGTGTAGGATCTAAAGTAAATTTTGCTAACAAGTTGAGGAGGAATTTGATGTATTTTCTCATTAATTAAATTTCGGTTTAAATTAATTGTGACATGTTTTGTTTAGTTTTTTGACATCATCATTAATTTTCAACATTTTATGCACCACTATTTTCAGTAATATAAAACCAATCTCTACAATAAAAAATTATTTTTTAGTAGTTTGTTTCAGCATTGTAAAATTAAGTTCTGGCCATTGTTTGTTAATTTCAAGCAAGTCAAATGACTTTTTCAACATTAAACTTTATTTTCCAGCAAATAAAAATAGTTATTTCAGCCTTTAGAACATATTTCCAGCAAATAAAAAATAGTTTTCAGCCTTTTAAAAAAATCATTTTCAGCAATATAAAATCAGTTTCAGCATTTAAAAAATTATTTTCAGTAAATACAAAATCAGTTTAAGAAAATACAAAACCAGTTTCAACAAATACAAAATCAGATTTAGCACATTCTTTCATTAATTTCCAACAATATAAAAAATTATTTTTTAGCAATAAAAAAGAGTCACTACTACTTGCCTGCTCTATCCCAACATGTTCATCTGTAACGGTTATGAAAATAAATTTCTGTGGAAAAAATCATATTACTTGGTATCAATGCATACTAGAGTTTCTACGTATATATACTTCCTTCTCTCTAACGTACACTTTGTAACGTTCAACTTAACGTTTCCACCTTGACTGACTGGCGGACTCTGACGCCGACGACGGCGTAGACGAGCTGGAAACAGATAAGATCTACCTCTCTCTCTCCCTCTCTTTCTCTCTCTCCCCTCAGATCGCTCTCCCCAGTTCCTCGTTATCATCTTCCCCACCCTTTTCATTTCTTTTCCCGTCGCGACTATCGTCGGCGGGTTTAGATTTCCATCAGCTCGACTCGGGTAGTGGGGGAGGTATCCATAAGCGGCCAAACAGGTAGATCGGACGAGTTGGTTCGACATCCGTCGACGTCCAGATCCCGGCAAGTCCCTGAAGACGCTCCGGCGAAACTCTGGTGACACTCCATCAACGTAACCAGCGGCCCCATTCCAGTCGACCTTTTTCTGGCCACCAATTTTCAACATCAAAATTGATGGATCAGTAGCACGCAGGCGTACTGGTGACATCTAAACTTTGATTATTTCATCACTCCATATTTCGGCACTTCATATAGTTTAACTGCTATATACTATTTTGTTCCCTGTCTCTCTTTTCTGCGTTCGTTACTTGCTGCTAGTGAGCATAGTTGTGACTGGCTTCTTTGCTTAGTGGTGGATATTATTTGTATTGTCTATACCTACTTTGACCTTTTCTTGATTAATTCATATACTGTATGTGTGCCTTTTATTTCCTGCTGTTACTTTATTACTGTTATTGTGGGCATTTTCCTAGACTTATGGCTGTGGACATTGATGGTAGGATAGGGTCATGTTCGAGGGGGTTGGGGCGGGGGGGCTGTGCTAGGGGTGGGGGAGGAGGAAAGGGTGAGTGTGGAGTGGGGGCTAGGTCTGGCATTAGGGGAGGTAGAGGAAGACGTAGTGCTAGAGTGGATAGGCTGTGGGTTGGGTCTTAGAATATAGGTACTCTTCAGGGTAAGGCTATTAAGTTGGTGAAGATTCTTAAAAAGAGGAGGATCAATATTGCGTGTGTACAAGAGACTAAGTGGGTAGGGTCTAAAGCTAGGGATGTAGACGGTTACAAGCTCTGGTACTCTGGCAGCGTGAGGCATAGGAATAGAGTTGGCATCTTAGTAGATAAAGAGCTTAGAGGGCAGGTAGTGGAGGTTAAGAGGATTAGCGATAGGTTAATGACTATTAAGTTGGTCATTAAGGGGTCTACCCTGAACGTGTATAGTGTTTATGCACCTAGGTGGGGGGGCGGGGGGTGGGAGTGTAAGGGGGACATGGATGATAGATGGGATACAGTGGCTAGGTGCATCAAGAGACTGCTAGTGAGATACTGGGTATGTCTAGGGGCTGGGTCGGTTATTATTGGGGAGATTGGTGGTGGAATGAAGAAGTTAAGAAGAAAGTGGAGACTAAGAAGGAGGCGTATGCTAAGTCGGGTGAGAGTAAAGATGAAGATGAGAAGCGGGCTAATAGGGAGAAATACAAGATAGCTAGGAAAGAGGCTAAGTTAGCAGTCACGGCAGCTAGGACGGAAGCATTTGAGAGATTATATACTGGGTTAGAAGAGAAAGGAGGGAAAAAGAGGTTGTCTAGGCTTGAAAAGGCTAGGGAGAGAAAGGGTTGTGATCTCGACCAGGTAAGGTGTATTAAGGGGGAGGATGGTAAAGTGTTGGTGGAGGATGATCACGTTAAGAAGAGATGGCAGTCGTACTTTGATAGGTTATTAAATGATGAAGGGGATAGAGATATTGTATTAAGGAAGCTGGAGCACTCAGAGGACTGTTGTGATTTCAGTTATTGTAGACGTTTTAATGTAGAAGAGGTTAAAGAAGATGTTCGCATGATGCGTAGGGGTAGGGCGACGGGGCCTGATGAGATTTCTGTGGACTTTTGGAAGTTTTCTGATGAAGTGGGCTTTAGGTGGTTGACTGAATTGTTTAACGATATTTTTAAGTCGACAAAAATGCTCGAGGCTTGGAGATAGAGTACAATGATCTCTCTTTATAAGAACAATGATGACATTCAGAGCTGGAATAACTATAGGGGTATTAAGTTATTGAGCCACACTATGAAGATTTGGGAGAGAGTGATCGAGTTGAGATTGAGAAGGATAGTGTCTATCTCGGAGAACCAGTTTGGATTTATGCCCGAGTGCTCGACGACGGAGGCGATTCACCTGGTGCGGAGACTGGTGGAGCAATATAGGGAAAGGAAGAAGGATCTGCACATGGTGTTTATCTACTTAGAGAAGGCGTATAACAAAGTCCATAAGGAGGTTCTTTGGAGATTCTTGGAGGTGAGAAAGGTCCTCGTGGCGTATATCAGAGTAATCAAGGACATGTATGATGGAGCCAAGACTCAGGTGAGGATGTGGGAGGAGACTCTGAGCATTTCCCTGTCGTTACAGGGTTGCACCAGGGATCTACTCTTATCCCGTTCTTGTTTGCTTTGGTGATGGATGTGTTGACGCGGCATATTCAAGGAGAGGTGCCTTGGTGTATGCTTTTTGCAGATGATGTAGTTTTGATTGATGAAATACGGGGGTGTGTGAATGATAAATTAGAGGTGTGGATAAAGACCTTTGAGTCTAAAGGGTTCAGGCTGAGTAGGAGCAAGACAAAATATTGGGAATGCAAGTTTAATGACTTGAGGCAGGAAGACGAGGTGGTAGTAAAGTTGGATTCCCAGGCGGTGTGTAAGAGGGATAGTTTCAAGTATCTTGAGTCCATGATTCAGGTGAATAGTGAGATTGACGAGGATGTCTCCCACAGGATAGGGGCGGGATGGATGAAGTGGAAGCTCGCCTCGGGGGTGTTGTGTGATAGGAAGGTACCGCCTAAGCTTAAAGGCAAATTCTACAGGGTGGCAGTCTGTCCGACCATGTTGTATGGAGGAGAATGTTGGCCAGTCAAGAACTCTCACATTCAAAAATTGAAGGTGGCAGAAATGTGGATGTTGCGTTAGATGTGTGGGCTTACTAGGGTTGATAAAGTTCAAAATGAGACTATTCGGAAAAAGGTTGGAGTGACTTTGATGGAGGACAAGATGTGAGAAGCCCGTTTGAGATAGTTCGGGCATGTGAAGAGGAGGGGCACGAATGCCCCTGTTCGTAGGTGCGAGAAGCTTGCTTTAGATGGTTTCAGGCGGGGTAGGCCGAAGAAATACTGGAGAGAGGTTATCAGACAGGACATGGAGCAGTTACAACTCACAGAGGACATGACCCTAGATAGGAAGATCTGGAGGGTGTGGATTAGAATAGAAGGCTAGTGCCTTTTTGGGTCGCTGGGGTAGGGCATTACTTGGTAGGGTATTATTCTTGTTATGACACCTTGTTGCATGCTTTATTATGAGTTTGTTTACTATTCTTTGATTATTATTCCTTGTGAGTAGCGTAGGTATGTACTGTCATCTTGTTACATTCTTTATTAAGGATTTGCGTATTATTCTGTGTCTAGAGCCGGGGGTCTATTGGAAACAACCTTTCTACTTCTCCGGAGGTAGTGGTATGGACTGCGTACATCTTACCCCCCAGACCCCACTATGTGGGAATATACTGGGTTTGTTGTTGTTGTTGTTGTTGTTGTAAATCTTAATTTCCAGCCTTTAAATAATTTTTTAGCAACTAAACTTTAATTTTCGGTACTCAACTGATTTTTCAGCGTTCAAATAATATGTTGGCAATTAATTTTTTATCCCTCGCATGTTAATTATTTTTCAGTACTTAAAATATATTTTTTAGCACATTTTAGTACTCCGATTAATTTTCAACACGTTTAATCTATTTCCTTTATGTTGAAATTGATTTAACTTGCTAATAGATTTACTTGACTTTCGATATGCCTTTAACTTAACAAATTTACAACACATTGTTTTGAAATGATTTGACAATTATTTTTCGTCAATAAAAAATTATATGTCACTTAGGTATCGTGCCTATAGGTTTAATTATATAAAATAAGCAATTGTTTGTTTAATATTTTTATCACCTAACCAGCCTTCAATTAGTTAAGAAACCATTACTTGTTAGGTGCTTGTCCAATGTATTTTGATTAGGAGTGAACCTTGAGTTTAATTAAGTAACCACGATTTCTTTTGTCTAGACCCTAAATCCAAATTAGAAGTCCAATGCCTCCTGGACATTAATTTGGGGTGAATAGGCATCTTAGGAATGCTAGTTTTATCATTTCTCTTTTAGAACGCCTTCAGGCTTGATAACCAAACTAGGCGAAGGGTGGGTGGACTTTTGAAAATGATGGAAGTTGACCCCTAGCATGATTGGACAATGCGGCATACGATATTGTTCTTCCTTTGATAAGTCGGGAGCTGATCCAAATAATAAAAATAATAATTCATTGTCCAGTCTATAGAATTTGTCATCTCTTTTACTTTGCGTGTTTAATTTATTTGGGGTAGTTTATAATCTCTTATTAAATAATTTTTTTTATTTTGTTGTGTCACTTGTCTCCTCGCTAGTCAAATTTATATGTTTTATTTATTTTATCATTTAGATAATTGATAACTAAAAAAAATAATTAAATTACATGTCTTGTTTATTCATGTTTTATCACTTAGTAACATTAAGTTAGTAAAACAAGTGACATTTTCTTATCACGTAGAATCCAAAGTAAAATATGAGTTCAGTTAGGAACCACATTTGAGGACCTCGAAAGGTGCCTAACACCTTTCTTTTGCGGTAATTTGAATACTTACCTGATTTCTGGTGACGTAGACTAATTAAATAGTTTGTAATTAGTTTAGAATGGTGCCCTAACACACCTCAATTCGTTAGATGGTGACTTTCACTCTTCAACCTTCCTAAAAAGAGCTGTCACGTCGTATCCCACTTTTCACGACGAAAAGTGGGGTGCAACAATAGTTAGCATAGAGAGGCATATAATATATGAACAAATAAGTCACATCGAGTTTATTAGACATGAGCAGATTAGCACAAAAAGGCATTTAACATATAAACATGCGAATCTAATCAACATATGACTTATGAATAATCGAGTTATATAAATATGTGATTCATGTACAATTGATCTATGAAAGTATGTATCAAATGCACATATGAACTACTCCCTCCGTTTTTATGTGTCACCATTTCCTTTTTGGTCCATTCCAAAGAGAATGTCACAATTCCTTATTCAGTAACTATTTAATGATACCATTCTCATTTTATCCTTAGTGGGTCCCACTTATTAAGAAAAGACAACTGAAATTTAAAAATTAAAATAACTTTAAGAGAGGCAATTTTGTAAACTTTACAAAGTTATCACTTATTTCTTAAATTGTGTGCCCAGTCAAATGATGACATATAAAATGGAACGGGGTAATATAAAATTGTGTATGAACAATGAACTATAAGACATGTAGCATGTGGACAGATAAATTACATGACTTATAATATACAAGTAAATGGGCTGACATATTGAGTAAATGGACTATATGAGCACTGAATGCATGAGTAATAACGTTATGTAAATATGTACAATGTATAGGCAAATGAACTATAAAATATGTGGCCTTATAAGAAAGTGAACTTTAAAACATGAATCACGTCGAGCAGTCAAGAAATATTGCATGGACAAGTGATTAAAATATGAACAAGTCTACATATGAAACATGAGCAAAAGAGCATATGACACATGGCTAAACTGCTTAAGCAACTAGGCTATAAAACATATAAAACATAGGCAAATGGTTTATAAAGTATGTAACATGTAAGCATGTGATTTGTGATACACATAACCTCATGACAACTAATTTATAATGCCTATAGCATATGATTAATCAATCTATGATGCATATAAAATATGGACAAGTAATTTGTGGCAAGTAACTGGGGGCATTTTGTTAGAAGTGACAAAAGAGTTTGAAAATAAGGTGTAGGTGTGTAAGACCCCGCAAAATTCTAAGCTTAACTCAGTCTTTTAAGCTTGCTAAGGGGTCCCAGACTAAGAAAATTCTAGCTAAGTATTCAAACTTAATATTATTTTGACCTTCGTAAGTTGGCAACTCTGCGTCATGGCTCTTATGACCTTAAAATATTGATCTTTAGATGGATTCATGATCAGGAATTTCAGTAGGTATTTCGGGACGAGTTTCATATTTTTTGGACCTCGTTTGAACCACGTTTAAGAATCCAAAACAGTGAATCAACGCGATCTCGGCGCGGCGTGGCGGCCATCGCGTCGATCAATATTTTTCTTGGCTTATAGTGGCAATTTATAGTGAACTGAAGCGGACTCAACGCAGTGTGTTGGCCACCGCGTCAATGCCAATGATGCGGCACATAGGTCTACGCATTGACAGTCCAATTTTCAGTAATTGCGTCCTCTGGGGTATTAGGGTCTTTTTTCACACCTATTCAGCCCTAAAACACGATATTCAACCTACATTGAACAAAATATACTTACTTTCTCTCAAATTGCTCACGAACAAGAACCCAAGGTGATTTAATTTCAAGGCCAAGGCTCAAGATTTTCACCATTTTCTTCATGAATTTAGCAACCAAGGTATGTCAAGTGTTCATCCAAGGGTTCCTTCCACCATTGGAGTCCAAGAAACTCTTTTAAATTTAAAGTAGCTTGATTTCATGCTTTCCATGATTTGGATTCAAGTGTATTCATGATTATAATGTTGATTGGATTTCTATTCCATGATTAAGTGCAAGAATTATGTAAAAACAACTATTATGTATGTAGTATCATGTGAATTCATGTTAAAGCCTTGAAATGGTGATGCTCATGTGTTGATTAGTACTATGTGCATATACAATGCCTTCCAAGTATTTGATGAGTTCATGAGAATTAAATGATGAAATTATATCATGTAAGTATGTATTCAAGTTCATATCATGCAAGTGTTTGCTAGAATGTCTCAATGAAGGAATGATGATCAAGTAGTTGTTTAGCATGTTTCAAGATTGTGCCATGTCTTATAATTTATGCTATCGAGTCCTGGGGGTATTTAATACCCGATAATTTAGCTGATTATCTAGAGCCATGGTCAGTCTCAGGATAGTATCAGTCATGTCACGATCAGTAGTACTCGCAGCCAGTTACAGAACTCAAGAAAAACTCAGTAGACTCAATATCAGTCCAGTCCAGTTCAGTATTCAATTTAGACCTCAGTAAATGCAGCCAGTTATTACAAAATGTGTAGTATTCTGTTAGTCAATGAAATTCAGTGAACTCAGTTCAGTTCAGTTAGACAATATAACCAGTAATAGTTCAGTCAAGCCAAGGATGAACTAGGAAATCAGTTCAGTGTCTATTCAGATGGGAGTAGTATTCAACACCGAGTTAACCTAGGGATGAGGGCAATCCTTCACGCAGAGGGTTTGATCATTAGTAGCAATCCCTGCATTATAAAACTATGTAGCCAGAGTAGGTTGAGATATCTTCCTGCCAGACTAGGGTTGATACATCTCGTACAAGTTTTCCTACCAGCGAGGTTTGATGAAAGAGCTTCTTGTTAGAGAGGGTTAACTCACAACTTCTCTTTACCCGTGGCACGATTCTAACACTCTTCCAACTGGGGTTACAGGTTGGACCCTAATTTATTCAGAAAGAGGCATACTGGTTAGATGATTATCTCCCACAGTCTCAATTTCAGATTCAGTCTCATTACAGAACTTAGTTCAGTTCTATAGATTCAAGCCTATTAGACACAGTCACTCAGCTCAGTATGGAACTCAGTATAGTTCCATAAAATTAGGACTTTTAGATACAGTCATTTAGTTATCAGTAGTACAGTATTAGTAAACTCAGATATCCGTTAATCAGTATTCAGATTCAGTATCCAATGCTGTCACGATCTTAGTTATAGTATATGTATTTATGTATGTATTCTCATTCAGTTTTATTCATATCATTCAGCTAGTATGGTTTGCATATGAACCCATGCATTTCATCCTACCTCACTTAGCATACCAATACATTCAAAGTACTGATACATACTTTTCTCTTGCGCTATAATATCTTATATCATAGGTTCATACGCAGGGCTCCCAAGCACCATTAGCAGTTTAGATTTTCAGTAGTTAGAGTTAGTGGTGAGTCTTCATAGTTCGAGGACATGATTATTTTCTTCAGTATTTCAGTTTCACATTACAGTTTTAGTAGTTGGAGTTAGTTGGTGGCTTGTCCCATCAACTCCATATTTCCAACAGTTTAGAGGCTTTTCAGACTAGAATATTTTCAGATAGATGTATCAGATTTGGTATTTGCTATACCGTATTTAGTTTTATTACAGTATTGAACCTTATGGCATGTTTCTGCCTAATTTTCGTATATTACAGTACTATTATTTAGCAATTGCATTAGGTACTAGTCATGGGTTAGCTTGTGGTCCTTTGAGATTATAAGCACCATGTAGCGTCTGGGGTACAGACTCGGGGTGTTACAAGGTGACTCCAGTCTTAACAATTGAGTGGAGGTGATAATTACTTTATTATGCATTAATAAAGTTGGAGAATTTTGAAAATAACTCACAAGTTTTTAAATTTATACTTTGATCCAAATGTTAGTTAATATAACAAGGTACGGATAGAAAAAGGCACATTTTTCTCTCTTCTCATCCGTTGTTGTTTTCTCTCTCTTTATGACTTTTGTTGTTCATTGTTGTTTATACTTTATTCATTATCTTCTTTAACTTCATTTTCATCATCTTCTACTTTATTATTTACTTCATCTTCTTCTTGTCGATCATTGTTGTTGTTTTTAGCGCTACTGTTTGCTACTTGAATAGTTTTTTAGATCAAATTTTATTTCGTTCATCACTTTGGCATTACTTCATAGGTGACTTTAGTAAGTAAAATTATGATTTTGAGTTGAATTTGTCATATGGATACATAGCTACTGCTTGTTTTTTAACAATGGATAGAACCCATTCATGTATCCAACATAAGAGCCATCTGTTTAAACAAATGGCTCATCTTTTGTGATAGATGAGTAATCTGTTACATCGAAAGACTCATATGTTAGATTCATGAACGGGTTATATATAATGCCCATAACAAGAATCGAACAGATGGATCATCTGTTAGCCTATGATGAGTTTTCTATTACAACAGACTAGTTATCTGTTGCAACAGGCGAGTTTTCTATTGCAACATACTAGTTATTTTTTGCATTAGGTGAGTTTTCTGTTGCAACATACTAGTTATCTGTTGCATTAGGTGAGTTTTCTATTGCAATAGACTAGTTATCTGTTGCAAAAGATGAGTGATCTATTTGGAACAACACAAAACAACTCCTGCCATAAACCCAACATATAACCAATATGTTTCAAAACTCTTGCTATTGCTACTAGATTTGAAATTGTTCCTTACGTCCAATTGTCCACATGTTTGTTGAGAAGAAGAAATAGACATAAGCATAATTTTTTCATTAAATAAAAATAAAATACATTAGGTAGGTAGTTGGAATATAAATAAAAATAAAAATACACATGCTAAAAGAAAAAACATATCTTAATTATTATTATTATTACTATTGATATTATTATTATTATTATTATCATCATCATCATCATCATCATCATCATCATCATCATCATCATCATCATTAATGTTAGCCGTCCAATCATCAACCGACAACTGCAGGGCCTTCATCATCCTGCTAATCTCTCGGAGTATCCTTGCTCTCACGGCGCCCAACTCCCACTATGGGACATGAACCTACCTCCGAAGTTCCCGCATGGAGTTTTGTAGAAAAACAACATCCCAAAAAGGATCAGCCATATCTAGAACACACATGAATTGATAAAAACGTAAAAACAAAAGTAAAGAAAGAATCCGAATGTAATACAACGTATATTACCAATTGGGTATATTTACACAAAAAGCAAGAAATTTTTTTACCTGAATCAGGTAAAAGGTATCTGGTCTTTGAAAAGAAAGTGGTTGAAGATGTAATATAAAAGACAAGATGCAAGAAATAAATAGAGTGTAGTAGAATGAACGAGTAAAGGGGGACCTATTTATAGAGGATTGAATTTGAATGAGTTCTGTAAAAAGGCATGATAGTTCACCTCCATTTATTAATTACATTCAAACTGATGAGTTTTTTATTACTGTGAAAAGTTATGACTTTTCAGCTTATTATTATTAATTAGTTGTTAAATTTAAATAACCTTTTTCTCAATTAAATAATTGAAGACTTCTCACTTTTTTAATAACCATTTTTATTGAGTTGTGACAATAGATTGTATATCTGTTGCATTAGATAACCCATCTGTGAGAACAAATATACCATCTGTTACAACAAATCGACCATTTGTTATATTAGATAATCTATTTGTTACAATATATAGTCAATCTGCTGCAACATATAGTCTATTTTTTTGAATAATCATCATATCATATACTTTCATTAATCCAAATTGCTGACACTTTTATTATATAAGTTAAAAAGAAGATTTAAAAATAAAAATGGTGAAAAGTTACTACTTTTCTCCTATTTAATATTAACATCAATTATTTAAATTAAATAACCATTTTTTAGGGTTTTAAATTGTGTTTATCATTTATTTTCTTATTGTTTTCTATGAAAAGAAATGACTTAATCAAATTAAGCTGGTGAGTTTTTGATTATTGTGACAAGTCATGACTTTTCAGCTTATTATTATTAATTACTTCTTAAATTTAAATAACCTTTTTCTTAATTAAATAATCAAAGACTTCTCACCTTTTTAATAGACATTTCTTTTAATAAAATAATAACTATTTTTATTGAGTTGTGGCAACAGATTGTATATTTGCTGCATCAGATAACCCATCTATGGCAATAGATATACAGTCTGTTTCAAAAAATCGACTATCTATTAAAGCAGATTTTTTGATTTCTTCTAACAATTGATTCATCGGTTGCAATAGATGGGGAATTTGATTCATCAGCTGTTTTGAATGTGTTAGGCAAAAAGTAACGACTGTTCATCTTTTTTATAACAATCATCATATACCTTGATTAATCTAATGTAGTGACTTTTTATTATATAATAAATTAATTAATTAAAAAATAGATTTAAAAACAAAAATGGTGAAAAGTCACGATCAGTTATTAAAATTGAATAACCGTTCTTTTACGGTTATAAGTTGTGTTTATAATTCATTTTCTTATTATTTATTTACGAACCATTTTTCATATTAAAAAATAAAAAATTCATGACTTTTCACCCTCTCAATAACAATAATCCTTTTTTATTAATAACTATTTGTTGCAAAATATGATTCATCTGTCGCAACAGATTAACCATCTATTGCAACATATGGTCCATCTGTTGCCACAAACGCTCAATCCCTATACCTCCAACCATTGACATGTTGAAAACAAGGAATAGACAGAATGAAAATTAAATATTAAATAAGAATTAAAAATTCAAAGTCGACCAAACATAAATTTTTGAATCCATTATATACAATAAAAAAACATACCCTTTGGTAGATCCGATATAAAAAAAGAAAATACATACATTAAAAGAAAAAAATATAACCTAATTATTATTACTATTATTATTATTGTTGTTGTCAACCGACTAATTATTATCCGGCAGTAGAAGGGCCCTCCTCAGCCTTGCTCTGAAGTCGCCCAACTCCATCCAGAGTTCATAAATCTACCTTTCAAGTTCCCACAAGGACTTGGGATGAATCACCTTGTACAAATCTGGATCAACCATATTTAGAAGTGGAGCATAATGAACGAGTAAGGAGAGACCTATTTATAAAGAATTGAATTTGAATGAGTTAGTAAAAAAGCCACGACTATTCACCTCTTTTTTCAATAATTACATCCCTTAATTAAATAAAACTGGTGACTTTTCAAATATGTAAATTAAAAAAACGTATATAAATACAACATTGTATCTTTATTGAATTTTAGAAAGAAAAAAATGCTTTAAAATAAATCTAACAGATGAATAATCTGTTGCAAAATCTATTCTAAATATTTGATAATTTATAATATATTAACAATCTATTGCAACAGATGGATGTATATGTCTGACTATTTCCAACAGATAAGTCATATGTTGCAACAGATTTATCATCTATCATAACAGATATCTATAATTCTTGGATAATATTAACAAATGTGTCATCTGTTGCAACAGGTTAGTCATCTATTTATTAAATTAAGTCATAGATGGGCTTGGAATAATAATGTGTGTGCAGATGTATGGATACACTTTTATGTGTGAGAGTTACGTATTACTGATAAGGTCATCAGGACATCACGCATTAAGTATAATGATTTTCTAAATGCAGTTTTTAACCGATTAGGCATTGATTATTCAAACAAGATCCTACATTGTAAAGTTAACTTTGGTAGGTTCGAATTGATAAGGCTGAGGGAACAAAAAGATGGTGTCGATACTCTGTTATGAATTAATGATGGTTGTGTCTCATGTTTACGCGTGTTAAGTTTTGAGAAAGGATCAATATTTGGTGTTATTGCAGAGATCCAATAGTGATTGAATTTAGCTTTAAGTGGGCATCAGACTTCGAGAAGGCCTTCGAAGCCTCGCACTGCATCAAACAAGAATCAAAAACCAATAAAAATTCCTCTGGCCTAAATTTATATGGAAGGGTTGTTCGAGAAGATGATTATATGGCAGAAAGAGCCATAGGAGAATACCTGTGAGGGAAAAGGGGAGTTGATAAAAGACTATATCATCTAAGAGCTAATTGAAGAGGAAACATAGGGTAGTAAGGAACTTCTAGCGAATCTGGCCCATGAAACTGAATTAAAACATGAGAAATCTGAATTAAGTACAAATATGAAAATGTATCCAGTAATGAAAATTCATCTGTTGCCTCTCTCAAAGAAAAATAGTGCAGGTGGATACTTTTCTAGGAAGCTGCGACTAGGTAGCATGGTCGGGATGATCACCTACATAGAAAATAATAGAACACCAAGAAAGTAGCTTTGCAGACATCGACAGTTGAAATGATGTACAATAAGTCAAGAAAACTTGTGCTAAGAATAGATGTAGTTAAAATAAGGAATCTAAGCGAAGGAGGTAATTTTTAACTTTTAAATTACATCCCACGCCTTCTTGTTTGTGGTTTTGATTAGGTCCACTGTTATTAACCTGATTGGAACCACAAATAAGATTGAAAGGCAGATTGAGTATCACTACTTCCTTAGCAATATGGATATAATTGATTGTGTTTTATTGCCTTAGCATGCTTTCAACACATCTTGGAGAAGATCAAATGCTTCTTAAAGTATGTGAATCTCGATAATTTTCAAGCTTGCATATAGTTTGCTGATTCGGTATTCAAGTTTTTCATTGCCGTCTTCAAGGTTAGTATAGAGTTCTTGGTCTTTTGTGATATCGTCAATGAGGAATACTTTCTTAGAAGTTGTGGCATTGTAAAAAGCCTTCAGAAAGCTTCCAGAACACTTTCTTCAGAAGGCTTAAGTGATACATGGATTGTCCCTATGTTTTTTTAGGTCAACGTGTTGATGCACACTCAAGTAGTAGTCCCAATAATTGAACATCTCACTTTCTTAAGTGTTGTTCAATGCAGCTTGTTCAACCAACCTTCAAATGATTTGATAGGATAATAAGCCTAGAATTACATAACATTTGATCTATACTGATTGCACTAATCTTATAGCCTAAACACTAGGAAATAACTTATTTGACTCCAAACAATAGTAACAAACAATTTAGATAAAATAAGGTACTACAGTATTCATAAGGTACTCCAATTTTATTTGCTCTCAATTTAGAAAATCTATTTGGAGTCAAATAAGTTTTATCCCAGAGTTTAGGCTATAGGATTAGTGAAATCAATTTAGATCAAATGTTACATAATTCCAGGCTCATTGACCTATTAAATCCTTTGAAGGTTGGTTGAACAGGATGCATTGAACATTGCTTGAGAAAGTGAGTTGTTCAATCGTTGGGACCATTTCTTGAGTGTGCATAAACATGTTGACCTAAAACAAACATAGCAACCCTCCATGTACATTTAAGCCTTCTGAAAGCCTTCCGAAGGCCTTTTACAATGCCATAACTTCGAAGGAAGTGTTCCTCATTAAAGAGCTAACAAAATACCAAGATTCTATACTAACCTCAAAGACGGCAGTGACAAACTTGAATACCGAATCAGCAAGCTGGAGGCAAGCTTAAAAATTATCGAGATTCATATACTATAAGAAGTATCTTATCTTATCCAAGATATGTTAAAAGCATGCTAAGGCAAGAAAACACAATCAATTATATCCATATTTCTAAGGAAGTAATGATACTCAATCTTCTTTTCAATCTTGTTTGTGGTTCTGATCTAGTTAATAAAAGTGGACCTAATCGAAACCACAAACAAGAAGGAATAAGATGCAATTTAAAATTCAAATTTTCTGCCTTCGCTTAGATTCCTTATTTTAACTATAGCTGTTCGTGGGGCAAGTTTTCTTGACTTACTGTACATCATTTCAACCCTTGATGCCCGCAAATTTGCTTTCTTAGCGTTCTGCTATTTCCTATGTAGGTGATGTTCCAGCTCCCTAGCAAAGTACCCAGTTGCAATATTTTTCTTTGAGATAGAAAACAGATGGATTTTCATTACTGGATACACTTTCATATTTGCACTTGATTCAAACTTCTCGTATTCTAAGTCAATTTCACCGGTTAGTTTCTCTATGACCTCCCTTCCAATCCTATGTTTCCTTTTTAGTTATCTCTTAGATGATATAGTCTTTGTCAAGACCCGAACTAGGGCCTGGCTGTGACAGACATATCGAACCATGAAGGCACAAAACACCCTTCTCTATCTGGTAATCATGCACAACATTCATATAGTAAAAGAAGATGAGGAAACATAATCTGCTACGGAAACATGGTCAATTCTGAATTCAACATAAGTTTGAAAACTGTAAATCAACTACATCTAAATAACATCTCACTCAGTCTGCGAAATCTCTATTACATGAAAATCTGACAACTGTCTAAAACTGAGACAAGGCCCCAGTAGACCAAAACTGAATTAAGTGATATATCTGAAAAGACAGGCCTTCTACAATAGAGAAGGCTCACCACTACAAAATCTGCTCAGCTGTCTGAATTATCTACTGCTTATCTGGACCCCTAAACTGAGTCTCAAAATCTGAGAGGTAGGGGGAACGGGTCAATACAGATGTACTGGTATGTAGAGCATATCCAAAATAATCATTTATAAACCAACATATATGAGAGAAATTTAAAACAGTTCATAAGGGATGATCCTTAAAGCCTACAGTTTGAGGATTCCAAATCTTCAGTCAATTTTGAAAACCTACGGTTGAATCTTGAATTTTTTGGAGGAGAAGTATATGAACTAGGGTTTTTGTTTGAGAAAAATCTTGAGAATGTCATATATTATGCTTGTAGAGGTCTTAATCTACTATTTGGACATTTTAAGAGGCTTGGGAAATGTCCAAATTACCCTTGTTAACTTCTGAACGAAGCTGGAAAAATTAAACTGGGAACCCAATTTTATGGGCCACCGCGACGCGCCACTATCGCGGTGGTTCACTAGAAATTGAAGAATGGGAAATTGGGATCCTCCTTGATGCGTCACTATTGTGAGGTCCCACTAAAATTTGGCAATTGCTAATTAAACCCTCTCCGCGATGCGCTAAACACCAGAATGATGATGTTTTATGACTAGCACAGAAATAGCCATAACTTCTTCACCGAGTGTCCATTTGGACGAATCTTATATCGATGGAAAGCTTATTCAGCCATCTATGTAATGAAAAGTTGAAATATAAGGGATTCCATAGGGAAATAAGTATAAATCATTCTATAAGCCAATGCTTGTTATTTTAGGGACAAAATTTAACTAAGAAAAACTTTGGGGCGTTGTAGTCTTTCATCAACTCCTATTTTCCCTCACAGGTATTCTCCTACTGCACCTTCTAGCATATAATCATCACCCTGATCAATCCAACTATATAAATTTGGCCTAGGGCAATAACTATATTGATTTTCATTCTTGGTTGGAGCAGTTGAAGGCTTCAAAAGCCCTCTCAGAGTCCAATGCACCCTAAAAGTTAGTCTAATTCTTATTGAATCTTTTTAAAATGCCATAAAACTTGATCCCTTCACAAAGTTTAATGCACAAACATGAGCAACAACCATCATTAAATCTTAATAGGGTATCAGAACCATATTCATGGTCCCTCAACCTTATCAGTTCAAACCTATCAAACTTAGCTATAAAATTATAGATATCTTGTTTGAATGATCAATGCCTAATTGGTAAAAAAAACATTCACAAAATCAGTGTACTCTATGTGTGTTTTCACGAAAACATGATCAGTAACACATAGCTCCCACATATGAAGTGGTTCCATCTACAAGTAGCTAATTTCTCCAAACCTATCTTTACAGTAGCCTTTTTTATTGGTCAGGAAAAATTTGATCGACTTTCACTTCCGTATATCTAC
Source organism: Capsicum annuum (assembly GCF_002878395.1). Lineage (NCBI taxonomy): Eukaryota > Viridiplantae > Streptophyta > Magnoliopsida > Solanales > Solanaceae > Capsicum > Capsicum annuum. Next base: position 32,438,288 of record NC_061111.1, on the reverse strand, counting down.
AAAAAAGATAAAAATAATTGAGGTCAAACAAGAGAAGAACAAAAAAAATATTACCTATTTGTTGCAACAGACTCCATATCTGTTGCAATATATTAGGAATATGTTGCAACAGATTCTCAATCTGTTGCAATATATTCCCCTTATTTTGCAATAGATTCCCCATCTATTGTAACAGATTCCCTATGTGTTCAACAAATATGGAGTTTGTTACAACACATGTGTAATCTGTTGGAATACATCATACCACCCTTGCAAGTGATTTGATTTGTTTCTATAGTTGCTCCGTCTGTTGTAATATCAACAACAGTATCAACAATAAAGAAACAACACCATTTGTTCCAACACCATCAACAACACCACACCACACGTTCCAAAAACACCAACCTCACCAACAAAATCAATAACAGCATCAACAACAAAGAAACAAATAAAATACTTACAAAAATGATACTTCCAACAAGGCTTTTAAACTTCTCCCAACAGATGACTTTTTTCGTATATTTTAATAAAAATAATGGTTCATTCCTTCAAGACTTAAAAGTCACATTTCATTAAAAAATTTTAAATAGATAGGATATGGGCAAAGGATAATTAAATAAAAAATAGATGTAAATAAATATTTTAAATAACTTGCAAAGAAGAAGAAGAGAATGAAAGAGCAATAGTGAACCATACCTACAATGTCAAAAGTAAGAGGATCAAAACAACAATTTTAATTTAGAAAAGATATAGATTGGTTGAGATCTGAAAGGATCCTCATGAGAAAGGGGAGAGAAAAGAGAGAGAGAGAAAAAGAGGCAATTGTGATACCCTAAAATGGAGAGAAAGAAAAAGAAGAGAGATAAATAAATTTATGGTTGAAGAAAAGATGAGTTTAAATAGAAAAGATGAGTTTAAATACTCATTAATATTCATTAATAACTTTAAGGGACACGAGGAGACTGGTGACATTAAAAAGATAAGATAAGATAACTCAAGGAGGAGATCTTTGAGTTATCCAAGAAATATTTTTTACTGCCTTAGCCATTCAACTTGTTTATTTCGGACAAAAAATTGCTTTAAAATTTAAAAATAAGATTTTCAAATAGATACATCATCTTTTGCAAAAGATATCAGTATTTTCTTGAAAATTTTCAATAGCTCAGTCATTTATCGCAACAGATACAAATGTCAATTTGATAATAAAAATAGATAGGTAATCTGTTGAAATAAATCTCAATATTTATTTCAAAAATTACAACAACTCAGTCATGTTTTGCAATAGATTTCAATATAATTGATCTAGATAGAACTAGGGATGATTTCATAGGGTCAACTACAACTTCAATTAGGTTTTTGCAATTGCATGATGTTGTATTGCGCTCCTTCCAACCCAAGTCACGATCGATCACTCTAGGTTGAAATGATTCATGCTAACCTATTATTAAACTAATTCATATAATTGATTTATCTAGAACTAAAAATGAATTGATAGGGTCAACTACAACTTCAGTTGAGTTTTTGCAATTGCATGATGTTGGTATTACGTTCCTCCCGACCCGAGTCATCAATTGATCACTCCGGACAGAAATGATTCATATTAACCTATTATTAAGCTAATATATATAATTGATTTAGCTATAACTAGGTATGATTTGATAAGATCAACTACAACTACAATTGAGTCTTTGCAATTATATGATGTTCGTATTGTGTTCCTCCCAACCTGAGTCATCGATCGATCACTCTGAGTTGAAATGATTCATATTAACCTATTATTAAGCTAATATTTATAATTGATTTAGCTAAAACTAGGGATGAGTTGATAGGGTCAACTACAACTTCAATTGAGTCTTTGTAATTTCATGATGTTGGTATTGCGTTCCTCCCAACCCGAGTCATTGATCGATCACTTCGAGTTAAAACAATTCATATTAACCTATTATTAAACTAATACCTATAATTTATTTATCTAGGACTAGGGATGATTTATAGGGTCAACTACAACTTTAATTGAGTCTTTGCAATTGTATGATGTTTGTATTGCGTTCCTCCCAACTCGAGTCGTCGATCGATTACTCCGAGTTGAAACTATTCATATTAACCTATTATTAAGCTAATAGCTATAATTGATTTATATAGAACTAGGGATAATTTGATAAGGTCAACAACAACTTCAATTGAGTCTTTGCAATTGCATAATTTTGGTATTGAGTTCCTCCCGATCTGAGTCATCCATCAATCACTCCAAATTGAAAAGATTCATATTAACCTATTATTAAGCTTATACCTATATTTATTTAGCTAGAACTAGGGATGAGTTTATAGTGTCAACTACAACTTCAATTGAGTCTTTGCAATTTCATGATATTGGTATTGAGTTTCTCTTGACCCGAGTCGTTGATCGATCACTTCCAGTTGAAATGATTCATATTAACATAATATTAAGCTAATACCTATAATTTATTTAGCTAGAACTAGGGATGAGTTGATAGGTTCAACTATAACTTTAATTGAGTCTTTGAAATTACATGATGTTGGTATTGCATTCCTCCCGACCCGAGTCGTCGATCGATCACTCTGATATGAAATGATTCATATTAACCTATTATTAAGATAATACCTATAATTAATTTATCTAGAACTATGGATGATTTGATAGGTTCAACTACAACTTCAGTTGAATCTTTGCAATTGCATGATATTGGTATTGCATTTCTCCCGACCCGAGTTATCGATCGATCACTCAGGGTGGAAATAATTCATATTAACCTATTATTAAGATAATACCTATAATTGACTTAGCTATAACTAGGGATGAGTTGATACGGTCAACTACAACTTCAATTGAGTCTTTGTAATTACATGATATTAGTATTGCGTTCCTCCCGACTAGAGTCGTCGATCGATCACTCTGAGTTGAAACGATTTATGTTAACCTATTATTAATCTAATACCTATAATTGATTTAGATAGAACTAGGGATGAGTTGATATGGTCGACTACAACTTCAATTGAGTCTTTGCAATTACACGATGTCGGTATTACGTTTCTTTCGACCCGAGTCGTTGATCGATCACTCCGAGTTGAAACAATTCATATTAACCTATTATTAAGCTAATACCTAAAATTATTAGTGTTTCAGTTGAACTTAATACACTTTATAACGATGAGATGGTTAAAATTATATATTTTAAAATTTTTAAAAAAAGAATTAAGATCAATTCGAACCAAATTAACAATTTCAAAACTTGTCATTCTTTTCCATAATACAAATCAACCGATACAAATCATCTATTTGTGGGAAAAATATTTTGTTATTTCAAATATTGAGTTCTCGCTCTTTTCTCTCTCTCAACAATACAGACAACAATTGCTCAACATATTTCTCAACCCTTCAAACAGATCTATTTCCTTCCCATTTCCAACCATATTATTGTTAATTTTGACTTCATTCTCACTTTTATCCATTATTTTCTCTGTCTTCGCAGGTAATAGAGTTCGAGAAGAGTTTTACATTTTTTCTTTATTCTAAATTTTTTGGATTTTTAGTTAATGATGGAAAAGAAGACTTTTAGTTGTATTATCTTCGAGAATGGGTTAACAATTTTGAGTTTTGATACTAAAAATATAGGAAGAACCCCAAGAAAATCCTAGTTTTTGTTGCACTATTTCATTGACTGTCGGGGTATTGTTGGATGGTGTTTGTGGTGTTGTTGGTGGCTGTTGTTGGTGGTGTAAGTATTGGTGGTGGTATTGGTCGCATTAGTGGTGGTGGTGGTGGTCTTGGTGGCATTGTTGATGGTGTTAGTGGTCTTTGTGTTGGTGTTGGTGTTGTATTTGTGGGATTGGTGTTGGTCTTGGTGGTGATATTGGTGGTTTTGATCGCATTGGTGGTGGTCTTGGTGGCATTGGTGGTGGTCTTGGTGGTCTATCTACTGCAACAGGTGAAACATCTGTTGTGAGATATTAAATAGGTCTTCAAATAGATTCCCCATATGTTCCAACTAATGGGTTATCCGTTGGAACATTTTTTTGTAATGTGGCATATAATAATTTATTGAAATTTGTCTTACCTTCTTTTAAAAATTATGTAGACATCAAATGTAATGTATTTTTTGTTTTTCTATTGTTTGAAGTTAAAATATGTCTCCCAAAAGAAAAAAAACTGCAAGTGTATCAACTTCTGACCACCCAAAAAAAAAGGCTAGAGTACAGATGGATTCAGAGAAACTTCTTGAACAATCACAGTCAGGAAAAAATAAAGTTGAGGAAAGTTATAAAAAGGAAGGTGGATAAGGATATATAGAGGATGGTGAGGAAAATAAAAGTGAGAAGGAATAAGAAGATAAACAAGAAGAGGAAAAAGGAGAAAGTGAGAAATAGGATGATAATCAACATGATGATAATGCATCACTAATGAGGCATCAATTAAGATTGAAATCCTAGCATGATCCTGTCAAAACTATTAGTATTGATAGGTTTCAAGTTGTGATGCCGATAGATGACCCCACAGAATAACTGATGATCTTGTACTTAAATATCAGTTGGGGAAACCTTTTGACGAATTTAGGAATATTATGAAGAATGAAAACATAGACAGAATTTTTAAGAAGAGCTGCTTTAGATACTTTCTTGAGCTGCCTGAGGACCACACTGCCCATTTCCAAATAAGCATGGTATATGGTCTTCTTAAGAGCAGGATCAAGTACATGGGGATGATAAAGATTTGATGGAGTTGGTAAGAATATGGATGAAATCTAGATCAACTATTATGGCATGCTAGTTTGTTTTTGCATGAAAGAGTTTGCCTAGTTACGGGCTTGAGATGCAATCGTCCAAAAAATATATCATCAAGAAAACACCCTGTAAAAAGTTGAAGGCAAGCAGGACAACAAACCACCACCATCAAATAAAAGAAAGGCATTATCTAAGTGACCACCCACCAAAACTAACAAATGCAAGGAAGAAATAGATGGGTTATTGGACATTGCTAGACGTAGCTACAAAGTGGCAGATTTGATAGAAGATCTCAAGTATAAAACCGTGCCAGAGTAGTACAGGGAGCAATTGTGTTTAGTTTGGTTTGCCATTCCGTTATATTGGCAAGAGACGTCAAGAAAGTCATAAAAGATTATTTGTTGGCGCTTGCTGAGGATTTTGAGATATTCAAAGACTATCCCTGGGGATATGATAGATATAACTTGAATGCCAAATATTTACTGACAATCCCTAAAGAAGATCACATTATACGGCTTCCTTGGGATTTCTTGGTAAGTTTAATCACTATTTGTTTATCTATCCATTAATTTATATTTAATAATTATTATGACTTTTTTCCTTGCTTCCTGCTTACATATTTTAGGCTTAGGAATTTAAAGCCATTCCTTCCCTCCTAAAGTAGGTCAAGGATTACTTGAATGAGATTTGTCATCCAAGGGTCTTTAGGTGGTTGGCTACAAAGAGCAGCATGAGAATTAAGGAGGATGATCTCTTAAACCCTCTGGATGATGCATTACGTCTTATTTCAAGTAAAAGTATTTGACTCAAAGAAAGATACTAAAACAAATGTGTCATCTGTTGCGATAGATGGGTCATCTGTTGCAACAGGTTACCCGTCTACTGCAAATGGTGCAACAGATGGGTAATCTGTTGCGATAGATGATTTATATTTCGCAATAGATTACCCATGTATTGCTTTGGTTCCCTAAACCCAACTCAATAGATTGCCCATCTACTGCAAATTATGCAATAGATGGGTAATCTGATGCAACATATTTGTAATATCCCATAATTATCTTCGCTCAATTCAGCCCATAGTACATGTACAAGAGGCTTAGAACCTGAAAATTTAGCTAAGTGTTGGAAACTTAGTGTTATTTTTGGCTTTTTAACTTTGACGATTTTTAAAGTTACCTTCCCGACCCTGAGATGTAAGCTTTTGAGTTAATTCATGTTCAGGGGGTAAGAAGTATGTCTCGGGGAAGTTTCATATTTTTCGAACGAGAATTGAGGCACATTTAGATATTTATTCTTGAACCTTAATATGATTGTGGCGCATCATGGTGGTGAAGGCTTAATCTGCGTTCCAGTTATGAATTTAAATCTCACGGGAGTAGTCTGGTCTTTTACCATTTCCCCGATCCATAAAAACATATGATTTATCATCAGTTAAGGCATCATATGCCCTATTTCTGTAATTCATCTTTAAAATAAACCCTATCCCTCACCCAAATTCATCAAGTTCACCCATTATTCCTTTTAGAAAACTCAAAATTCAAGCTTTACCACCCAAGAACGTCAATACTCTTGCAAGATTTAAGCCTTAAGGTATGTTAGATGTTCATCCACGGGCCTTTTTCACCCATGGAGTCCAAGAACCTATTTTTATGTTTTAAACTATGAATTTACATGTTTACAATGAGTTATTTTCATGAAGCTTTTGGGAATTTCAATTATGTATGATGATTACAATTGTTTTTAGTTGGAAAGTAACACTTATAAGTTTGAAGCATGAAATTCCATGTCAAATCCCCAATGTATGGTTTAAGTGTTATGATTTTGTTATTCCCATATGTTTCAACCATTCCCATGCCTAAGTTCATGAATTTAAAGTCTTTGATGAAATACCTAAGAGATGAATTTTGAGCAATGACTACTTATTATGCATTTGAAACTTTGGTATGCTTCTACTCTTGATGTTATCGAGTCCTGGGGGTTATGAAAACGCAAAATTTTTCTCTTTACTTAGTCCTAGTGATTTTGGAATAGTTTTTTGACATATATGAGTATTATCAGTTTAGTCAGTTATCATATTAGTCAAGTTTAGATCAATTCAGTAATCTGAGTCAGTTTAGTTGGGAGTAGGATTTAGCACCATGTGAACCTAGGAATGAGGGATCACCTACCAGATGAGGGTGTGACCTTTAGTAGCAATCGTTACATTCTATAACTATGTAGATAGCGTGGGTTAGAGATGTTAACCTTCTAGTTGAGGGTTGACAGATATCTCACCAGAGCACTTACCAGTAGAGGGTGACTCTTTAGTCCTTTGGGACTTTATTTTAGTAGATCCACGTAGCCAGTGTTAGTACTCGTGGTAGGTACTGACACCCTTCCAACTGGAGTCAAAGGTTGGACCCCAATTAACTCTTAATTAGGGCATGTCGGTTAGATGATAGCTCCTACAGTCTCAGTCCAGTATTTAGTTAAGAGTTTATTTTTATGTTTGTTTGACCATAACATACAGTTATTAGTTGTTTAGTATCAGTATTTTAGTTTATAGACCATTCCAGTATCATATCATATGCTTAGTCATGTATTCTCAGATCTTATAGCTTTCACGCATACGATAAATCAGTTATCTTATGCCATTCATTCATTTAATTATTATTAATGCATATCATCCTAACCTCATTTAGCATACTAGAATATTCAAAGTACTTACCGCATATTCATTTCTTATGCTATGATGTCTCATATCATAGGTTCAGACGCTCAAGTTCCTGGCCACATCTATACATCCCAGTATACCAGTAGCAGCAACAGTGGTGAGTCCTCATATTTTGAGGTCTGATTATGTTTATTTTTGTTTTTCATTCTAGTAGTCAGACAGAGTTAGTTGGGGACTTGTCCCATCAACTCCACTGTCAGTCAGTAAGAGGCTTTTGGACATTTTTAGACAATTAGTCAGTTATCACATGTTATTGACAGTCTTTACAACATTATTTTTGGACTTATTATTTTAGAAATATTTTAAATGTTTAAACCTTTTGGTGTATCTAACTTTATTTTGCACACATGTGTATCCTTTATTATCAGTTTTGTTCAGTACTCACAGCAGGTACCAACTCATGGGTTAGCTTATGGTCACTTGTGACTATAAGCATCATGTGGCATTCAGGGTATCATCCTGGGGCAATATAAACTTGGTATCAGAGTCTAAGGTTTTAAAGTGTACTAGGGTATTTGAAAGCCACGTTGAGTAAAGTCTTGTTCATGGGTGTAAATTGTGGCACATATATGGACAAGAGGCTACAAGACATTTTAGGAAAATTTTCCCTTCTTTCATATTCATGTCGTGTGAATGAGCATGAGCTCAATTTAAAATCTCTTTCTAATTCAATCTTTTTTTTGTTTACAAAACATGCCTCCTAGAAAGAATAACAGAAGGAGAAATAGGAATCAGCCTGCACCTCTACCTATTCAGGAAGATCTCCTGGATGAGCATGTCTTCCATGCCTAACTTAAATATGTATTCACTACCTTATCTCATTCAGTAGTATCCTAAAATAATTAGCAGGCTACTATACCAGCCGTTCTAGTGGCTAATACTATTGCAGCTAGGATTCGGGACTTCACCCGAATAAACCCTTCTTTATTTTTGAGATCCAAGTTTGATAAGGATTTATAGGAGTTATTTGATATAGTTTAGAAGGTAACTAATATTATGGGTGTGACTTCTTGTGAGAGTGTATAGTTGGGTGCTTATCAGTTGTAGCATATTGCTCACACCTAGTATAAGTAGTAAAAGGGAGATAGAGGGGAAGATTTAAGGCCTATTGAATGGGAGGAGTTTGCTATAGCCTTTGTAGAGAGGTTCTTTCCCTTGGAGTTAAGGGAAGCTTAAGTGAAGGAGTTTATCAATTTGAGGCAGGGGAACATGAGTGTGAATGAGTATCCTCTTAGGTTTACTCGGCTAGCCAGGTATGCTCCTAATGTGGTATCTAATGACAGGTCTAGGATGAGTAAGTTTATCTTTGGTGTAGCTGATAGCATGGTCAAGGAGTGTAGGACAGTGATGTTAATTAAAGAGATAGACTTATCTAGGTTTATGGTCCATGCTCAATATATTGAAGAACAGAAGTTTAAGTAAAGAAAGTGGGAGAATAAGCAAGCCAGAATAGGTAGCTTCAGTTTTGCTTAGTCAAGGGTGGAGGGTGGTAACTATCCTTAATTCCATTATAAATCTTCAGCCCCAACACTATCTTTAGCTAGTGCACCAGCACCAAAGTTTAGAAATGACAAGCGGGATAGGGCGCTAGGCCCTAAGCCCCAACGTAGTGTGAATAGGGATCGCACAAATTCTCTTCGCCAAAAATGTGGTAGGAACCATCAGGGTGTGTGTAGAGCGAGAAACGATATAAGCTTTAGGTGTGGTAAACTAGGCCACAAGGTTATTCCAGTCGTCCCTTAATTCCATTTGGTTTTCCAACTCAGTAGGGTGCCACTTCCAGCACAACCAGTGGTTAACACCTAAGCAGATTGTATGCACTTCAGCCTCGGTAGGATCAAGAAAATAGTCCTGATGTGGTTACTGGTATGTGTTAGGTCTTTTATTTACATAATTATGCTTTGTTAGATCCCGGAGCTTCTCTTTCTTTTGTAACCCCTTACATAGATATTGATGTCGGTGTTAGTTGTGAGACTTTAGAAGAACCCTTTTCAGTGTCTACCCCATTAAGTGTCTCTATTGTACCCAGGTAGGTATACAGGAACTTTTTGATCACAATATCCTAGAAAGTCACTTCAGTAGATCTTGTAGAGTTAGAGATGATAGATTTTGATGTCATTCTGGGGATGGATTGGATCCACTCATGCTATGCTTCAGTTGATTGTAGAAATAAAGTTGTTTATTTTCAGTTTCCAAATAAACCAGTCCTAGAAAGGAGGAGGAGTACTTCAGCACTTAAGGTCAGCTTATTTCGTTCCTTAGAGCGAGAAAAATAATATCCAAGGGGTGTGTCTACCATCCTGTTTGAGTCAAAAATTCTAGTTCGGTGACTCCCAGTCTAAAGTCAGTTTCAGTAGTGAGGGAATTTCCAGATGTGTTTCTTGAATATCTTCTCGAAGTTTCTCCTGAAAGAAAAATTAACTTCAAAATAGATCTTCTTCTAGATACCCATCCTATCTCTATTCCACCCTACAAAATGGCTCCAGTAGAGCTTAAAAAAATAAAAGAACAGTTGTAAGATCTCTTAGATAAGGGATTAATCAGGCCCAGTGTTTCCCCATGTGGATCTCAGTTCTTTTTGTGAGAAAGAAAAATGGTTCTCCCAGAATGTGCATTGATTACCATCAGTTGAACAAAATCACCATCAAGAATAAGTACCCACTCCCCAGAATCGATGACTTATTCTACCAACTTCAGGGTGCCAGTTATTTCTCTAAGATAAACCTCAGATTTGATTGTCATCAGCTCAGAGTCAGAGAATATGACATTCCAAAAACAGCTTTCAGAACTCAGTATGGTCACTTTGAATTCCTAGTCATGTCTATTGGTCTAACAAATGCCCCAGGATCTTTCATGGATTTGATGAACTGAGTGTTCAAGCAGTACTTGGACATGGTCATCATAGTCTTCATTGATGATATTCTTGTCTATTCCCATAGTAAAAATGATCACGTAGACCACCTCAGAATAGTATTGCAGAGTCTTACACCCCATCAGTTGTACACCAAATTTAGTAAGTGCGAGTTCTGGATAAGATCAGTATCTTTTCTTGGCCATATTATTTCAGATGATGGCATTAGAGTTGATCCTCAAAAGACTGAAGCAGTGAAAAACTAGCCTAGACCCATTTCTCCATCAAATATCAGGAGTTTCTTGGGTTTGGCCAGCTATTACAGATGGTTTTTTGAAGGATTTTCATCTATTGCATCCCTCATATCCAGATTGACTCAGAAGAAAATCAAGTTTTAGTGGTCAAATTCCTGTGAGAAGAGTTTTCAGGAGTGGAAGACTCGACACACCTTAGCCCCATTTTTGACCTTGCCAAATGGTTTAGATGGGTTTGTTATTTACTGTGATGTTTCTAGAGTTGGTTTGGGTTATGTTCTGATGCAGAGTGGTAAGTTCATGGCTTATGCCTCTAGACAGCTTAAGCCTCGTGAGAAGAATTAGCCTACTCATGATCTTGAGTTAGCAGCTGTTATGTTTGCCTTAAAAATTGGAGGCATTATTTGTATGGGGTGCAGTTTGATGTGTTCATGGACCACAAGAGTTTGCAGTATGTATTTTTGTAGAAAAAGTTAAGTCTTCGTTAGCGAAAGTGGTTAGAATTGTTAAAGGATTATGATATAAGTGTTTTGTATCATTCAGCCTAGGCCAATGTAGTTGTAGGTGCCCTTATTAGATTGTCTATGGGTAGTGTGGCTCATGTTGAGAATGATAAGAAAAGGTTGGTTTAGGAGGTTCATCAGTTGGCTAGATTAGGCGTTCATTTTTTGTCTCAGTTGAGGGTATTGTATGCGTTAAGAATAGTTTGGAATCTTCTTTGGTTGTCGAGGTAAAAAGAAAGAAAAGATAGGGATCCCAATATGGCTAAGTTGAAAGAGTTAGTAAGAGATCATAAAGTAGAGGTTTCTCCCAAGGGGGAGATAGTATGTTGCATTGCCAGGGTAGGCTATGTGTGTTGTGTGTTGAATGTTTGAGACAATGAATTCTTGCAGAAGCGCATGATGTGCGTTACTCTATTCACCCAGGAGATACTAAGATGTCCCATTATTTACGTGAAATCTATTAGTGGAGCGGTATGAAAAGGGATATTGCAGAGTTTTTAGCCAAGTGTGCTAATTGTCAGTAGGTTAAGGTTGAGCACCAAAGGCCTAGTAGCACTATACAAGAGTTCAGCTGTAACGCCCCGAGATCTCACCCCGAGACGTCACGTGGTGCTTATGACCCCGAAGGACCACAAGCTAACCCCTTACTAATATCTGTACCTGTACACTGCACAATGTCTAAAATAAATGCGGAAACTAGCCATAAGGTTCAACACATCCATGAATACTCATAATACAGAAAAATAAGTAATAATACATTCATCTGAAAAGCCTCTAAGTTGTCTGAAGTGTGGAGTTGAAGGGACATGTCCCCAACGAACTTTGTCAACTGAAAATAACTCAAGTCTTAAGCAATAATAGTACACTGAAATTATTCCTCGAAGGAAGAAGAATCACTGTTACTGCTGCTGACTGGGACTGAACTGCTGAAGAAAAACTAGATCATATGCCTCTGAACCTATGGTGTCAAATAAAACACCATAGCGCAAATACGTTAGTACAAAAATGTACCGAGTATGTAGACAGGGTAGGCTAATACAAGGGCTCATGCATGCACAATATATAAAATGAATAATCATGAAGATTCCACATGAGAACACATACATGAATGCATAGAACAAAACACAATCATCGCAACTCTAGATACTGAAACTCGCATACCACTTTACTGCAGACTGAACTCACTACTGTCACTGAGATACTGAATCATTGACTCATCTGATACTGATAACTGAGGCTCTGGATATGCTTACATCAAGGAATGAACTCAAAGCTTACTGCTTTCAACTAAAAAAATTAGAGATCAACTTTGCTAACAGATTATTCTGGAAGTAATTATCAATGATAAGAAGTATGATTTTATCTGAATCTGACGATAAAAATATTAAATAGGAATCTGATACTGTGATCAACCCTGTATGGTGGCGTATCTCTTAATATGATATCAATCAAATGTATATGTAACCAAGCCTATCTATCGGGATAGTTCATGAATCAACGAAACTATCTGAGTTCCTCATAAAGATAGATGACTATATCTGACAGTCCTGATTTCTGAAGACTGATTCTAAAACTGAGACTAAATCTGAAACTAAAACTTTGGGAAGTAGTCACTTAACCGACATACCCTGACCTACCACAGGTAGGGTCCAACCTGTGCCCCAGTTGGAAGGGTGTCATTACTGCTCCACTGGTAAAGACAACTCTATGTGACCCTTATCTCGCAGGTCCTCAAACGAGAATGGTGGAGCCCTCATCTAGAAGGTCAAGCTACCTCATCTACCCTCATCTAGCAGGTATGATGTCTCTCATGCACCCTCAACTAATAGGTGTGATGTCTCAACCTATGCTAGCTACGTAGTTCTGGAGCACAAAGATTGCTTCTAAGAATCACACTCTCTACTAGTAGGTGAGATCCCATCCTTGATCTCGCTCGGTGCTAGTTTTTACTCCCAACTGAAAGACTCAGAACTGAATTCTTAACTGAACACTAGCTAAACTGATTCTAACACTGATCATATTACTCAAAAGGTTTGACTGAGTTACGCTGACATCACTTGTTTTCGTATCTGAAGGAAATGATATAGAATCATGGTATCTGACTGACGATTCAGAGATTGAATGGATTACTCAAATCGCTTCTGAGATTAGGATTGAGTCACTTGAATACTATTAGAACTGAGCTGATTACAGGTCTGACACTAGGTTACTAGCGATACGGAGATTACAGAGATAGCTGAGATTACCAATCTTTATTATGCTTCGCACTTGTCTGAGGAAACAGAGTTCTATAGTTCACTGAGTTTTGAGAATCATGGCTCGATTGGAATTATTGAGAAATAACACAGGCTCTAGACAACAACTCTATTTTGGGGTATAAATACCCCCAGGACTCGATAACATACAAGTAAGACATAATTATTCTTCATCACAAATCATTCATGCATCATCACGGTCATCCATTCATCACTACAATCATTCATTCATCATTACAAGCACTCATTCATCATTACAATCATTAATGTATTATCATAATCATTAAACAATCACTTCAAGTAATTGGGCATCACAACATACTTTTCCTCTCAAGATCCTTAGGACATCGCATTAAGTATTTATGAAACATAGGCCTCTATTCATCATCATATACTAGCCTAGGGAATACATGCTATTAGATTATACCATATTCAACGAGATCTTACATCAAGTTATTCATACCTATATAGGTCTTGTCATGTATTTGGATATCACTAGATTTGGGGGAAACTTCATACTAACACGTCACTATTTACTTGCTAACCACTTGACATGTATTAAAATCTTAGCATATATCAAAGAGCATAAAATTGGGGAATTTACAACCATCATATCTCAACTTGTTCGTTTGTTCCCTAGGGTCTTTCAACAACCACAAGACACGACCGATTTTATACCTACTTGGGAATTTCATGCTGTCTTGACACATTTCACTCACTAAGGCATCTTATCAAACACTAGGCATGCATGGACTTGCTCACAATTTGGATTTTCCTATTCAACATACTATAGCATCCCTTATGCTTCACCAAAGATCTTTATAAAACCTATGGGGAACGTTCTTCGCTTATTCAACCATTTCTCTAACCAAAAGTCATGAACACATCACATGAATTCCACATACTAGGGTCAACGCTCATAACTTTTGTAGGGAAACATAAATCAAAACTCAACAACACATTAAACATCTATTTTAACTCATACAAATCATTAACAACTCATAAACATAAATTCTTTTAGTTTTAAAAAGGGTTCTTGAGCTTCTTGGATGAAAGGGATCCAAGAATCAACATCTACATACCTTAACCTTTGAAATTGGAAGAACTTTAGTTCTTGAAACTTTATCCACACTTGAAATAAATAAATTCTTGAAGCCCACACTATGAGGAACTTGAGTCTTGAAGAAACATTGAAGATTTATGGATGATTTTTGGAAAATTAGGGTTCTTGATTGAAACCCTAGTTATACTCTCTTGACAGAGTTGAAAAAGAAAATGATTGAATTAGTGTTTGAATGAGGGTTCCACATATTTACAGAGGCTCAAAAAGGGTGGGAAATGACCAAAATACCCTTGCAAAAACTCCCTTGAATTGCTGGATAAATATACTTGACGCGATCCGTTCCAGGCCGTCACGAATGGTCGTCACAATAGGGGTTCAAATTCTTGATTTTTTGCCCAGGGCTGACGACATTGTTAGAAATGTCGTCAGAATGTGATGAAGTCATCAAAAAGGGCGTCAAAAATGCGATAGCCCATCAGAAACGCCATCACCGTTTTCCAGCCTGACATGCTGAAGTAAAATGGATATAACTCTTTGCTCTGATATAGGATTTAGGTAAATTTGTATTGTTGAAAATCTAATTCAAATATATTTCATTTGATATATAGAAAACCACCCAGTTCTTAATATACAACAAGTTATGATCGATTAAAATTGACCTAAATTTTGACGGTCACTAAAACTTGAACGATAGGAAAGTTTTCAACTCGTTCATGAGTTAGGGGACCTCTATGATCTTAATTCATGCTCAAATAGATTCCCACATGATTTCAAAATATTTCATACTTGGGAGGATATTTCTTAAACATTTTGACTTGGATTTTTGCTTTACCAAATACACTCTAAGGCTCAGACTGGAAGAGCATTTTGCGGGGCATTACATTATCTCTCCCTTGAGAACATTCATCCTTGAATGTCGTTTGATAGACTGAGAATATGGATTAAAAAAACTTACTCAAGAAATGGAAACATCTTAGATCAGGACTACGCAACTGGAATGACTGAAAAATAGAGTTCTTACACTGGGCATGCATTTATGATGCATGGAATTCTCGATTGATGATACTCATAGCTGAATTCTCTTAATACACATGCATATCTGATGAGTGTAATCATAATTGGGATGATCTCATGAATACACGACTGAACACATGCTAACAAGCTGAACTTTTTTCTACTGAATATGTATATCTAATGCATGAATGTCCGGCTAAGCTAACTTATGAAAGCACGACTTGACAATGTAACAATGATTGATGCTAACTTTATAAGGAAAATATGAACATGCATCGAGATGAATCTAATGGAATGCAATATCATAATACCATGGGGTATCTCCCCCTTGGTACTCTATGTCCCTTTAAACACACTTCGCTAAAATACTGGAGCGGTGCGCGGGGCACCTATAGACTGGGTCCTAATTGACCGATCAAGATCTGAAACTTATGCATGACTCATACTAACATATAAGATCAAAATGAGAGCAAAGGATCTATCAATGCATAACATAAAGATGAAGGGATCATAACATACCCGTGTTAATTTTAGGGGATCTTTCCCAATCAAGGCGAGCCTGAAGTGCATACAATCTATAATGGGTTGAAGAATGACTACGCTGACTTTGGGGACCTGGATTAAGATAGTCTCGAAATTTGTGACCAATCTCACCACATCCAAAGCACATATCACTACCGGCTCTACAGACACCCTTATGATTCTTACCACATTCTTCACACAACGGGTAGGTATGAACACCACTAGTACTACTTTAGGCTTTGGAGCTTAGCGCTCCCTCAAATCGGACACCCCCAAACGTAGGTACGAGTACACTAGCTGAAGATGGATTTGGAACTAAAAATCTCCAAACATACTGAGAACTACTACCACCTTGAGACCCTGATTACGAGAAACCACGACTACCTGTCTTGGCTTTCTTACTCACTCTCTCTCCCTCCATCATCTTATCTACCTCAATATGTTGTGTATTAATCATTAGCCTAGAAAGATACATATCTCTATTGAGCATAGAAACTCTACATTGTTTCAACACATCACTTGATACCCTAGTCAAAAACTTACTCATACTTGCTCTAGGGCCAGCTATCAAGTCGGGAGCATACTTAGCTAATTGGTTAAACTTAAGACAATACTCTTTCATTGTCATGGAGCCTACCCTTAGGTTCATAAACTCTTCTACCTTAGATTCTCTCATTTCTAGTAGGAAAAACCTATCTAGAAAGGCACTCTAAAACTCTAGCCAAGTCACGAGAGCTGCATTTACCCCTTTACTTTTCTCCCACATCACTACCCAATCATGAGCAATATCTTTCAACTTATAAGATGCTAACTCAACACTCTGCTCCTCTGACAGATGTATAATCTGGGTGATCTTCTTCACCTCCTTAAGAAACAAATGTGTATCCTCACCTACTACTGACCCAAAGAATTTGGGCGGGTTTATTTTCATGAAGCTTTTAATCCTGGCTGTGGCAGAATTCCCATCTTGCTGAGGTGGGACTGCAGCCTGATGGTAACCATAAATATTAGTCACCACCTGGGCTAGTGCTGGGAAAGCTGCCTTAAACTTTACATATGACACACTCGCATTTTTAGGATCTACTGGCTGAGGGGGCTGATCATCAACCCTATGGACAAAGTCTCTATGAGGAGGCATACTCTATAAATGAAATAATGAAGTAGATTAGACTGAGGACCAACTTGAGCTCATGCTTACTCGCACGAAATAATCACTGAAAGAAGAGGAACTGCTCCTAAGAACATCCTGTAGCCTCTTGTACATAAATGTGTCTCACTATACACCTATGAATTAGAATCTCCTAGATGCGGCTTTTCAAACTCCCTAGGATACTTTTGAACCATAGGCTCTAATACCAAGTTTGTAACACCCCGAGATCTCATCCTGAGATGTCATACGATGCTTATGACCCCGAAGGACCACAAGCTAACCCTTTACTGATATCTGTACCTGTACACTGCACAATGTCTAAAATAAATATGAAAACTAGCCATAAGGTTCAACACATCCATAATACTCATAATACAGAAAACTGAATACTAATACATTCATATGAAAAGACTCTAAGCTATCTAAACTGTGAAGTTGATGGGATACGTCCTCAACTAACTCTATCAACTGAAAATAAACAAAGTCTTAAGGAATAATAGTACAATGAAATTCCTCCTCGAGGGAAGAAGACTCACTACTACTGCTGCTGACTAGGACTGAACTGCTGAGGAAAAATTGGATCATATGACTAGACAGGGTAGGCTAATACATGGGCTTATGCATGCAGGATATCTAAACTGAATAATCATGAAGATTCCACATGAGAAAACATACATGAATGTACAGAACAAAACACAATCATCGCAACTCTAGCTACTGAAACTCGCATACCACTTTACTACAGACTAAACTCACTACAGACATTGAGATACTAAATCATTGACTCATTTGATACTAATAACTGAGGCTCTGGATGTGCTTACATGAAGGACTGAACTCTGAGCTTACTGCTATCGACTGAAAGAATTAGAGATCAACTTTGCTAATAGATTATTCTGGAAGTGATTATCAATGATAAGAAGTATGATTATATCTGAATTTGATGATAAGAATATTAAATAGGAATCTGATACTGCGATCAAGCTTGTCTGGTGGCATATCTCTTAATATGATATCAATCAACTGTATATATGACCAAGCCTATCTGTTGCGATGGTTCATGAATCAATAAAACTATCTGAGTTCCTCATAAAGATAGATGACTGTATCTGACAGTCCTGATTTCTGAAGACTGATTCTCAAATTGAGACTGAATCTGAAACTGAAACTATGGGAAGTA
Source organism: Capsicum annuum (assembly GCF_002878395.1). Lineage (NCBI taxonomy): Eukaryota > Viridiplantae > Streptophyta > Magnoliopsida > Solanales > Solanaceae > Capsicum > Capsicum annuum. Next base: position 32,420,064 of record NC_061111.1, on the reverse strand, counting down.
GTCACTTAACCGACATGCCTTGACCTACCATAGGTGGGGTCCAACCTGTGCCCTATTTGGAAGGGTGTCATTACCGCGCCACTGGTAAAGACAACTCTATGTGACCCTCACCTAGAAGGTCCTCAAATGAGAACAATGGAGCCCTCATCTAGCAGGTCAAGCCACCTCATCTACCCTCATCTAGTAGGTATGATGCCTCTCATCCACCCTAAACTAATAGGTGTGATGTCTCAACCTATGCTGGCTACGTAGTTATAGAGCACAAGGATTGCTTCTAAGAAGCACACCCTCTACTAGTAGTTGAGATCCCATCCTTGAGCTCGCTCAGTGCTAGTTTCTACTCCTAACTGAAAAACTCAGAACTGAATTTTCAATTGAACACTGGCTAAACTGAATCTAACACTGATCATATTACTCAAAAGGTCTGACTGAGTTACGCTGAGATCACTTGTTTTCGTATCTGACGGAAAAAATATCGAATCATGGTATCTGAATGATGATACAGGGCTTAAATGGATTACTCAAATCTCTTCTGAGATTTGGATTGAATCACTTGAATATTATTAGAACTGAGTTGATTATAGGTTTGAGGCTAAGTTACTAGTGATACAGAGATAACTGAGATTACCGAGCTTTATTAAGCTTCGCACTTATCTGAGGAAACAGAATTCTATAGTTCACTGAGTTCTGAGAATTATGGCTTGATTGGAATTATCAAGAAACTGACACAGGATCTAGACAATAGCTCTATTTTCAGATATAAATACCCCCAGGACTCGATAACATAAAAGTAAGACATAATCATTCTTTATCACAAATCATTCATGCATCATCACGGTCATCCATTCATCACTACCATCATTCATTCATCATTACAAGCATTCATTCATCATTACAATCATTTATGTATTATCATAATAGTTAAAGAATCACTTCAAGTAGTTGGGCATCACAACATACTTTCCCTCTCAAGATCCTTAGGACATCGTATTAAACATTTAGGAAATATAGACCTCTATTCATCATCATATACTAGCCTAGGGAAGACATGTTATTAGATTATACCCCATTGAACAAGATCTTACATCAAGTACTTCATACCTATATCGGTCTTGTCATGTATTTGGATAGCACTAGATTTGGGGGAAACTTCATATCAACACGTCACTATTTACTTGCTAACCACTTGACATGTATTAAAATCTTAGCATATATCAAAGAGCATAAAATTGGGGAATTTACAATCATCATATCTCGACTTGTTCCTTTGTTCCCTAGGGTCTTTCAAAAACCACTAGACCCGGCCGATTCTACACCTACTTGGGAATTTCATGCTATCTTGGTACATTTCACTCACTAAGGCATTTTATAAAACACTAGGCATGCATGGACTTGCTCACAATTTGGAGTTTCCTATTCAACATACTATAGCAGCCCTTATGCTTCACCTAAGATCTTTATCAAACCTATGGGGAACGTTCTTCACTTATTCAATAATTTCTACGCCCAAAAGTCATGAACACATCACATGAATTCCACATACTAGGGTCAAAGATCATAAATTTTGTAGGAAAACATAAATCAAAATTCAACAACACATTCAACATCCATTTCAAATCATACAAATCATTAAAACTCATAAACATAAAAAAATTTTAGTTTTAAAAAGGGTTCATGAGCTTCTTGGATGAAAGGGACCCAAGAATCAACATCTACATACCTTAACCTTTGAAATTAGAAGAACTTTAGTGCTTGAAACTTTATCCACACTTGAAATAAATAAATTCTTGAAGCCCACACTATGAGGAACTTGATTCTTGAAGAAACCTTGAAGATTTATGGATGATTTTTGGAAGATTAGTGTTCTTGATTGAGGATAGTTATACTCTCTTGAGAGAGTTGAAAAAGAAAATGATTGGATTTGGGTTTTAATGAGGGTTCCTCATATTTATAGAGGCTGAAAATTGGTGGAAAATGACCAAAATACCCTTGCAAAAACTCCCTTGAATTGCTAGAAAAATATACTTGACGCCATTCGTTCCAGGCCATCAGGTTCGTGATAGGCCGTCACGAATGGTCACCACAAAAGGGGTCCAAATACTTGATTTTCTGCCCAGGGCAGACAATGTTGTTAGAAATGTCTAGAAAATGTGACGACGTCGTCAAAAAGGGCAACAGAAACGTGATAGCCCGTCAGAAACGTCGTCACCGTTTTCCAGCTTGACATGCAGGAGTAAAATGGGCATAACTCTTTGCTCCGATATTGAATTTAGGAAAAATTGATATCATTGGAAAGATAATTCAAATATATTTCATTTGATATATAGAAAACCACCCACTTATTAATATACAACAAGTTATGGTCGATTGAAGTTGACCCAAAATTTAACGGTCACTAAAACTTGAACGATAGGAAAATTTTCAACTTGTTCATGAGTTTGGGGACCTCTATGATCTTAATTCATGCTCAAATAGATTACCACACGATTTAAAAGTATTTCATACTTGGGAAGATATTTCTTAAACATTTTGACTTAGATTTTTGCTTTACCAAATACGCTCTAAGGCTCAGACTGGAAGAGGATTTTGCAGGGCATTACATCCGCATTACCACTTAGAAGTGGGAAGAGGTGAATATGGATTTTTTGATAGGGTTTCCTTGTTCACGTCTCCAACGTTATTCCTTTTGGGTTATTGAGACTGAATGAACAAATCAGCCCATTTTTCGCCAGTCCATACTTTTTATTCAACCAAGGATTATGCCAAGCTCTATATTAGGTAGTTGGTTTGATTTTATGGAGTCCCGTTGTCCATCATTTCAGATAGAGGTACTCAATTTACCTCTTATTTTTGGAAGGCTTTCCAGAAGGGTCTTGGTACCCAAGTTCATCTTAATACAACTTTTCACCCTTAGACAAATAGTCAGGTAGAGAGTACCATTTAGACCTTAGAGGATATATTTAGATCTTGTGCTATCGACTTTAATGGAAGTTGGGATGACCACTTGCCATTTATTAAGTTTGGTTACAATAACAGTGATCATTCTAGTATTCAGATGGCTCCATTTGAGGCTCTTTATGAAAGAAGATGTAGATCTCCTATTGCTTGGTTTGAGGTAGGTGAAACCATGATGATAGGGCCAGATTCAGTATTTGATGCATTGAAGAAAGTTCAGCTAATCAGAGAAAGGCTTAAGACAGCCTAAAGCCAATAGAAATCCTATGCAGATGTGGAAAGGAGAGACCTTGAGTTTGAGGTTGGCAACTTAGTTTATTTGAGAATCTCTCTCATAAAGAGAGTGAAGAGTTTTGGCAAGAAGGGGAAGGGACTTGATATATTTTATAGGATTTTAAGCCATTTTGGAAAGGTAGCTTATGAGCTTGAGTTGCCTGCAGATTTGGCTCCAGTGCACCTAGTGTTCCATGTTTCTTTATTAAAGAAGTGCATAGGCGATCCAACTATCGTTGTTCCTTTGAAGAGATTAGATGTTCAGAAAAGCCTTTCTTCTGAAGAACTCCTAGTTGAAATCCTTGATTATCAGATTTGTAGACTGAGGAACAAAGAAGTTCCTTTTGTCAAAGTTCTTTGGTGAAATCAGTCCACAGAGGGAGCTACTTGGGAAGCAGAAGAAGATATGCAAACCATGTATCCTCACCTTTTCTTTGCAAACTCAGACTCAGCTCAAGGTAACCATTTTTCTTAGATTTCCTCTTATCTATTCTCAGTTCCATCCATATAATCATATTCATATCATTGCATGCATTCATGAATTAGTTCAGTCAGTTATCATGTTTCAGACTCAGTCATGTAATCATATTTTCAGTTATGCATATTTAGTATATAAATTTAGTTTGCTCAGTATTGTCAGCTTAATTTGCATCATTCAAGGGCGAGTATTTCCAAGGGGAAGATATTGTAATATCTTGTAATTATCTTAGCTCTATTCAGCCCATAGTGCATGAACAAGAGGCTTAGAACCTGAAAATTTAGTGAAGTGTTGGAGACTTAGTTTTACCTTTTTCCTCTTAACTTCAATGATTTTTAAATTAACCTTCCTGAACTTGAGACAAAAATTTTTGAGTTGATTCATGTTTAGGGGTGTAAGAAGTATGTCTCAGGAAAGTTTTGGAGTTTTTGGATGAGAATTGAGGCAGGTTTGGATTTCAATTCCAGAACCTCACCATGATAATGGTGCATTGCGGTGGTTTTAGAAATGGAGGGCTTATCGTATTGTAGTAAAGGCTTAATCCACATTCTAGTTACGAATTAAATCCCATAGGGGTAGTCTGGTCTTTTCCTATTGCCCCAATCCATAAAAACACGGGATTTATCATTTGTTAAGGCATTATATGCCCTATTTCCACAATTTCTCTTTAAAATAAACACTAGCCCTAACCCAAATCATCAAGTTCAACCATTATTGCTCAAGAAAACTCAATAATTTAAGTTTCACCACCCAAGAATATCAATTTCTCTTGCCAGATTTAAGCCTTAAGGTATGTTACATGTTCATCCTTGGGCCCTTTTCACCCATGGAGTCCAAGAACCTATTTTTATGTTTTAAACTATGAATTTACATGTTTACAATAAGTTATTTTCATAAAGATATTTGAAATTTCAATTATTCATGATGATTACAATTGTTTTTAGTTGGAAATAGCCCTTACACGTTTAAAGCATGAAATTCCATGTCAAATCCATAATGTATGGTTTTAGTGTTATGATTTTGTTATTCCCATATATTTCAAACATTCCCATGCCTATGTTCAATAATTTAAAGTGTTTGATGAAATGCCTAAGAGATGAATTTTGAGTGATGACTACTTATTATGCATTTGAAACTTTGGTATACTTTAACTCTTGATGTTATCTAGTCCTGGGGATTATGAATACTCGAAATTTAGTTGTTTACTTAGTCTTAGTACTTTTAGAATGGTTTTTAGACATATATGTGTATTATCAGTTCAGTCAGTTATCCTATCAGTCAAGTTTAGATCAATTCAATAATCTGAGTTAGTTCAGTTGGGAGTAGGATTTATCACTAAGAAAACCTAGGAAAAAGGGCTTACCTACCAGTTAAGGGTGTGACCTTTAGTAGCAATACTTGTATTCTAGAACTACATAGCCAGTGTAGGTTAGAGATTTTAACCTTCTAGTTGAGGGTTGACATATATCTCACCAGAGCACCTACCAGTAAAGGGTGACTCTTTAGTCTTTCGAGACTTCAGTTTAGTGGATCCACGCAGCCAGTGTTAGTACCCATGGCACGATACTGAAACTCTTCTAACTTAGGTCACAGTTTGGACCATAATTAACTCTTAATTGGGGCATGTCGGTTAGATGATAGCTCCCACAGTCTCTATCCAGTATTTAGTTCAGAGTTTAATTCCAGGTTTACTTTACTACAGCATACAGGTATTAGTCGTTCAGTATCAGTATTTTAGTATTTCAGTTTATAGACCATTCCATTATCATGTCACATGCTTGGTCATGCATTCTCTGATCTAACAGCTTTTACGCATACTATAAATCAATTCTCTCATGCCATTCATTCAGTTGGTTATTATTCGTGCATATAAGCCTTACATATCAACATAACCTCATTTAACATTCGAGTACATTCAAAGTACTAACCACATACTCATTTTTTGTGATATGATTTCTTATATCATAGGTTCGGACGCGCAAGTTCCCGGCCGTACCTAGATATCCCAGTGCACCAGCAGCAATAGTAGTGGTGAGTCCTCATATTCTAAGGACCGATTATATTTATTTTAGTATTTCAGTCTAGTAGTAAGTCATAGTTAGTTGGAGACTTGTCCATCAACTCCACAGTCAATCAGTTAGAGGCTTTCAAATGCTTTCAGACAGTTAGTCAGTTATCATATGTTCTTGATAGTCTTTATAGAATTGTTTTTAGACTTATTATTTTAGAGATATATTAAATTTTTAAACCTTATGGTGTATCTAGCTTTATTTTTTGCATATGTGTATCATTTATTATCAATTTTGTTCAATGCTCACAGCAGGTACCATCTCATGGGTTATCTTGTAGTCACTTGTGATTGTAAGTACCGTGTGACATCTAGGGTGTACTCCTGGGGCATTAAAATATTTTTAATCTATTACAATAGATAGATCAACTATTGTAACAGATATATCATCTTTATTTGTGTTAACATGTAACTCAACTGACTGCAAATTATTATTATATAATTTAAATGTATTTCTCTTTTTTTATAGGTTGTGAATCCATGGATCGTGCCTATTGAGCAGGAGTTGGGGATGATTTCTTTTATTACTGTATATCTTATTAATACAATAGCAGATCCAATAGTGGAGTTAATATAGAAGGAATTGGCTAGAGCAACAGCCATAAGAAGAGTAGTTAGGCAAGGTCAACCTAATGTTGAGGCTCTTCATGAGTAACGTACTCCAACAGATCCGGGTTCTTCTTCTAGAGGAGTTATTGATGTTGGTGGCATCCATCCTGATGTTGATACTAATGCCAGTCATGATGATGAGCATGTTAATATGCAAGAAAAAATAAATATATTTCAAATCACCCCTTACACAGGTCCCTCTTACCCTTACACCAGTCCCTCCTACCCTTACAGTGGTCTCTCTCACCCCTCTTCACCCTATGTTCTCATTGCAAATGCAAAGTGTTCAAGGATAGATTTGATAAAATTTATAAAAACCTAGAGGTTATCACTGAAGCTGCCGAAGAATTAAAATCCAAGAGGAGTGTCATACCATCCAAGAAGGTGAAGGAGCCACACACTCCTACAGTGCGGTTAAGAGGAGGAATAGAAAAATTAGCCAAATACTCTCCAGTCTATAAACAAAAAAAATTGCAACTCTTCTCTTTCCAAAAGTTGTTGAAGAATTTCAGGGGCCATTGAAAAAGGTGGACATATACGCGACAGTTGGCGCTGAAGAGAAGAAGCAACTGCGAAGGACCACGAATGCAAAGTAGAAACCTATATAAGAATATACCATGCATATCTTTGACGCCCAAGAATTCAGGAGTATGAAAAATATGCATAAGTGGTACGTGGATTGGGTAAGTTTACTTTTCCTAACCTATCCTTCTAATAGATTCCATAAAGAAGAATCTATGCAATAGATATGTCATCTGTTGCAACAGTTAGGTATTCTGGTGCAACTGGTGGTGGTTCTGTTTTAATAGATTACACATTTGTCGCATAAGTTTAGTTAACAAGGTAACCTGTGAATAGATTCAGAGAACCCTCTACAACAGATGGACTATCCGTTGCATCTTTCCACTATGTTTTTCTTCTTTACAAATACTAACCTATTTAAAAATTATCTTCTTATATCACAGTATGCTGATGAAGTTCTCTACCTCATGAGGGGCAGACAATTAGCATACTCGAATGCTTGATTTTACCGATAGGATAATGAACCTCAACTTCTACAATAATTTCAAGGATAGGTACAATGAGCTCAGTAAGCTAGCATCAACTCTCGGTGGCTCAGGATTTGATTCACTAGTTTCTAGGTTCTAATGGTATGGAGATATGATTAACTATATTAGAAGAAAGAGGTCATATCCTCACGACAAAAGATGGATAAGGAAAAGAGAATTTATGTTGTCATGAATGTGGAAGTCAAATATTTTCTTGTTGTTGAGATACTTCTCGAGGAGGGAAAGATTAAGGTTTATGACTGCAACTTACCTATCTTTGACGACTGTGATTTTTTTACCCACATGCAGCTAGTGTTGGAGTTGTTCCACATCTTGTTGAGGCAGAGTAAACTGATGGATCATTTTCCATTGGAAGTTTTGAAGAAGAAAGCATGGGATTTTGAAGGTCGAAATAAGGACAAGGACCTTTAAAAAAATAAAAACGGTCGTGTGCGTGTCGTATACGCTTGCATATATCAAATGTTTGCTGAACGAAATAGAAATGGCCAGTCTGTGCGAAGATGGGATGACAAAGATACAAGAGGTCTGGGCTTGTAGGGTACTAACTAGATTCTTGGAGCCTGTGTATAAAGAAGAAGATGTATAAAGACAAACACCATAACAATTTTTTATTTCAAGCCACTTCACTTTACATGTAGTGGCAATTTTTTATGTTTGAAAAAAGTTGAATTTTTTATTATGCGACAGATTGTCTAACGGTTGTAATAGATAGTCTATCTGTTGTGACAGATTGATTATCTGTTGCAATAAGTTGATTATCTATTGCATTATGCAGATGTTTCTCAATCTATCTGTCACAACGGATATATAATCTAATGCAACATATAGTCTATCTATTGCAACTGATAGGTAATCTATTATTTGATAATTTCCAATAGATGACCTACATATTGTAACATATGCCTAAATCTATTTGATAATTTCCAACAAATATGTCATCTATTGCAATAGATGTATTATCTGTTGCGATGTTTGAATCTGGTATTTCATTTCAATTAATAAGTTCAAAACTAAGGATTAAATTATATTCATAGACAATATAAAATAAATTGAAGCCTTTAGAAATTACATGAAATAACTCAATAAATAAATGAAATATAAAAAAAAAATTATGGGTACAAATGATCTACTCTACAAATAAATCAACAATTTAACCTTTAGTGCCAATAATTCCTAAGGAGAGGTTATTACTATGATAGACTTAAGCTATACAGATCTACTCAATATGAACAAGTTGTTCTTCATTCGGTGCTATGAAATTTGACTTTGGTCGTCGTGAATCTTTAATGTCGCTTGCGTACGGTTTCTATTCTTTAGCTTCTCTATATTCCCATAAAAGAGAAGTATATATTTTGCAGAGTAATCCAAAATCAAGTTCATCATTTAGTACTTGTAATCTATCACTCAAATACTCGGCGTAAGAAACAACAAAAAGATCGCAATCCCTGCATTTTTAAAAAATAGATAATCCATATCTTGCAATTCATGTAAGCATTGGGTTTTTGAGAATTTCTTTCAACATATTCTATATCAAATGGATTACACATTTTATTCTGGTATGCTTCAATCGTCAACCTATCAGTATGAACCTTTTGATCTGAAAAGCTACTCATATCAAGGTAAGTAGGTAATATTTTAGCCATCTTTTGTATCTCATACGATGTCCTATAATGTCTCCTTTGTGATATCGAGTCATAAACTCAGATGCACCTCTCTTGTAGAACGACGACAACCAATACCCAATGAATTCGTCACCATAATTGATTGGGATATACACTTCCCGACCAAATGCCAAGGTAAGCCAACTGGAATGCTAAAACCTTTAATAATGTTTATTAAGCATTCCTCATTTTGAAAAACTTTCGGCTGTTGTTGACAATACCTATAAACTTTGTACAAATAATTGCATGTCGTGTATTTGTATTGTTCTTGTGTTTGAAACTTGGCCTTCTTTCGGAGGTAGTAAGAAATGACATCGATGTGTTGCACATATTATCAAACATTTTAGATTACGTGACAATAAAATTAATACACAGATGTAATTAAATAAAGTATTAATTAATAGTTATATGTATGACATTTAAACCTCATTATTCCAGTAAGTTGGGGCTATGATATCAAATAGAATCAATCCTTCATTCTGGGATATGCAAAAACAAAGTCGAACATATAAAAACCAAGACTTGATTCATTCACTTTGTTGTGTTCATCATTTTGTTCTATATGATTTATGTGTTAATGTCACGTTTTTACAATAAGAATTGTATAAATCAATATCTTTAAAAATAATTTATGTACCTGTCGGCATGATGATTTAACATACCATTGGCAATCCATTCTGAATAGTCGTTGATCAACTTTATTAGTTTTTTTGGAGCCTTGTCCAAGATGTTAAACCCTTCAAATGGGTAATTCTTCCGTTCTCCCAAACTGACAGGCTCCACTTTTTCTTCTTCCTTGGAAGCAGTTGATGGATTATCAACTGTGATATTATATTGTTTAGCAGTAGCTTTTACTTTGACATCCATATGGAAAGCTAGAATTTTCAACGCTATTCACAGATATACAACAGATTATCTATCTGTTGCATTAGATGGATCATCTGTTGGGACAAATTCGAACAGGTAAAATAGAGTTGTACGATAATTTAGAACAGATGACCCATATATTGCTTCATATGACTCATCTGTTGGTACAAATTAAAATAGTATGAAGACCTATTTGATTTGCTAAAATAGATGGACATATGCTGCAATAGATAACCCACTAGATGCAACAGGTTAGACAATGGTTGGAATAGATGTATATATATCTGTTTGATAATTTTTAGCAGATGTATCATCTGTTGAAATAGATATGTGTCTGTTTGTTTGTCGGAACAGATGATATGTATTCACCTTCTTCAGCTCATGCTGCTTTCTTGTGGCCCTTGTACATTGATCAAAGGTGCAAGACAAAGACTGAAGAGTTGCAATTTTGCTTTTTTTGATGCTTGATGATGCCTTGGAAATTTCATTCCTTCTTCTCTAAGACACCTAGATCTCTAGGGGAGCGTATGGATATGAAATCCTCTTTGATGGAATGACACCCCTTTTAGATATTATTTTCTTTACAGAAGCAGTTAATGCATTAATAGAATTAATCACTCCATCATATTTTGCCTTGCAGTCTTAACATTTTCATGCAAAACATTCGCTAAAAGTGGAAAAATCTGTATAATCAGTATGATCATAATCATAATATTTTGTTGTTCAAAAACTGTAAGAGGACATCATTAGCCCTAACAGCAGCACCACTACCACTACCACTACCATCATCATCAACAACAAGCCCACCCTTTAAAATTATTTTTCTTGTGATGGATGTTGCTCCAAACAATTTCTTTTTATTCTATCAATGACCTTAGGGTCCGATAAAGTTTGAACAGACTATAAAGTAACAAAATGACAACTTCAACTCTCGATTGGTCGGAACAAGCCACGGATGGACAATCTAAAATAAATCAGTACATATATTAGAATGATGATGAAATTATTTAAAAAAATTATTAATTAAAAAAAATTAATTAGAATTAGACTTACTGTTTCCTTTGGGGGGTTGAAAAGATCAAAAAATTTTATATTTTTATCAGTTTTGTCCAAAAACCATCTCAGAATTCTTAGACAGGAAACTTCTTCCTGTTAGTTCACTTGTTGTCTCAAATAAGGAATGGCTTCAAATTCCTAATCCTATAAAATAACTTCAATAAATCAAAAGCATTATTGAATAAAAAGATGAATCTTGTCATAATAAATGAAATATTTACCATAAAAGCCCATGGAAAGCCGTATAAATTGACTGTCTTTGGTGTTAGTGGAGTTAATAAATATTTGACAGTCATTTTGAAGCTTTCATAACCCCAAGGATAGTTCTTGAATGCCTCAAGATCCTCAGAGAGCTTTATTAAACCAGGTGGCATGTTGTTGTTAACGTATCTCTCCCAAAGAATATTACGTACAAACCAAACCAAGCACAATGATTGTTTGTGCTTCTTTGAAAGTCTTTTGCCTTTCAGTACTTCTATTATCTTTTTAAAGCTTAGACCAAGGGACACCAGGTCATCAAAATCACTCGACTTGCCTTTGCCTTTGCCTTTTTTGGGTGTGTGGGGTGCTTTTTTTGAGTAAAAATAGGTATAACATGAGAAGGAGAAGGAGGATAACATTTTAATCCAGTCACTATGGCAAACTCCTTCCAACCAAAATAAACAGGTAATACACAGTAATTTATCCACACCTCATCAATCTTATTTTTGTTTTTATACATAAACCAATACTTGAGAAGATCATATACCATTTTTATTTGAAAACGAGCATTGTTGTCCTCCGACAAATCAAGATATTGTCTAAAGCAGTTATCCCTGAAATAAGCTTCCAAATTTTATTCTCGAAGTATATTTTGAAGGCATCAAATAATTTTACCATGGATGACTTAACCAAGAAATCACTCATTAAATTTGTGGCACCATCGCACTGCATTCTCACAGGATAACTATCAATGCTGAAGGTTTTGACAAACTCTTCAGTGGAAGGGATATTAGAATTTGGATCATCTCTTTTGAAAAATTCCTCCTCCTCGTGTTCATTATCTTCTGCCCCTGATTGAGATAAGTCTTGTAAAGAAAGCTTATAGAGTTGTGGATGTAGCCTAGCTGTTTAACTTGTTTCTTTACTTGGACTTGATTCGGTTTCTTTTCTTTTGGGAGTCGTATAATATAAAAATAACAGAAATATAAAATAGATTATAATTAATTAATGCATCATTAAAAAAGGATAATAGTATATCTGACATGTGAAACAGTAAAATAATAGTTACAATAGATTACACATCTGTTGCACCAGGTAGGTTATCTGCTGCAACATATAACTAACCTATTGCAATGGATGAGTAATTTGTTGCAACAATAAAAATAGATCACTCATCTGTTGAAATAGATGACTGGTTTATTGCACCAGGTCTGTTATCTGTTGCAACATATAACCGACTTGTTGAAATGGATGAGTAATCCATTGGAAATAATAAAAAAAGATCACTCGTCTATTGAAATAGATCACTCATCATTGCACCAGGTAGGTTATCTATTACAACATATAACCAACTAGTTCCAATGGATGAGTAATCTGTTGGAAATAATAAAAATAGATCACTCATCTGATGCACCATGTAGGTTATCTATTGCAACATATAACCAACCTATTACAATGGATGAGTAATTTGTTGGAAATAATAAAAATAGATCACTCATCTATTGAAATAGATAACTCATCTATTGCCAAGTGAGTTATCTGTTGGAACAGTTATCAACTATCAATATTGTTTAGATTTCATCCAAACAGAAGAGTTGTCTGTCGCAACAAATGAATGATTTGTTAGATTGTTCATCTGTTGCATTTGATAGTTCATCTATTGCAGAAAAATTGTACCAGGATTTTTTTCGATAGAACAACAGTATTATCACCATTTAATATCAAATACACTATTTTTACTAAGAAAAATAACAAATCAACCCAGCAACACCAACACAACACACACACTAAGAACATCAATGGTGACCAAAAATCACCAACATTGTTGTTTTGCATTTGTAAAAACACAAACAAAAAAATTCAACTTTAAAAAACTCAATAGACACCAACAAATCGAATCAACAGTTGGACAACAAAAACTACAATAACTACAAAAAATTATATTCACATCGGAAAGAGTAGAGAAGAAATGTCAAAAATTAGGGTATTCCTCAATCCACATTTCAAATTTAAGCAAGAAATATTGAAATTATTAACTAATACAAGAAGATAAGTTGGATCAAGTTCCTCTTTTTCTTCATAACTAAAAAGACATAATTTTTTACCTGTGAAAGAAGAAATGAGATGATGAAGAACTCAAAGTTGTTGTCATCGTAGAACATTATTGTCACGTCGATTGACAGTTGAAAGTCAAAAAGGAACTTGCCCAACTATTTGTCTCTGGAGGTTGAAGTCGCCGGAGATTGAAAGGGGAAATTTTGCAGAATTGTTGGTTGGGAGAGAGTTAAGAGAAACTGTCGAGAGAGAGGAGAGAGATGGTTGATTTGGAGAGGAGAGGGGTATGGGTTGATTTGTATTTTTAAAAAGATTAGAAAGTTTTGAAAATATTAATCAAGTCCAGAATTAACTTAATCAAGTTTCCTAATTATGTTTGACCCTTAAGTTGGTCAATGTCACCAATCCTTCATTCAAGACTTAAATGACACCTTTCCTTCAATTTTCTCAAGTAACTGTGTGATATATAATGTATAGAGCAAGGTCCGATAAAACATATAGAAATAAGTAAAGGCTATATAAAATGCGTGACACCTATATGCAAGTGTTCTATGACACACACAACAACTGAGAAAATAATCCATAATGGGCAAATGACCTATGACTAGATGAGCTACGAAATATAGATCATGTATATTATGTAACCAGCTAGATCCTACGGTAATTAGGAGACATCCTATGGAATCACTCTGCCATATTATGTAAAAGAACACTACTACTAATGCTAAATAACAGGTGGGATAGTTTTGCACATGTTCTCTATTCACCTCAGACCCCTTGCAATTGATTTACTAATGTTACCTTTTCAACCTCTCCATAATTCTTCTTATAGGTGTTCTAACCATTGGAACTTGGTTGTATCCTAAGTCAATAGCAGTAAAACCAAAGTAGTATAGAGATCCTCAATAATTTATTTGGAGTAGGAGGTCGAGGTCAAACTTATCTTTGTTATTGGCCTATGATACACCATTACACTCGATGTCTTGTACCTTATAGAGGTCAAATAAGAAAATAAATTGAAAAAATTAAAGGCACTATAGCATATGATTTCTTATGTAAGGCTAGTTGCATATAAAGTATGTGTAAGCTTATCTCATAAGTTTGTAGCATATGAGGATTAACAAATTTGGGCTTAGTAAGTGATCATAATTAAATCCATTTAGTCAGTCAGTTTAAATAAACTATTGTGTATCAGGTGAATGCAACATCAGAGAATCAAATGAACAAGTGGTACTCTATATGTCATGGAATTTCTATAAGTCATTAAGACCCTGTACATACAAAAAATGAACTACCTCTTCTTTTAAAGGGGACATCTTTTTCTTAGTTCACATGATCGATAAGCACCCTTCATAGTAGGGGAAAACTAATGTCACTTCTCTATAACCTCTTATGAAACTAATAGAACCCATAATTTCAAGGAATTTACTCACCCGTCTCCCTAACTTGAGCTCTATGGTATGTGCACGCTTGGTCTGCGCTATTCAAATAGCATTCTCCTTTATTGATGTAAGACCAATACTTTCCCAACTATCAATTAACTGATCTAATGCCTACTCTTAATAAATCATAACTTATGTCTAAGCCCTCAATATCCTTTGACCCTAACTCCTCATCGCATAGTAATCCATATGACCAAGACATAGATCGCAGTGGGGAAATAATTATACACATACTTTTTATATATGGAACAATTTAAAAACTTATCACCGAGTTCTCCAACCATAAAAGGATCATAAATGTTATTATTACCTATGCAAAAGGGCTATATACACATACCATATAAAATCCAACTACTAACATATTTGGGATGATACTTGGTGAGCATTTGGGTCTTGAAACAAACTAGAGGTATCTCTAGTAATACTTTGCACTAGTATATTCACCTATCAACCTATGCTACTACCCTCTTCCATCTAAACAAATCTGGTTAGACAACATCAATTTCTAATACATGTGTAACCCTAAATATTTTATGTATATTATATATGAAACACTAAGTGTCATCTGTAGGATTAGAACCTATAAATATGGAGGAAATATAGAACTTAATAGGTGGTTACTCTTAAGATGTTGTGCTAATAAATGCTACATCCCATCTTGATAACCAGGTAACCCTTCATTATGTAAGCATATGGATAATCTTATTATATCTCACTGAATTGAACCAATGTGATATATATGGTAGAAATACAACTTTATATTCAAATAACACAAAAGCCTTTACAATCCTTTCTATTGTGGATCGTGGATTAGAAACCTAGTATGAATTTTGATAACTTGAAACCATTCTTTGTAGGTTGCCTTTGGGAAACACTAATGCTAGATTTTGGCTATCAATGACTTTAATTTCCATAGTAGGCATAATCTATAAAACATAAATTAGAGTACGAGTGGGAATAACTTCTTAACACTCTATTGTACAATTTAGATTTTGAAAAAAGTCACATTTCCTAAATGTCCAAGCAGCCACCTAATTATAAATGTGATGCGTAACATATTCATAAGTAAGACTCTACTAGACACAGCTTTGTAGACTCCCTAGGATAAACCGCTCTGATACCAGTTTTGTCATAGCCCGGCCTTGGGTAAGGTGTACAAGTATTGTATAAACATGTGCTTAGTACAATGAGCATTTGGACATCTATATAGTGATATACTAACTAGACACTTAGTAAATGATATCGAATAAAAGGGGTACATGAGTATGAGAGACAGTGAACCACGTGGACAGATTCAAATTGAGGAAAAGAGCACATTTCAAGTGAGGGCATACAAAACTGTATAATGGCATAAATAAGGATTCAAGGAGCCATAATTATATACTAAGTCACTTGGAGTGATATCTAATAAGAGGAACATACAATTATGTGAGCAAATAAATTACATGATCAACTAAACCAATTGGAGAAAGTTAGCAGTCAATGGGTAGTTTGTGTACCCAACAAATGAACATGCTTACCATGTGTACTCAGGGATCTTATTGACTCATCTAAGAGAAATATATGACAAGGGTTCACCGTGGAATTAAGTCTAGTAATAACCCCACATTGAAGTACTTTAACATACTATGGGGTAGGGGAAGATCATTACATTAGAGATTATACGTTGCCCCTACATGCCATTTTCTAGGAAGATCACTTAGAACAGTTACTTTGTAACACAAGTATTAGATTCATGTCAAAGAATGTGGAATCAAGTAGTCTTACGTATCTTGTTTTCTGACCAATGTGACTATAATAATTCAGTCTTTCCTTTAAGTGTTACTCTACAATAAAAGTACATAATAAATCTAATATTAGAAGATAATCACATTATAAGCCTGCAAAACAGTAGTTAAACACTTGGCGGGAAGTAAGACCGTCCAACCCCCAAACACATGGTGTATCACCTCACCCTCCTTTTATAATTCAATACAACTCCATTAAACCATCCTATAATATAATCCACTACTTCACAACAATAATACCTATAAAACAACCCATAAACAATCATAAAAACCCATAAACCACTAGAACAACTCCCCTAGTTCATAATCTACGTTTCCACATCAATACCACTCGACATAATAATTTTGTAAGGTCACCCAACTACTTCCCACAATAACACACATAAAATATCCTAAAACTATCTCAAAATCTATTTTAGCATAATAGGAGAATATTTCCAATCACCATTATAAGAGTTCTAAACAACACATATAAAGTTCTTCACCCGAGTATACATAAGGAGGGATGAAATTGAGGAATAATCCTACCTCAAACTTCTGGAGTTTTTATCCTCCTAACTTAGATCCTTCAAGACTTTAAAATTCTCTTCATGTTTGAACCAAAGAAGAAGATAAATCTCTTATAACAAAAATTTGGACTGTCAAGTTTGGAGAGAGATATCCTACACTTTTAAATACAAAGAACATGATTTCCATTATCTCTTAAGTAGGAATTGAACTAAACCATAAGTGTTTTCACTTAACTTCACTTGCAAGGAGGAGGGTTCCTTCAAAAATCCTATGAGAGAAAAGGGGCGGTTGTTTTAAGAGTGAGAGAAAAGAGAAAGAGCTGAATATAATCTAATTTTTTTGCAAGTAATAATGAAGGGAAAATGAACTAATTTGGACCTTATAATCCCCACTCTTGACCTCCTTTTTTTCCGATTCTCATCCATATTTTGGTTAAAAATAGTCCAAGAAGGTAATGCACCTACTTGGTTTATTTCTAATTGGATCACATTATATGGAGCCTTAAATATATTAGGTATTGGGCTGGTCATTTGTTCCTTAAATAGATTAGAAATTGGGCTGGTCATTCTTTTTTTTTCCTTTCACTTAATTTGGGCCTCAAATGAGTCCATTAATCTATGCCTCAATTTGGTCCAATAATCAAAGTAAGTGATGCACCTACTTGTCACCTTCTAGCTTAATTACTTCAAGAAGGCACCTCACTTATTTTATCTTATTTTTTCTAAATCTTGATCCCTCCAATTAAACTTAACACTTACCTTTAACTTTAAGCTCTAATACTTAATAATTACATTGAGTTTAAATACTTTTGTCAATGCTAAGTTGGTCATATATGTTTTGAAATATATAGGGTATTATATATATATATATATATATCAACAACAACAACATATCTAGTATATTCTCACCTAGTGGGGTCTGGGGAAGGTAGAGTGTACGCAGACCATACCACTATTGCAGGTGAAGTAGAGAGGTTGTTTCCAATAGGCCCTTGGCTTAGAACCAATAACAATGTAAGAAACACAAAACATAAATTCATATAAACTTGTACAATATGAAAAATAAACTAACAATGCTAGCCACAAGATAATACTTAAAACTATATATCCGAAATAATAGACAACACTCAACACCACGAACAAGAAACTTCAGACATAAATAAAGAATGCTCCCCTACTGTTATCGACGTACCCCCACCCCCTAACCCTCTACCCTAATACGCATCCTCCACACCTTCTTATCAAGGGTCATGTCCTCCGTAATCTATAACTACTCCATATCATGCCTAATTACCTCCCTATAATATTTCTTCAGTCTACCTCTACCCTGCCTAAAATCATCCATAGCTAGTGTCTCACACCTCTACACTGGAGCATTAGAACCCCTCCTCATCACGTGCCCAAATCAATGTAACCTCACTTCTCACATCTGGTCCTCTACTGACGCCACTCCCACCTTCTCCCGAATAATCTCATTCCTCACTCTATCTTTCTTGGTATGACTACACATCCATCACAAGATTTGTAAAATTCAAAAACTATAAATACAACAAAAGTAACAACATATTTAGTAAAAAATGACAACAATAATTAAGAAACTAAAATTTGTTCTATTCATTTATTCACTGCTAAATAGTTAACATAATATCCATACCAAAAAAGGCAAAGGGGTAAAAGGAAGAAGCTTTTATCTAACAAAATTTCAAAGTATGAAAGCTTCTTTGCAATGAACTAGAACTATAACTATAAAACATAAAAAATAAGGGTATAGTAGGGGTGATGTAGTTGTTGGGCTCAAAATTTAGTCCCTCCACCACCGCCTGTATAAAATGAGCAATCTATCAAAGTTTCTAGTCCAGATGCTCATGATCCTGACCAAGAACATAGAAAAAATGGTCATTTCATTGAGAATGGAGAGGAGGTCATGGTGGCATTGGGAATGCATCTTCCTAACAGGTCATAGTTTGATTCTTCTAAGTGGTATTGCTAGAGTTTTTTGAACTTAAGAGTTAAAGAATATGAAGATTTTATAGAATAAAGGGATTTTTATATAGACCATATAACGTCCTTTGATATAACCATACAATGGTTGGTCGACGCATGGAAGTGTGGAGTTCAGGTAGGTAGTGTATAACCAATCGACGTTGTTGTGATTTGATATGTAGAAGCTTTTTAAAGGCGTCATTTTTAGCCACCTATTTATTATCATCGATTGAAGATTCAGGGTTTTTAATGGACTAACAACATAGTCGATTATATATAAGGTAGCATATAGTTAGTATACTGAATAGACGGTGTACACAATATATGCTATATTTTGGTTGATCGATAATAGATAAAAAATAAAGTTGATAAAACTGATATAAAAATAAATTAATAAAAATGTAAGGGGCCTCAAAATACATACAGTATCTTGAATTCCAAAAATAAAGTGAGAGAAGCCTACCTATGATTTGTTATTCATACATGTGGTCCTCTAATGTCTAGGTCTCTTCCATAGCGCACAATTGTTCCTTCTCTTGGTCTTGAAAGTCTTATCGACACCCTTATAATATTTTGTTTTCTTCTTTCCAAGCTTGGTATAGATAAGGGGTGGAAGAATCTTCACATCTAATAATTTTGATGTCACACACCATTTCAATTGTAGAGAGACAACATTAATAGATCCAAAGTATGTAAGGAGGTAGGCTTCAGTTTTATACATAGGCAAAAAGTCTTTGTAGATACTCAAACTATAATCATTGCCATACTTCAGTTGCAAAGCGGCCATCGCGTGAGCACCTAGTATTTTGACCAAATCATATTCCCTACAAGAACACGATTTTTCTAGTAGGTTTACTTTTACAATGGAACCTCTACCAAACACGATGAATTAGTTGTTGTCCTATTTACGTTCTCCATATACAAAGAATCGTCCTTAGTTATATTGTCTCTTGTGATCTTTTCTAAAGCAAGCACCATTTTGTTCTCCTTTGATTTAAGGACATATACATGCCTCTCCCTAAACTTTTCACCAAACTTCTTAAAAATCGAATTGAATATGGAGCCATGGGGTACTCCATTTCATCTATCAATACAACATTAAGTGATTAGACAATATTTGTGGTGATCACATCATACCTATTTCATGGGAAATGAGACCTTCTCTACTTCTTAAAACCAAGTTCATGCTCGATGAGGGTGGCTCCCTTTGGGGAAATAGTTCTTAAATTCCAAAAATGATCGCTAAACTCCTTAAAAGAATATGCCTTTGCCGCATAGTACTATAGATAGAGGCAATCTCCACATTGGTAATTTCCCTAAAGATTTTCACCAAAGTAACTCATGCAATATCCGTGATGAGCATCATTGTAAACCCTCACAATGAGTTAGTGTGATCTTATTCCTTTTGGAGATAAAGCATAAAATTGATTCATCGACCACTATAGACTTTAACTTCTCAAAGAAATATGTCCAAGATGCATTGTTCTCTTTTCGCAACCCAAAAGGCAACTAGATAAACATGATTTTCCATACCCTGTACAATAGTACCTAGCAACATGTTATCGTACTTATCATGTAAATGAGTGTCGTCAACTATAACTACCTTTCTCAAACGGGTGAATCCCCTAATACAAGCACTGAAGGCTAAGAAGTAGTACATGAAACTACAACTATCCTTGTTTACCATGATAGAATAGGTAGAACCAACATTAAGAGTGTCAATCATGTTGGAAAAAGCTATCAAATAAGAATACTCATGCTCCAGTGTCCCTCGAACCATTTTCTTGGAATCACACCTCCCATCCAACATTTTCAATAGCTTGGACTAGAATGAAAGTCCCTAAAAACATTTCTCTAAATGTCCTTAGTATTTGGGCTCTTGCCATTACAATATAGATTCGCACAAAGCAACACAATAACTTTGAACAAGATTTTTTGTGCTTGTCCATGGAATGTTCAATGGCACAAGTGTCATCACCAACGTAGTTGTAAATGCAAAATATTTTTGAACATTCATACTTTCTTACCTGCAACATCTACACAAAACTAGAGGATACACATTTCACCTTGAAGTATTTACTACAACTATTAAAAGTAGTAAAATCAAAAGACTTCTTCACAGACACTTCATCCAATAAGAATTTAGATCATTCTTGCTACTAAATGTTTGTTCTATATAGAAATTAATTCCATAGAAGAAGGAATAGTTGGGTTGTGATCTCGATCCACGCTCTTCTTGAAAATATTTGGTTTATTTCTTATCCATTGACGGATCATTCATATTAACTGAATGCTCACCTATATTCATTGAATGATCACCCATATTCATTGAATGATCACCCAATCTCTCATGTTCAACCAAATCGACGTAGTTTACTGTCGGGTGTGGTAGTGGGGGTATTAGAGACCTCTCGATGGTATTTATCCTCAATATAACCTAGAGCCATCAAAAATAACATCTAAATGTACAAGGACTCTTGCCTATCATTATTTATGAATATGGGATGTATTTTTCCCCTCATATTCATTAGATAGATAATCATCACACGCTTGGCTCACAAGCTAACTCCCTGCTCTCAGTTACGCGTCAAACCATATTGTTGTATGAACTATGGTGACGTAACACATTGATCATTGTCACCTTACTAAAAGATTTTTAATTTCAACATTTGAAAATATCTTCCCATACTCCCAGATAACCACCATCAACAATAACAAATTTAGCTACTGTCATCATAGACTATACTGATCGATCCTAGATTACGGTACCGATCTATGGCATGTCGATGGCTCGTAAGAAATCCATAGAAAAATTTGAATGAATAAAATTGGGTTCTAATAGATGTTCTCCTACTCTAGAATGTAGAAAGATATCTATAGTGCTTCTCAACTACTAGAATCTATCTACTAACTAGTTATGGTGTGATTTTGAAAGCTTTTCAAACTAGTAACAATGGTGGAGATTTTTTTTTTGAAAATATTTTTAAAATAATGGAGACAATGGAAGCACTAAATAAGATAATGGTAATTTTTTGCATTGAGGAGGAAAATATCATCGAAAAAGTCACCGAAATTAGAGGAAGTAGATGGAAAATGGGAGCATTTTTGTGGCTTGGAGAATTTTTTTTTAGAAAAAAAAATGAAAATAAGATATTTGTTGGATGGAGGGACTAAAGTGAAATATTCAAGACTTGTGTCCTAGTTTTGGATGATTTTGAAAGTCGAATGGATGACATTATAAATGGTGTCGATATGTTTTATTTTTTAAGACATGTGTCTAAATGCAACATTAAGTCTTGAAAGTGGGTATTTGTCAAACTCCCTAGTTAGTCTCAAGATTCTTATTTCTATAGATGAAAAAACTACACCTATTGTCCATAAATATCTGTTTACTTTTGACTTGACATATACCTTAGGTAATAGTAACTGGATGGATGATTTTACTATATCACCCTTTGAATAATAAACTTTTTGCTTTGAATGATGTATTCTATTTAATACCTAAGGGTAAAACAGGTAAAAATAGGTAAATTATTTATTGTTTTTATAAATTGGACAAGTATTATTAGATATTTCAAAATAAAAATTTGGATGAGTAAAGATGGACGGAGAAAGTACTAAATATCAGTCATTTATTAAAGAATTATGACGATCAATTGTGTTAACTAAGGAATTTGACACAATTTGTGTAAGAACTATCATGCGAGTTTTGAGCGTTTGACGTTACGCGTGTTTAGGACATACAATTGGATGCTTAGGATATAAGTCTCATAGAACTAAGTGCCAAACATTAGCCCCGAAGCGTTTTGCAAGTGTCCCACTCCGAAGCGAGTCTCAATACTGCCTTTAAAACATTAATTAAGACAATATAATTTATTTATGATATAGCACAAGAATAAATGTGACCGTTTTCCAAAAGGAATATTTTACATTGAGTTCAGGTGCATAAACTAACCTTTTTAAAAAAAAAAAAAATACTCCCTCCGTTTAGTTTTAGTTGACTCTCTTTCTAAAATTATTTGTTTCAATTTAATTTTTCCTTTAATGAAATCAAGAGGATTTTATTATATTCTTCCAATACCCTCTACATTAAATGACTAAATAAAGTGTATTTACTCAAATTTATATTTTCAAAGCATTATTAATAAGGCTAATTTAGTAAATAAACTCCTAATAAATATTTTTCTCAAGGGAAGTGTCGGGAGAAAATTGAAGAATAGGTGTCTTTTAAGTCTTGAATGAAGGATTGGTAACATTGACCAACAGATAGGGTCAAACATTATTAGGAAACTTGATCAAGTTAATTGTGGACTTGATTAATATTTTCAAAACTTTCTAATCTTTTCAAAAATACAAATCAACCCAACCCACACCCTCTTCAATCCAAATCAACCACTCTCTCTCAACAACTTTTGTCAACCCTCTCCCAACCGACAGTTCTGCAAAATTTCTCCCTTCAACCCCCAACGATAAATAGTTAGGCTTCGATTTCTCCTCTTCAGTTCAATCAACCTATCTCTCATCCCTCTCTCGACAGCTTCTCTCAACTCTCCCAACCAACTGTTCTGCAAACTTCTCATTTCAATCCTCGGCGACATCAACATACGACTACAAATAGTTGTGCTTCGAGTTCCTTTTCGACTTAAATCGACGTGACAACCTTGCTCTCTGGCTACAACAACTTCGAATTCTTCCTCGATCCTTTTCTTCTTTCACAGGTAAAAATTATGGCTTTTTTAGTTTGAAAAAAAACGAGGAACTTGAGTCAACTTCTCTTATAGTATTGGTTAATAATTATAATATTTATTGCATTAATTTGAAATGCGGTCTGAATAAAACTCTAATTTCTGGTATTTCTTCTCTTCTCTTTTCTAAGTGAATTATGATATTTTGTTGTTTGTTGTATTTTTTTGAAGTTTGATTTTTATTGTTTGTGTTTATAAAAACAAAAAGACAATTTGGTTTGATTTGTTCTATTCTTTTTCTTGGTAAAAATGATGAAATTGCTATTTTTTGTTTAACAAAATCGTGCTACTGTTTCCTTCAACAGATTACCCATCTGGTGCAACATATTAATCATCTGATGCAATAGATTTATCATATGATGCAACAGATCAACTATTTGATGCACCAGAGGAACCATCAGATAACAATTCTGATACAACAGATTAATAATCTGATGCAACAACTTTACCATATATTGCAACAGAATAAGCTTCGGATAAAAAATCTGATGCAACTAATTAACCATCTGGTGCAACGGAAGAACCATCAAATTAATGATCTGATGCAATAGATGAACCTCCTGTTGGATAAAATCCTACCAACTCTTCATACAGGAAAAGTTCAAGACTTGATTTTTCCAATTGATCATTCATCTACCGCGATAGACGACCTTATGTTGGAAAAAATCTAAATAATATTGATTGTTGATAACTGTTCCAACAGATCACTCATGTGTTGCAACAGATGTTTGACCTATTGCACAGACCATTTATCTTTCTCAACAAATGAGTGATATGTTTTGTATTGTCGTAACGAATTACTCATTCATTGCTACAGATTATTTAACTGTTCCAATAGATCACTTAGATATTGTAACAGATGATGTAACAATAGTTGTGTGATCTATTGAACAGACCATTCATCTATCTTAAAAGATGAGTGGTATGTTTTGTATTATTGCAATAGATTGGTCATCCGCTGCAACAGTTTGGTTATATGCTACAACAGATATACTACCCGGTGCAACAGATCGGTGATCTGTTGCAACTATTATTTTACTATTTTGCTTGTTTGATTTACTGTTATCCATTTTTAACGATGCATTAATTAACAATAATATATTATTTTATGTTTATATTAATTTTAGATAGTATGATTCTCAAAAGAACAAAAACCGAATCAAGTCCAAGTAAAGGAACAAGTGAAGCAGCTAGTCTACATCCACCACTCTATGAGCTTGATTTACAAGCGTTATCTCAATCGGGAGTAGAATATGATGAACATGGGGAGGAGGAATGTTTCAAAAGAGATGATGTAGATGCTAATAGCTCTTCCATTATAGAGCTGGTCAAAGCCTTCAGTATTGATCATTATCCTATGAGAATTCAGTGCGATGGTGCCGCAGATTTAATGGGTGATTTTATGGTTAAGTCATCCATGGGAAGATCTTTTGACTCCTTCAAAAAAATACTTCGAGAACAAAAATTGGATGCTTATTTCAGGGGCAGCTGCTTTGGGAAATATCTTGATTTACCGAAGGACAACAATGCTCGTTTCCAAATTAAAATGGCATATGAACTTTTCAAGTATAGGTTTATGTATGAAAACAAAGATAAGATGGATTAGGTATGGATAAATTACTATGGCATGCCTGTTTATTTTTGTTGGAAGGATTTTGCCATAGTTACTGGACTAAAATCTTATCCTTCTTCTCAAGTTATACCTATTCTAACCCAAAAAAAAATACCCCGCACACCTAAAAAAGGCAAAGGCAAGTCGTGTGATCGTGATGACCTGGTGTCCATTGTTAGTCCAAGCTTCAAAAACAAAAATTTGATAGAAGCGTTGAAAGTTAAAGGAGTTTCAAAGAAGCACAAGCAGTCATTTTGTTTGGTTTGGTTTGTACATAATATTCTTTGGGCGAGAGACGTTAACAACATAAGCCTCGGTTTAATAAAGCTCTTCGAGGATCTTGAGGCATTTAACAATTATCCATGGGAGTATGAAAGCTTCAAAATGACTGTCAAATATTTGTTGACTCCGTTAGCGCCAAAGACAGTCAACTTATATGGCTTTTCATGGGCTTTCATGGTAACTGTTTCTTTCTTATATTATGATATCATTCATTTTTTTTGCTCAATAATGGTTTTGATTTATTGACGTTATTTTATAGGCTTGGGCATTTGAAGTCATTCCTTATTTGAGACAACAAGTGAACTACCAGGAAGGAGTTTCCTGTCCAAGAATCTTGAGATGGTTGTTGGCCAAAACTGATAAAAACACAAAATTTCTTGATCTCTTCAACCCCTCGAAGGATGCAGTAAGTATAATTATAATTAATTTTTTCTTTTAATTAATATTTTTTTAATTATCTAATCATCGTTCTAATATATGTAATGATTTATGTTAAAATGTGCATCCGTCGCTAGTTCCGACCAATCAAGAGTTGAAGATGCTATTTTTTCTTACTTTACGGTCTGTGAAAACTTTATTAGACCCTAAGGACATCGACAAAATAAAAATGGAATTGTTTGGAGCAACAGTCATTACAAGAAAAATAATTTTGGAGGGTGGTCTTGTTCGTGCTGCTGTTGGTGCTAATGATGCTTCTCTTACAGTATTTAAAGCAAAACATTATAAGTATGATCATACTGGTTATAAAAATTTTGCCTGTCCCAACGAATGTTCTGCATGCAAATGTCAAGATTGCAGCGCGAAACATGAGGTAGTGATTAATGCTATTAATGCATTAGCTACTTCTATAAAAGAATTGACATCTAAGAGGGATCTCATTCTATCAAAGAGGATTTTATTTACATCCGCTCTATTAGAGATTAGGTCTAAGAGGAGAAGGAGACTGATTTCCAGGGCATTATCAGGAATCCAAAAAAGCAATATTGCAACTCCTCTTTCTGCGTGTTGCACTGAGCAACATACAATGTCCAAATGAGAGCATGTAATGCCTCGAAAATGGGTCCCGGAGCGTCACACGGTGCTTGAGGAGATGAGTAGTCCCAAGCTAACCCTTTGAGCCATTTTCATTCAATTTAACACGAATCAATGGGGTTTCCATAAATAACCCTCAAATATTAACAGAGTAATCATTATCCAAGAATAAAAGAATTTCAGAAAGATAACAAAATATGACTTATTAGTCAACTCCCAACATCTATATTAGTCTAACAAGCCTCTAAGAAAATCAATAAAACCAACGAGCATTGAGACATGCCCCAACTGACTCATACTTAGTTATCAAATGTAAACGATTCCGTGAAACCAACATCAGACATCACGTCCTCAGAACATGAGGACTCACCACAATAGAGGAGGTAGAACAGCGTGCCCGAAGAATCACTAACGAACCTAAAACTGAGCACCTGAACCTACATTCCGAGAAAATGCAGCCCACATCCAAAGATGTGGGTTAGTACCATGGAAAAGAACCGAGTATATGGGGGTGTATGCAATTTTATAAACATCATCATCATAAATATTTATAAGAAATATGCAGAATGTATGAAAGACTCACATAGCCCAAAGAAAATCATCATAATCATGAGAGGATGAGATAAGTATAATAACACATGTGAGTCATCATATAATTTGTCAATCACTTTCAGTTGATCAAGAATATCAATGCTTATAATGTAAATATCATTTAAATCTTTTGAAAGAATAACTTTCACAATTCCACTTTCAAATCACTTCACCGTTCACCATAGACACAAGGAAACACACACACACTAGGAGATCCTATAACCGTCATAAACCATGTGAGCTACATGGAGTCCAACGTACAACCCACCTTGGTGAGAGCCGTCCTATCCTTGCCATCAGAGTATGACTATAAATATCAAATCCACACAAACTAGTGATCACTATATAAATCAACCTTAGGCTCACTCCTACGGGGGCACGTAGCTCTAGGGAAGTAAGGTCACTTTATACCTCCCACTCGATGCTAAAGATTTCTTCCGGAATTAGCTCAGATCATTTCAAAGACAATCCACAACAAAACAATTTCAATAATATATAAATATACATCGGGAGCTATCATGCTTCCCATCTATCAAAATCAACCACGTTGTGGATTTCTTTCACACTCGAGTTCAAAACAACTCCATTAACACCAAAAGGTCAAATCATTCAAAATATCTCAAATATTCAACATCAACATGCTTATAACACACACTTTCTAAAAAAAAACACAATCTCTAATGGGGATTCATGATCCACATATCAAAATCATGATAAATATCGTTCAAGATTCATGCTTTATATCATCACACATGTAAATTCATCTTTCAAAATCATAAACATCAAGATTTAATAATAATTATCATAAGATATGGGTTCATGCTTCAAATTCATAAAAATCAAATAAAAATCATGCCTTTGTAAAGAAAATTACTTTTGGGCACAAGAACGAAAGAGAGTTCTTGTTGAAAAAACCCACATACCTTGAATGATGAACTTTAGATTGATACTCATTTTTGAGATGTTAATCATGCCTTTGAATGATGGTTCTTGGACTTCTTGAACTTGGAACTTCGAATCTTAAATAAATTTGCAGAACCAATGGTGAACTTTGGAGGTTCTTGAAGTTGGATGTAGGGGCTTAGGATTTTCTTTTTGAGGGAATTTAATGAAATATAACATATAATGCTTCTAATAGGCTTTAATATAGGGTATGGATGGATTTTGGGTGAGGGGGAATGACCAAAACGCCCCTAAAAAATTAAATAATTCTCGAATCTGTCCTTTGGTGGACTGTTTTGATAGTTTAAAGTAGATCAACCATACAGGTTTTACTCCGATATCCAAATTGGATGAAACCAATTTTATTAGAAAGAGGACACTCATAAATTTCCATTGATATATAGTATCTCACCCAGATCATTGTGTACGAAGAGTTATGGTCATTTGAAGTTGACCCAAAAATTCGCTTTTGATAGGCTGAAGTAGATCGACCATAACTTTTTGCTCGATAGAAAAATTGGATGATACCAGATTCATTGGAAAGAGGATTTGCAGAGCTTTCCGTTGATATATAGTACATTACCCAGATCATTATGTACAAGGAGTTATGATCATTTAAACTTGGAGAAAAAATACGCCAGGCCTCATTACTTTTTCCTGCACATTTTACTGTTCACTACTATTCACAGTTCGATTGGAATGTTCATAACTTGTCACTCGGGTGTCCGTTTTCGATGATCCAAATATCGTTGGAAATATTATTTGATACTCTACGTAATGATGGGTCATAATCTAAGACATTCCACACGAAAAATTTATAATTCATTCTAGAAGATAGAACCCAACACGTTTACGCACAAAATTTCAACAAAAAATTTCCTGGGGTATTACATCATCCCCCACTTGAAAAAATTCATCTTCAATGATGCTAAACATGCCAATATTATATAGGGAATAGAGCATACAGCTGAAACCATTCGTTAGACTCATCACCACATCGTTTCTCACTCCGAATACAACATCGAATGCATAAATTCAAGAAACTACAGCTGAACACATAATAAATGACAGCTGAACTGCTGCAACTTTTATCAAAAGTGCATGATTTAGGAAAGAACGGTACCTTCGGCTTGATCGGAGTTCGTAAAAAATAGGTGCGGGTACTTGGATCGCATATCCGCCTCAGCTTCCCAAGTTGTACCCTCAACAGATTGGTTTCACCAAAACACCTTGACCAAGGGAACTTCTTTGTTCCTTAGTCTTCGGACACTGAAATCAAGAATCTCAACAGGAATCTCATTAAAAGAAAGATTTTCTTGAATGTCAGCACTCACAGAGGAATCAACTACCACCGAATTGCTAATATGCTTTCTACGCATGGAGACATAGAATATTGGATGAACAGAGAACAACTCGGAAGGCAACTCGACCTCATAAGCTACCTTACCAATAC
Organism: Capsicum annuum; assembly: GCF_002878395.1. Classification (NCBI taxonomy): domain Eukaryota; kingdom Viridiplantae; phylum Streptophyta; class Magnoliopsida; order Solanales; family Solanaceae; genus Capsicum; species Capsicum annuum. The sequence goes on along the minus strand of NC_061111.1, from coordinate 32,390,393 downwards.
GGCTAAGAATTTTGTAAGGACCAACATATCGGGGACTATGCTTCCCATTCCTTCTAAATCTTTTCACCTCCTTCATGGGTGAAATTTTCAGATACACTAGGTCACCAACTTCAAACTCAAGGTCTCTCTTTCTAATATCCGCATATGACTTCTAACGACTTTACGCAGTTTTCAACCTCTCCCTAATCAATTTAACTTTTTCCATAGCCTCGAATACCAAATCAGGACCACTCTCAGCCGCTTCATCCACCTCGAACCAATCTATGGGTGATCTACACTTCCTCCCATACAAGGCTTTAAATGGAGCCATGCTAATACTAGAGTGAAAGCTATTATTATAAGCAAATTCTATCAACGGTAAGTGATCATCCCAACTTCCCTTAAAGTCAAGTGCACAAGCTCTCAACATATCCTTTAAGGTCTGGATGGACCACTCAGCCTGACCATTGGTCTGCGGATGAAAAGTAGAACTCAAAAGCACTTGGGTACCAAGACCCTTTTGAAAAGCTTTCCAAAATTGCGAAGTGAACTGAGTAACCCTATCCGAAATGATAGACAAGGGAACTCCATGCAGTCTGACTAGCTCTCGGATATATAATCTAGTGTAATCCTCAGCAGTATAAGAAGTATGAACAGGCAAGAAATAAGCAGACTTAGTCAATCTATCAACCACAACCCAAATGGAATCATGATGGTGTCGGGAAGGAGGTAAACCTATCACGAAGTCCATATTTATCTCTTCCTACTTCCAGGTGGGAATACTAAACTCTTGCATCATACCACCAGGTCTTTGGTGTTCAACCTTAACCTGTTGGCATGTTGCACACTTAGCTACAAATGCTGCTATATCTTTCTTCATGCCACTCCACCAATAGATTTCCCGCAAGTCTCGGTACATCTTGGTGGCACCAGGATGAATAGAATATGCGCCCCGTACGCTTAAGCCATAATCCTCTGTCTCAGATCATCAACATTCGGGACACGCAATCTACCCTACAATCTCAACACACCATCTCCCCCTTGGGAGAAAACCTATACTTTTTGGTCCTTGACTGACTCCTTCAGTCTAACCAAACTAGCATCTAAGTATTGCTTTTCCTTCACTTCCGAAACCAAGGAGGATTCAGAACTACTCTGAACCCCTATACTACCTTCAGCAGAGTCAAACAACTTAACCCCCTATCTAGCCAAACGATGTACATCACCAGCCAACTCTTTCTTACTTTCTACCACATGCGAAACACTACCCATGGACACTCTACTTAGGGTATCTGCCACAACATTGGCCTTGCTCGGATGGTACAGCACACTTATATCATAGTTCTTTAATAATTCTAACCATCATCTCTGCCTAAGATTCAATTCTCTCTAGGTAAATACATACTGCAGACTCTTATGATCAGTGAAAACATCAACATGGACACCATACAAATAGTGTCTCTAGATTTTCAAAGCAAACACAACAGCAGCTAACTCAAGGTCATAGGTGGGGTAATTTTTCTCATAGGGTTTCAACTGTCTAGAAGCATAAGCTATCACCTTACCCTTCTGCATAAATACGCAACCCAACCTAACTCTCAAAGTATCACATTACACCACAAAACCATCAACACCATCAGGCAAAGTCAAAATAGGGGATGAAGTGAGCCTAGTCTTAAACTCCTGAAAACTCTTCTCACAAGATTCGTACTACAAGAACTTCACTTTCTTTTGGGTCAATCGAGTCATAGGAGACGCTATAGAGGAGAAACTCTCAAAAAAATGGCAGTAATAGCCAACTAAACCCAAGAAACTTCAGATATCAATCAGAGAAATAGGTCTAGGCCAATTTCTAATAGCTTCGGTATTTTGGGTATCAACTCTAATACCCTTGAAAGAAATGATATGACCCAGAAAAGCAACTGACCTTAGCCAAAACTCACACTTACTGAGCTTGATAAACAACTTGTGATCTTTAAAGGTTTACAAGACAGTTCGGAGATGATCAGAATGTTCATCCTCACTACGAGAGTACACTAGTATATCATCGATGAACACTATGACAAACATATCCAGATATGGTCTGAACACTCGATTCATGAGGTCCATGAAAGCTGCTGGGGCATTAGTTAACCCAAAAGACATAACAAGAAACTCAAAATGGCCATAACGAGTTCGGAAAGCGGATTTCGAAATGTCACACTCCCTAACTTTGAGTTGATGATAGACGGAACGAAGGTCTATCTTTGAGAAATAACTTACACCTTGCAATTGGTCAAACAAATCACCTATTCTCAAAAGGAGGTACTTATTTCTTACAATGACTTTATCCAGTTGGCGGTAATCAATGCACATGTGCAAAGAGCCATCTTTCTTTCTCACAAACAACACAGGAGCACCCCAAGGAGAAACACTGGGCCTTATGAAACCCTTATATAGTAGATCTTTAAATTGCTCTTTCAACTCCTTAAGTTCTGCAGGGGCCATACGGTAAGGAGAAATAGAAATGGGCTGAGTATCGGGAAGAAGATCAATCCCAAACTCTATGTCTCTATCAGGAGGTATCCCTGGGAGATCATTTGGAAAGACATCAGAAAACTTATTGACAACGTTAACAGACTAGAGAGTTGGCATCTCAGACTTAATGTCTTTGACTCTAACCAAATGGTAAATACACCCCTTGGAAATAAGTTTTCTAGCTTTGAGGTAAGAGATAAAATAACTCTTGGGTGACACAGAATTCCCAGACCACTCAAACATGGATGCACCCAGAAACTGAAACTTGACCACTCGGGTCCGACAATCAATAGAGGCATAAGAAGAATACAGCCAGTCCATACCTAGAATCACATGAAAATCTACCATATCTAACTCAATTAGATCAACAAACAAAACTCTATGAAGAATGGTAATAGGACACTTTTTATACACTTTCTAGGCAACAATCGAATCACCCACTGGGGTAGAAACTAGGATACGCTCAGGAATAACCTCAGGACTCATTTCAAAATTCATAGCAATCAAAGGTGTAACATATGAGAAACTGGATCCAGGATCCAAGAAAGCATACAAATCAAACTGAAATATACGAAGCATACCAGTAACAACATCGGGAGAGTCCTCCTATTCCAGATGGGACGATAAAGCATAGAATATATTCTAGCGCTACCCGCTAGCATTGCTAGAAGAGGCGCCCTGAGCTAGGGCTGGGCGAGTCGCTGGAAATGGAGCACTAACAGTGTGAGTCTGGGTATGAGGGCGATAGTCACGATGCCCTTGTCCATCCTGTGGACAATGTCTAACTCTGTGACCCATGTCACCACACTGGAAACAACCCTTCTTCTTACCCCAACACTCACTCGAATGAGCCCTACCACACTTAGGACATAGGGGACGATTTGGCTTACTGTCAGTACTGTACTGGGACCTGGATGCATATGACCTGCTACCTTGCTCCTGCCTACCTCTAAGCACAGGAGTACTAGCAGATGAAGGTGCTAGCATAGACGAACGATCTTGATACTGAGGGGCGACTCCCTCCCTACGATCTAGTCTGACCCTGTCCGTGCTGGTCGAACCTAGCTCTCTTATTCCCTCTCATTATATCTCTCTCCTTAATCTTGTCTGCCTCAATCTATTGGGCATGATTCATCAGCTTAGAAAGACTCATCTCACTATTTAGCATAGCAGACCTACACTCCTTAACCACATAACTAGATACTTCAGTCATAAACTTACTCATACTAGCCCGATTAATAGCCACTAAGTCAGGAGCATACTTGGCCAACTGATAGAACTTTAGACAGTACTCCCTAACAGTCATAGAGCCCTGTCGTAGGTTCATAAACTTTTCCACCTTCACCTCCCTCATCTCCAAAGGGAAAAATTTATCTAGGAATGCATCCTGGAACTCTTGCCAAGTCGTAGGGACAACTCCCTCACCTCTACCTTTCCTCCAAGCAATAACCCAGTCATAAGCAAGGTCTTTCAACCTATACGCAGCCAACTCCACACTATGTTCCTCAGATACATGCATCACCTGAGTAATCTTCTGCACCTCCTCTAAAAATAATCGTGGATCCTCATCAGACTTGGACCTATAGAATTTCGGCAGATTCATCCGCATGAAGTCACGGATCCTGGCAGCAGCTGAATCACCACCCTACTGCTATGGAGATAGGTCCGGGTTGGCCTAAACATTTGCAGTAACAGCTTGGGCTAGTGCCTGGAAGGCTACCCGAAATTCAGAATGAGACACATTTTCATTCAATGGGTCAACAGGTTGAGGTTGCTGACCATCATTATTTCTTCTCGCTCGACATGGAGGCATATTTCTAAAAATGGAGAGCACAAATCAATAGCAGAGAGAGACACTATAAGAACGATAGACTTTTGAAAGAAAAATCATATTTTTTCCTAAAACGTATTGTAGCCTCTTGCTTGTAGATGTGGCGCACTACACACTGATGATCAAAACTCTACTTAACGCGACTTGTCAGACTCCCTAGGATACCTTAAAACCTTATGCTCTGATACTAAGTTTATTACGACCCGAAAATGGGTCCCAGAGCATCACATGGTGCTTGAGGCTACAAGTAGCCCTAAGCTAACCCTTTGAGCCATTTTCATTCAATTCAACACCAATCAATGTGGTTTCCACAAATAACCCTCAAATATCAATAGAGTAATCATCATCCAAGAATAAAAGAAATTCAGAAAGATAACAAAATATGACTTATTAGTTAACTCCTAACATCTATACTAGTCTGATGAGCCTCTAAGAAAATCAATAAAACCAGTGAGCCATTGAGACATGCCCCAACTAACTCATACTCAGTTATCAAATGTAAATGATTCCATGAAACCAACATCAGACATCACATCCTCGGAACATGAGGACTCACCACAATAGAGGAGGTAGAACAGCGTGCTCGAAGAATCACTGTCGAACCTGAAACTAAGCACCTGAACCTACATTTTGAGAAAATGCAGCCCATATCAAAAGATATGGGTCAGTACCATGGAAAGGAACCGAGTACATGGGGGTGTTTGCAGTTTTATAAACATCATCATCATAAATATTTATAAGAAATATGAAGGATGTATGAAAGACTCACATAGCCCGAAGAAAATCATCATAATCATGAGAGGATGAGATAAGTATAATAACACATATGAGTCATTATATAAGTTGTCAATCACTTTCAGTTCATCAAGAATATCAATTCTCATCATGTAAATATCATTTAAATCTTTTGAAAGAATAACTTTCACAATTCCACTTTCAAATCACTTCACCGTTCACCATAGACACAAGGAAACACACACACACTAGGAGATCCTATAACCGTCATAAACCATGTGAGCTACATGGAGTCCAACGTACAACCCACCTTGGTGAGAGCCGTCCTATCCTTGCCATCAGAGTATGACTGTAAATATCAAATCCACACAAACTAGTGATCACTATATAAATCAACCTTAGGCTCACTCCTACAGGGGCATGTAGCTCTAGGGAAGTAAGGTCACTTTATACCTCCCACTCGATGCTAAAGATTTCTTCCGGAATTAGCTCAGATCATTTCAAAGACAATCCACAACAAAACAATTTCAATAATATATAAATATACATCGGGAGCTATCATGCTTCCCATCTATCAAAATCAACCACGTTGTGGATTTCTTTCACACTCGAGTTCAAAACAACTCCATTAACACCAAAAGGTCAAATCATTCAAAATATCTCAAATATTCAACATCAACATGCTTATAACACACACTTTCTAAAAAAAAACACAATCTCTAATGGGGATT
>NC_061111.1:32356970-32381600 GCF_002878395.1 Capsicum annuum | reverse complement strand
TCTATCCAAATTCTTCAAATTATTACTTTTATTTTTTCCAACTGACCTTGACAATGTCGAGCGCATCTTCCACTATTTTTTGTGATAAAGATTTTTGATATTGTAAGTGCGGTCATGAAGCTCTGTTAAAGACTTCTTGGACTCAACAAAATCTGGATCGTAGGTTTTTTACTTGTAAGATTTCAAAGGTAATATTTTTTTTATTTAATTAATTGATTAATTATTGACTTGTAATTATTTTGTAATTGTGTTCTCTGTTTTATAGAAATTGGGTGGATGCGATTAATTTGATTGGTATAAAGAACAACAACCTTTACAAGCAAATCGTGTAATATGGGCTTCGTTGAACAAAGTCAAGGCTTCTGAAGAGAAACAAAATCAAGCAAGAAGATACTACATTGTTGTCGTTATTGCTACTGGTTTGGTGTTGTTGGGCACATGGATATTGAAGCCTAATTTCTGAAATTTTCATGGTGGTGTGTGTATTTGCTACTGGTTTGTTGTCGACGAGCACATGGATATTCAAGCGTAATGTTGGAAAATATCAGAAATATTTAGGCATAGGTTGTAAAATTTAGGTCATCTGTGGAAATTATCAAACAGGTCTTCCCATTGTTGCAACAGATTAGACTTAGATTATTAGATTATTCATAGAAATTATCAAACAAGTCTTCCCACTGTTGCAACAGATTGACAATCTCATCTATTGCATTATAAAAAATTCAACTTTCATCAGAAAAAAATTATTGCCACTACATGTACATGTAATAAAGTGAAGGGTGACTTGAAATTAAAATTTTCTATTTCACTGGCTCTTCTATATAAACAGGCTTCAAGCGTCCAGTTAGTACCCCATAAGACCAGACCTCTTGCAGGTTTTCCACAGCATTGTCGCACAGAAAAGTCATTGGCTCGGTTATTTCTATGCCGGTCAGCAAACATTCGATGTGTGCAAGAGCGTACGACCAGCTCGCTTTAGCATCATCATCTTTTGGAAGGATCATTCCCCTATTTCGACCTTTAAAATTCCATGATTTCTTCATCAACACTTCCTTTGGCAAATGATTCATCAGTTTACTCTCCCTCAACAAGATGGACAACAGCACCATCAGTGGCTCCAAGAGGAGAAAAAGATTGAAATCATCGACGCGAGGTACATTGGAGTCATAAACATTGATCTTTCCCTCCTCGAGTAGTATCACAACAGCCTAATAATGCATGTCGTTCACTCTAATGACTGCAAGAATCCTTTTTGCCTCGGTTCAGCTCTTGCCGTATGGATTTGGCCTATCCCCTCTAATATATCTTAACATTTTTTCTTCATCCAAGACCAACGTAGGGACTAGGAAAGCAAGTACCATGCCAAGGGCTGATGCCTCTCCATTGAGTTGATCATACCTATCCTTGAGCTTCTTGCAGAAGTCGAGGTCCATTATCCTATCGGCAGCATCATAAGCTTCTATGTACGTTAATTGCCTTTTCCTCATGAGGTAGAGAAATATGTCAACATGCTGTGAGATAAAAATTCAATTTTTAAATAGGTTAGTAATTTTAAAGATACAACGGATGGTCCATCTGTTGCATAGGGTTCTCTGAATCAATAATCCAACACAACTTATGCAACAGATAGATAATAAGTGGCAATAGAACCACAACCAGTTACACCAGTATACCCAGCTGTTGCAACAGATGTGAAATTTGTTGCATAGATTCTTTTTCATAGGGTAGATTAGAAGGGCTAGGTTATGAAAAGTAAACTTGCCCTGTCCTCGTACAGCATACGCATATCAGTCATAGTCTGGAAGTCTTAGGGGGAAAAGGAGGCCTGGGGTAATCTGGTGTGCCTGGCTTGGCATTCTTAGCCTATCGCAGATCCCTCTTCTCTTCAGTGCCAAGTTCCGCATATATGTCCACCTTCTTGACTGGCCCCTAAACTTCAAAAGCTTTTGGAGAGGGAGGAATTGTAATTTCTTTTGATTTCTGAGCGAAGAGTACGTCTCTAATTGCTCTTTTCTTTCTCCTAACCAACGTTGTAGGATTATGTGGCTCCTTCACCTTCTTGGATGGTATGACACACCTCTTAGATTTGAATTCCTCGATTGTTTTAGAGATAGCCTCTACTTTTTTAAAGAATTTATCCTATCTATCCTTGCACTCATCGCATTCACAATGAGAACACGAGGGTGAAGAGGGGTGAGAGGGACCTGTGTAAGGGCAAAAAGGGGTGTTTTCATACATATTTATTCTTTCTTAAGCATCAACATGGTCATCATCACGAGTGGTAGCAGCATCAGCATGCCTACCACCAACACCAACAACTCCACCAGAAGAAGCACCCGGATCTGCCTTAGTAAAAGGTTGTTTATGAAGAGCCTCAACATTAGGCTGACCTTGCCTAACTACTCCTCTTATGGCTGTTGCTCCAACCAATTCCTTCTTTATTAACTCTACCATTGGGTCTGTAATAGTATTAACATAACCTAGAGTAATATAAGAAGTTATCACCAACTCCTCCTCAGTAGGAACGATCCATGGATGCACAACCTATAAAAAGAAAAAAAAGACAGATGCATTTAAATCATATAATATAATAATTTTCATAGTTGGGCTACATTTTAAAAAAACAAAAGACCCATCTATTGCATAGTTTGCAGTATATGGTTAAAATCCATTTGAGTCTGGTTCAGAGAAACAGAGAAACACATGGATAATCTAATGCAAAATATCAATCATCTGCTGCAACAACTACACAAGATGGGTAATCTGTTATGGAACAAATGATCTATATGTCGCAACAGATGAACAATATGTTATGAGATTAAACATATGTTGCATAATTTGCAGTAGATGGTTAATCTTTTAGGAGTCAGTTTCAGAGAACCAAATCCACAGATGGGTAATCTGATGCAATATATACCTCATCGCAACAGATGTCCTATCTGGTGCATCAGATATAACATCTCATGCACTAGATATAACATTTGTTCAATATCTTTCTTATCTTTGAGTAGAATTATTTTACTTGAAGAAGACGTACTGTATCATCCGGAGGGTTAAAGAGATCAGCCTCCTTAATATTGGCCAACCACCTAAACATCCTTGGATGAGAAACCTAATCCAGGTAATCCATTAACTGCTTTCGGAGGGGACAAATGGCTTTAAATGCCCAAGCCTAAAAAGTGTAAACAGGAAGCAAGCAAACAAAAAAACATAATAACTATATTCAATATAAATTAATGGATGAGTAAAATTAGTGATTAATTTTACCATGAAAGCCCAAGGAAATCCATATAATGTGGTCGTCCCTGAGGATAGCTTTGTCAGTAAATATTGGACAGTCAAGTAGAAGCTGTCATATCCCCAGGGATAGTTATTGAATTTATCAAAATCCTCAGCATACGCCAACAAATCATCTTCTAGGACCTTGTTGACGTCTCTTGCCAATATAACCGAAATGGCAAACTAAACTAAGCACAATTGCTCCCTGTACTGCTCTGGTATGGTTTTATCCTCGAGATCTGTCAACAAATCCGATGCTTTTTAGCCACATAGAGCAATGTCAAACAACCCATCTATTTTTCCCTTGCATTTTCTTGCCTTGGATCTTTTGCGAGGTGGTGGTCCTTCTGGACGATAGCATCTCAGGCCCGTCACTATGGCAAACTCTTACAAGCCAAAACAAACAAGCATGCCATAATAGTTGATCCAGATTTCATCCATCTTCTTTTTGCCCTCTCCTCCAGATCTTTATCATTCCCCGTGTACTTAATCCTGCGCTTGAGAAGACCATATACCTTCGTCATAGGGAAACGAATACGGGCAGAGGGGTCCTCAGCAGCTCAAGAAAGCATCCAAAGTAGCTCTTCTTACAAAGTCCGCCTATGTTTTCGTTCTTTATAATTTTCATAAAATGTTCAAACATTTTCCCCATCTGACATTTAAGTACAATTTGACCAGTTAGTTGTTTTTCTTCTGGGTCATTTATCGGTATCACAACTTCAAACCTGTCAATACTAAAAGTTTTGACAGGATCATCTGGGATGTCAATATTAACTCATGCCCTATCGGTGATCCATTATCATCATGCTGATGATCATCTCTTTCTCTTTATGACTCTCTAATTCCTCCTCTTTCTCACTTTCATTTTCTTCATCACCATCTACGGACCCTTGTCTACCTCCCTCAATGTTGTTTTCACATCTCTCCTCATCTTTACTTTTCCCTGACTGAGATTGTTCAGGAAGCTCCTTCGAATCCCTCTGTACTGTAGCCTTTTTTTTGAGTGGTCAGACGTTGATCCACTTTCACTTTCTTTTCTTTTGGGAGGCATGTCTTACCTACAGATAAAGGAAAACAAAAATTACATTACAGTTGATGTATGCATAGATTTTAAAAAATACATTACAAATACCACGAATACCGACACACCAACAACCACCACCACAAAAACCACCAACCAATGCCAATAAACAAACAAACACTAGGATTACTGATACCACCACAAACACCACTAACCAATGCCACTACCGGTGCCACCATGATGACCACAAACACCACCAACACCGTCCAACTATACCACGACAGTCAACGGAACACTGCGATGGAAACTAGGGATTTCTCGAGTTCTTCCTACCATTTTACCATCAAAACTTAAAATTGTAAATCTATTCTCGAAGATAATACAACTAAAAGTTTTATTTTTCATCATTAACTTAAAATCTCTTATTTTTAGAAAAATATAAATATAGAGCTCTTCTCAAACTTTGTTGCCTATGAAGACAAAGAAAACAACTGATACAAGCAAGAATGATGTCGAAAATAACACCTATATGGTCAGAAATGAGAAGAAAAGCGATTTGTTGTGGAGGGTTAAGCAAATTTATTGAGTAGTTATTGTTTGTATTGTATTATTGAGTGAGAATGAGAGAGAAAGGGCCAGACCTCAAGATTTGAAATGATGAAACATTTTGTATGGGTTGATTTGTATTTTGAAAAAGAATGATAAGTAGTTTTGAAAATGTTAATTTGGTCCTAAATGATCTTAATTATTTTAAAATCATAAAATATATGCGTAATTTTTAAAATCATAGAAAAACAATTGATGTTATAGTTGACCAAGTACTCTAGGAGGTGACCTTGTGAAAACTCACCCCTGGTCCTAGATTAATCAATTTAGGAGTCTAACATATGAACTCAATTGAAATTGTAACAAACAAATGTTCAACATGTTGCGTTAGATTTTTCATCTGTTGTAAATTATCAATCAGATTAGGTAACAACAAATTACAAATCTGATGTAAATTATCAAATAGATTAAGTCATCTATTGCGACAGATTACCCATCTATTGTAAATTATCAAATGGATTGAGTTATCTGTTGCAATAAATTACCCATCTATTGTAAATTATCAAATAGGCATTGTCATGTATTGTAGTTGACATTATGAGAACTCACCCCTAGTCCTATATTAATCAATTAAGGTATTAGTTAGACATATAAGGTAGTAAGAATCGTTTTGGCTCAGAGTGATCGATCGACGACTCTTGTCGGGAGGAACACAGTCTCGTCTCATCATGTATTTGCCAAAAGACTCAATTGAAATAGTAGTTAACCATATGAGAACTCACCCCTAGTCCCAAATTATTCAATTAAGGTATTAGTTAAACATACAAGGTAGTAAGAAGCGGTTCGTCTCAGAGTGATCGATCGATGACTCTTGTCGGGAGGAATGCAGTACCGTCTCATCATGCAATTGCCAAAAAGCTCAATTGAAGTTGTAGTTGACCCTTTGTGCTCATTCATCCATCTCTAATTCCACCTAGATCAATGTAGGTACTATTATTAATCTTAACATTAAGTTAATGAGAACACATTTCAACTCAGAGTGATCGATCGACGACTCAAGTCAGGATGAACGCAATACAAACACCATGCAAATACAACGACTCAATTAGATTTGTAACTGACCCTATGAGCTCATTTATTCATCCCTCATTCCACCTAGATCGATGTAGGTACTATTATTAATCATAACATTAAGTTAATGAGGAGCTCATTCTTTCATCCCTAGTTCATCCTAAATTAATTGCAATGAAATTCGTTGTAACAAACAACTAAGCTGTTGGAGAATCTCAAACAGATAACAATATCTCTTGCAACAAATGACATTTCTTATTTAATTATCAAATAGACATTTGCATCTATTATGACGGATGATTGAGGTGTTGGAAATTTTCAAATAGATATTGATATCTGTTGTAACAGATAACGTTTCTGATTTAGTTATCAAATGACATTTCCATCTGTTGTCATAGATGACTGAGCTGTTGGGATTTCTCAAACAGATATCTAAATCTGTTGCAACAGACGACATATCTATTTGAAAATCTTTTTATTTTCTTTTAATTTTAAAGCAAGCTACTGTCCGAGTAGATAAAGTAGTAGTACTACTAAAGGCGGTAAAAAATATTTCTTGGATATCTCAAAAATCTCATTGAGTAGTATTGTCCTTTCTTTTCAGTGTCACCCGTTTTCTTCCTTGTGCCCCTCAAATTAGTAGTGAATATTAATTAATGAATATTGAAACCCCTAATACTTCTTCCTTTTCATATTGACTTGGCACTCCCATTAAGAAAATATTAATTAGGGGTTTATTTTACTACCAAATTAGCCTTATTAATTATGCTTTGTAAATATAAATTTGAATAAATACACTCACTTTGTTTAGTCATTTAATTTTAAGGGTAGTACATCTAGAAATTAGAATTATCTCATCTCTCCCCTCCTCTCCTTCAGCCCTAAATCTTTTATCTTTTTTCTTTCTATCCTCTTTAGGGTTATCACAGCCTTTTTTTCTCTCCTCTTTCTCAAAAATTTTTGTTCGGATCTAAACCGATCGATATCCATATCTTAGATTCCTCGACTGAAATTGCTATTTTGACCCCCTTTTGACATTGTATGATATGATTCACTATTGCTCTTTCATTCTCGTCTTCTTCTTGCAACTTTATTTACATCTTTTTGTTTATTTAATTACCATTTTCCCATATCATATTTATTTAAAAAATTTGAAGGAACTTTTAATTGTTAAATAAACATACCAAGATTTTTTATTATAAGATGCGAAAAAAAGTCATCTGTTGGGAGAAGTTTAAAAGCCTTGTTGGCAGTATCATTTTTTTTATTTATTTTGTTTGTTTCTTTGTTGTTGATGCTATTATTGATGTTGTTGGCAGGGCTAGTATTGTTGGAACTTGTGGTGTAGTGTTGGTGGTGGGTTTGGCATGGTTGGAACTTGTGGTATGGTGTGGTTTAGATGGTGAGTGCTTCTTAGCTTAAAAATAGTGGAGTCCGAACAATCAGCACAGGAGTAAGGGAGAAAAAAACTAAAAAGTTTAAAGTGAATAAGAAGAGAAGAGTTGGTTACCAAAATTTAAAAAATATGTGCTGAGTGGGAATTGAACTCAACAACAAAAGGAATAAATAGCCTTAAGCACCCATAAACAACAACTAGGCTAACCAAACAACTCTTACTATGGGTGCTCACTGATTAGATTATATACGTTTTTTTCTTTATTTTCACATACATATATAAATTTTGATATGAGTTCAGTCTGTGCTCGTGCACTCAAAGGACTCCATGTGGGTCCGTCCCTTGTTGTTGATGGTGTTGGAACATATGATGTATGCTTCTTTGAAGTTGATAATGTTGTTGGAACAAATGTTGTTGTTTCCTTTGTTGTTGATGCTTTTAATTTCTTGTTTGTAGTTTATGCTATTGTTGATGTTGCAACAGACAGAGCAACTGATGGAACAAATCAAACCACCAGCAAGGCTGCTATGTGTTCCAATAGACTCCATATATGTTGCATCAGACTCCATATCAGACGCAACAGACTCCATATCTGACGCAAACTATCCGAGATTTATGTGTTGTGTGTGTTACTTAAATAATACTGGTGACTTTATTAATAAGTAAATTAGAAAAAAAATGGATCTAAATACAATATATTTTTTGTTGTATTTCCGAAAGATAAAGATTGGTAATCTGTTGCAAAATATATTCCACTTGTCAGATAACTTACAACATATGGACAATCTGTTGCAACAGATGGATATATTAGTTTGCTTTTTCTTTAGCCGTGGCGTTTGTTGCAACTTGCTAGTCATCTGTTTATTCAATTTCATCGAGAGCAATAGATTTTTCTAAACACTTCTTGGCCAAACTCAATTTTTTCTCTTGGATTGCTTCTCTTTTTTTATTTACATCCTTCAAGCTGGCCTCCAAATTTAATTTTTTTCCCTCAATCCAATAGCAAAAATTTAGTTTGGTTGAAGGATGCAAAGAAAAAAACAAAAGCAATCCAAGAAAAAAAATAAATTTGGCGAAGAAGTGTTTAGAAAAATCGATTTCTCTCGATGAAATTGAATAAACAGATGACTAGCAAGTTGCAACAGACACCACAACTAAAGGAAAAGCAAACTGATATATCCATCTGTTGCAACAGATTGTCCATATGTTTTAAGTTATCTGACAAGTGGAATATATTTTACAACAGATTACCAATCTTTATCTTTCGAAAATACAACAAAAAGATAAAATGTTGTATTTAGATCAGTTTTTTTTTCCTAATTTACTTATTAATAAAGTCACCAGTATTTTTTAAATAACACATACAACAAATAAATCCCGAATAGTTTCAGCAGTATTACATTAAATCTCGGATAGTTTGCTAATTATATTTTATCCCGAAATTTCGAATTGTGATACATATGTTAAGTAGTGATACATATATGGACTAGTGATACATATGTATATGTATCACTAGTATATACATATGTATACAGTAGTGATATATATAGCATATGTATCACTAGTAAATATGAATCCGGGATTTTTTATAATTTTTTAAAACATTAATATTGTGTAATATGGTGTCTTAAGTATCGGATTTGTATAATTTTTCCTTTTAAGGATATGAACAGTCGCGGCTTTTTTGTTTGACTAAGTTCAGTCCCTTCCAATTCTCAATCATTTTATAAATGCGTCCCTCTGACCTCCTCACTCACTCACTTTCACTCACTATCGTTCATTCTACTATACTTACATTACTAATATCTCAGATCTAGATTCGTACAAGAAGTTTCATATCGAGTCCTTGCAGGAACTTCAAAGGCAGTTTGATGAACTCCAGAGGGATTTGACCGACTTCCGAGCAAGGATGAGGAGGGCCCTGCTGCTGCCGGATGAAAATTGTCAGGTTGACAATAATAATAGTAATAATAATAATAATAATTAGGTTATATTTTTTCTTTCTTTTAGCGTATGTATTTCTCTTTTTTATATCTGATCTGCCTATAAGGGATTCAAAAAAATCCATGTATATGTTTGGTTTGGTTTGATTAGGTTTGGTCGATTTTGAATTTTTAATTCTTATTCAATAGTTAATTATCATTCTATTTATTCCCTATTCAAAACATGTCGGCGGTTGGAGTTAGCGATGCGGTCATGATGAGAAATTCTCCTAAAAATGGTTCGTAAATAAATAATAAGGAACTAAATGATATTATAATCTTAAAATAAAGATTATTTAATTTAAAAAAAGTCACATTGGATTAATTTAATTCAAATATATATATAATATGATTTTTAAGAAAAAAGTTAATGAATAGTTGTGACTGTGACTTTTGTCTAAGCACATTCAACAAACAAACAAAAACAAAAAACGCTTCTGATGCATCAAATTCCTCATCTGTTGTGCCTTATGAATCAATTAGAAGAAATAAAAAAAGCTCCTTAAACAGATGATCGATTTATAGCAACAGATGGTATATCTATTGAAATAGATGGGTTATCTGATGCAACAGATATACAATCTGTTTCCATAACTCAATTAATAAAAATGGTTATTAAAGAAACGGAAAGATTAAGTCATCACCAGCTTGATTTAATTAATTCATTTCTTTTCACACAAAAGAATAAGGAAATAAATGATAAACACAATTTAAACCATAAAAAACTCACCAGAAATATTCTTGTTTTTAAATCTTCTTTATTAATTTATATAATTAAAAAGTCAGAAAATTTGGATGTCATAAAGATAATTTTTTTTTAAAAAAAAGATATATATATATATATATATATTATATGTTGCAACAGTTATATTATATGATGCAACATATTAACTATTTGTTGCAACGGATGATATATCTATTGTAATAGATGATTTATCTGATGCAACAGATATATAATCTGTTGTGCAACTCCGTGTAAAAAAAAAACGGTTTGTGAAAAGAACTAATTATTTTAATAATTAAAAAGCTAAGATTCAAGCTGAAAAGTCATGACCTATCATAATATTGATTAATTTAATTAAGTCATAACTTTTTACAGTAATCAAGAATGTCATTAATAAATGGAGGTGAAAAGTTGTGCCTTTAAATCTGCTTTATTAATTTATGAAATTAAAAAGTCAGAAAATTTGGATGTCATGAAGATAATATATTTTTTAAAAAATATATATATTTATTATATGTTGCAACAGATATATTATCTGATGCGGCAGGTTATCTATTTGTTGCAACAGATGATATATCTGTTGTAACAGATGATTTATCCGATGCAACAGATATATAATCTGTTGTTCAGCTTGGTGTAAAAAAACAGTTCCCGGAAAGAACTAATTATTTTAATAATAAATCTAAAAAGTCATGACTTATCACAATATTTTTTAATTTAATTAAGTCATAACTTCTTACAGTAATCAAGAATGTCATTAATAAATGGATGTGAACATTTGTGCCTTTAAATCTGCTTTATTAAATTATATAATTAAAAAGTCAGAAAATTTGGATGTCATGAAGATAATATATATTTTTTTAAAAATATATATATTATATGTTGCAACAGATATAATATCTGATGCAACATGTTATATATTTGTTGCAAATGATGATTTATCTGTTGTAACAGATGATTTATCTGAAGCAACAGATATATTATTAATAATAATAAAGCTGAAAAGTCATGACTTATCATAATATTGATTAATTTAATTAAGTCATAACTTCTTACTATAATCAAGAATGTAATTAATAAATGGAGGTGAACAGTTGCGCTTTTTTGCCTAAATCATTCAAGTTCAATCCTCTATAAATAGGTCCCTCCTTACTCAATTGTTCGTTCTACTACACACTATTTATTCCTCGCTCTTGTTACACTTTCAACTACTTTCTCTTCAAGGACTTGATAGTTTTTTCCTGTCTCTGGTAAGTTTTTTTCTTGATTTTTGTGTAAATATACGTTGTATTACATTACATTCGAATTCTTTCTTTTTTTTACTTTTGTGTTTACGTATGTGTTTTGTCAACTTATGTATTTTTTAGATATGGCTGATCCTATGTGGGATGTCGCTATTTTACTAGACGCCATGAGGGAACTGCAAAAGGAGGTTCATGACCTGTATTGGAAGTTGGCCACCGTCAGAGTAAGGATGCTGCGGGAGATTCGCAGGCTGCGGAAGGCGCTGCTGCTGCCCTTTGAAGATTGGCCGGCTGACCATACAATTAATAATGATGTTAATAATGGTGATAATAATAATTAATCTTTTTTTCTGTTATCTATGTATTATTTTTTGTTTTATAAAAAATTATGTTTGATGCACTTGACTTTTTATTTCTTATTTAATTTTTGTGCTGTCTATTTCTATTTCTTAACGAATGACATGTCTACAATTAAGGAATAATTTGATTCCAGTATCAATAGCAAGAACATATGTGTTATCTGTTAGGTTTTATGTGTGACAGGAGCTGTATTTTGTTGTTCTAAAAATATTAGTAATCTAATGAAACAGATTATTTATCTGTTGAAACAGATTACTAATCTGGTGCAACAGAATACCCATCTATTCGATTCATAATCATATTACGGGCACCTAGAACCCTTAAACATGAATCCAACATGAGTCTACTATTACAACAGAACATTTATCTGGTGCCGCAGTTAATGGATCTGTTTAAACAGATTGCTCTTGTATTGCATTCATGTTCGCGTGCAAACTATTGTTGTAAAAACAACACTAGCAGTTACCCAGATTCAACTAAAAAGTATAATCTGACTTACCAAAGTCTCCTCTCAAGTAAATTTCAAAGTTGAAAGTGATTTACGAAATAAAATTTGACATAAGAATTTGGTCAAAGAGCAGCAGTTGGGGTAACAACAACAACAACAACAATGGTCAACAAGAAGAATATGAAGTTGATAATGAAGTATAAGATGATGATAATTAATCAAAAGGTGATGAATAAAGCAGCAGCAACAATGAACAACAAATATTGCGAAGAGAGAGAAAATAACCATCGATGAGGAGAGAGAAAACGACGCCTTTTTTTTCCTTCGTTTCCCGTTATATATTAACTAACATTTGAATCAAAGTGTAAATTTAAAAACTTGTGGGTTATTTTAAAAATTTTCAAACTTTCTTAAACCATAATTACGTAATTGTCACCTCTACTCAATTATTAAGACTTATGTCACCTACACCTCATTTTAAAACTCTTTTGTCACTTGTGGCCCAAACTCCCAAGTGTCTGGTAAAAAAGGGTAAATATTTTGAAATGGAGGAAGTAGTATTTAAAAAAAAAAATTCAAACACCTAGTTTTCAACTTGGGAGACTGGGGACTTTTCATTAACTTGGAAAAAATTCAATGAATAGTCGAGTTCATAAAAGTTTCTTATTTCATGCAATAGTTGTCGAAGAAACTTAATATCCAAAATTTGTTATTTTCCTTTACCCAGGTCCCTTTCTTTTATGGAAATGGTGCTAAAAAAGCTACTACTCATTACTCTCAATTAATATTTATTTGTAGTATTTTGATTTGACACCTCTATTAGTAATACTTCATTTAACATTCTATTTTTATAAACTTAGTTACAAATATACTTCAAAACGAAATACGATTCAAATAATATTTGTGTTTAAAATACAAAGAACATATCTACAATGGAGTTGTACTACATGATAATTTTATCCAAAATATTTTATAATCATATCATATACGTTTGATATGGGCGATCAAAATAAATGTAAGATTAATCAACTATACTCCTTTCGTTCTTTTTAATTATCATGTTTCATTTATCGAAAGTTAATTAAACTAATTTTTAAACTTAAATTAGATTAGATAAATTCGATCTTTTAAAATAAAATTATTCAAAACTATACGAGAGTATTATAAATTGTAATATTTTTCATAAGGGAAGGAGATTACATTGTGAGGGAATCGAACCATCATCAATAAGATTTTTTATATTATAAAATTTTAATCAAAGTTTATGTGGTTTAACCCTTAAAAAGTAAACTGTAACAACTAAAAAGAAATAGACGGGTATGAGATAAAAATTCAAAATTCTCAAAATCCTACTTGCTTTCCCACACTTTTCTTCTGCACCTGCTTTCTATTTTTGTGCAACAGACATAACTCACTGTAAGAAAATCCCAACAATTAATATTTTGTCATCACTTCCACCTTTCCACCATCTCTAACCTTTCTGTCTATTAGTACTATCTTTTTTTTTAATTGAAAAAGAAAAAACCATTTAAGAGCAGATGGAAACAATTACAACAATGGAAAATAAAACACCACCATATTTTTTTAAGCAGGAGATGAAAGCAACAATGGATTTACAATCTGGATTTACAAAATCTTTGGACAAGACGGTAGCTGAGGGAATCAGTATAGTTGATACATTCAGGCAAGATCATGATCAAAGAGAAGCTGGTGAAACGACTATTCGTGGTGCCGGTGATGCAGTTCTTCCTGTTAAGAGGTGTAGTCTAAGACAAAGAGTTCCCCTAAATCCCTTTGTTCCTAACTATTACCGTCCCGATGGACGTGGCCAAGGTTCACGACGTGGCCCAGGTCGCCCTCCGAAACAGAGAGCAGATGGTGAGCTAGCTACTTTTTGCTTTATGATTTTGTATCTAAGTTCATGAGTAGTAACATTCTCTATTTTCTTGGAAGGGGGTGGGGGTGGGGGGTTTCACCCCGTTGTTTGGGCAGTGATGATATATGATTTTCACTAAGGGGTCTCAAGGTGAATTTTTATCATCATAATTTTCACGAAGGGGTCTCAAGGTGAACTTTTATTTCCTAAACCACGAGTCAACCTCTAGTCTTGTGTTTAGGGAATTCAAAGTTTATATATACACATCAGAAATTTAAAAAAGAACTTAGTCTTAGGAGGAAGCACCAGCAACAATTTCACGAGGAACTTATTGCTACATTGTGTGGAGCAGTGATATTCCAGGTTTGGAGAGCGAGAAATTGGAAACAGTTTAACGGCATTAAACTACAGATACAGCGGCGACACAGAATAAGAAGGAATTTGTTGACAGACTTGAGGTAATTAAGCTATCTAGCAAGGTAAATACTAATCGAGTTGGCTGTAGAGATTTTGTGTAACTAGAGCTCTGTAGGAGGCTTAACTCTCTTAGTATCCTTCCTAGAAGGTGATTAGGAGATTGAGTGCTCTTTAGGTGTATTTGTTTTGTTTGTTAACGATAATTTACAGTGGTTACCCCCAAGATTAAAAAAAGATACTAGGTAGAATCCAAAGAACCATTTTCATGAACATGAATCCCTTTATAAACGACAAACGTATGAACCTAAACAGAGAAATATGATCTGTGGGAGATCTTATAGCCGTCCCCAACTTGTCTTAGGAATGATGCATCAAACTGATTTTTGGTTTAATGAAGCGTAGATATTAACAGGAAAAGGGGGCAATTAAGAGAGTATGAAATAGTTGAGACCACAGGAAAGTGCGTTCGGTCAACTGTCAGCTCTATTTTCTTTAAGTTCTAACTTAAAGCGTAAAATATTTTTAACTAGAATTAAGATTTTGTAAGTGTTCAATAAGTTCCAACACAAAGCTTACATCTTTTTTTTATTAAAGGTTTAGTAATTTTTGAAGAAGTTCTAACTTTTATAACATCCCAATCTTCTTAAGCTAAAGCTTTGTTAAGTTTTAACTGTTAAGCATATATCTTTTTCCTTTACTTCTTCCAATTTTTTAAACTATATCTTTCTATATTGTTGATGTTGAATTCATCCGTGGCAGCAACAGGCAGTCTAGCCTTGCGACCTTTACAAGGTCGCCCAGGACGCCCTCGGAAACAGAGATCAGATGGTGAGACGACTCCTTCCCCCGCTCCGTGTTTTTGAGTCATGATTAATGATTTTAAATCTAGTAAAGTAAAGTTCTCTTTTGGTCAAGGTTTCTTTTCCTTTTTTCTCTGTGGGGGTTACTATTAAAGTAATTCACCAATTTATACGTTCCTATATGAATGATAAAAGTTCATGAGATGAACTTTTGAAATAGAGAAACATGATCAGCGAGGGCTCATATAGATGACCCCATCATGTTTAGGAATTAGCAGTGTTAGTATGATGTATATAAATGATGAAAGTTCAATATATCATTGTACGGGTGCTATAATGCTATTTCGTTTTTTTTTTTATTTTGCACAAACTGAACCGCAGAATTTCATTTGTCTTTCATCACCATTTTTGCAGTCCACAAATCATTTTCAATCATCCTTTTGCCTTCAATCACTAAAATTAAAGTCATGTTTCCCACCCTTATGATAATGGCAGAGAAGAACTCCAATATAGAATTTCCTGCTAAAAGGCCATGTAATTTAAGATATAGAGCTTCCTGAGATCTCAGCTTCATTTTTTGTGATGCCATTCCTCAACCTGTAGAACGTGGCAATGGTCACCCTTGGAGGGCACAGAGAACATTATTTACTCTTAGCTCTTATTTATTTTTTGAGGTGAGTCGTCTTCAACAATCTGAGATTGTTAGCTGTTTAATGAATATACACTATATAAACTTTACATTTGCCAATTATGTGAATTGGAATTTAGCATTTTGGACTGGGTAGCACAATACCATCAGTGAAACATCAAAAAGCTGAAGCCTTTACAAGATTATAGTAGCTCTGTTAACAGCTTTGTTGCTCCATCTCATTGTTTCTTTTAGTATCTTAAACTGAGCAGTTAACACTGTTAATGTGACAACAACAACAAACCCAGTGTATTCCTACATAGTGAGGTCTGGGGAGGGTAAGATGTACGCAGTCCATACCTCTATCTCTAAAGAAGTAGAAAGGCAGTTTCCGATAGACCCCCGGCTCAGGACACGGAATACTAAACAAATTCATAGTAAAGCATGGAACAAGATGGCATAACATAAATACGACACCCACAAGTAATAGTAAACAGAGAAAAGTAAACAGATTCGTAATAAAGCATGAAACAAGGTATCAGAAAAAGAATAATACCCCCACCAAGTAATTCCCTACCCTAGAGACCCAAACTGACCCTAGCCTTCTGCCCTAATTCTCGTCCTCCAGATCTTCCTATCTAGGGTCATGTCCTTAGTGAGCTGTAACTACTCCATGTCCTGCCTAATCACCTCTCCCCAGTACTTCTTCGGCCTACCCTTACCCTGCCTAAAACCATCCAAAGCTAGCCTCTCACACCTACGAACCGGGGCATCCATGCCCCTCATCATCACGTGTTCGAACCATCTCAATCGGACTTCCCGCATCTTAATCTCCACTGGTGTCACACCAACCTTCTCCCTAATAGTATAATTCCGAACTCTATCCCCCCTAGTCAGCCTACACATCCAACGCAACATCCACATTTCCGCCAACTTCATTTTTTGAATGTGGGAGTTCTTAACTGGACAACACTCCGCTCCATACAACATGGCCGGACGGACTGCCACCCTGTAGAATTTGTCTTTAAGCTTGGGCGGCACCTTCTTATCACACAACACCCCCGAAGCGAGCTTCCATTTCATCTATCCCATCCCAATACGGTACGAGACATCCTCGTCAATCTCACCGTTACCCTGAATCACAGACCCCAGATACTTAAAACTATCCATCTTACATACCACCTGCGATTCCAACTTCATTACCACCTCATTCTCCAGCCTCACGTCATAAACTTGCATTCCAAATACTCCGTCTTGCTCCTACTCAACCTGAACCCTTTAGACTCAAGAGTTTATCTCCACACCTCTAATTTATCATTCATACCCCCATGCATCTCATCAATCAAAACTACATCATCTGCAAAAAGTATACACCAAGGCACCTCTCCTTGAATACACCGCGTCAACACATCCATCACCAAAGCAAACAAAAAGGGACTAGGAGTAGATCCCTGATGCAATCCTGTCAAGATAGTGAAATGCTTTGAGTCTCCTCCCGCCGTCCTCACATGAGTTTTAGCTCCATCATACGTGTCCTTAATTGCTCTGATATATGCCACCGGGACTCCACTCACCTCTAAGCATCTCCAAAGCACCTCCTTGGGAACTTTGTCGTATGCCTTTTCCAAGTTGATAAACACCATATGCAGGTCCTTCTTTCTTTCCCTATACTGTTCTACCAGCCTCCGTACCAGGTAAATTTCCTCCGTTGTCGAGTGGCCAGGCATAAATCCAAATTGGTTCTCCGAAATAGACACTATCCGTCTCAGCCTCACCTCGACCACTTCTCCCAAATCTTCATAGAGTGACTCAATAACTTAATACCCCTATTGTTATTGCAGCTCTGAATGTCACCCTTGTTTTTATAAAGAGGGATCATAGTACTCCACCTCCAAGCCTCGGGCTTTTTCGTCGTCTTGAAAATTTTGTTAAACAATCCAGTCAACCACCTTAAATCAGCCTCGCCAGAAAACTTCCAAAAATCCACAGGTATCTCATCAGGCCCCGTCGCCTTACCTTTTCGCATCCTGCGAATAGCCTCTCCAACCTCCTCTTCCTTAAAACGTCTATAATAATTAAAATCCCGACACTCCTCTAAATGCTCCAGCTTCCCTAACATAATAGCTCTATCCCCTTCGTCATTCAAGAGCCTATGAAAATACAACTGCCATCTATTCTTAATGTGGCCGTCCTCCACCAACATTGTACCATCCTCCCCCTTAATGCACTTCACCTAATTGAGGTCACGACCCTTTCTCTCCCTAGCCTTAGCGAGTCTAAACAACTTTTTTTCCCCTCCTTTCTCCTGTAATCTTACATACAAGCTCTCAAATATTACCGTCTTAGCTGCCGTAGCTGCTAACTTAGCCTTCTTCCTAGCTAACTTGTACTCTTTCCTGTTTACCCGTTTCTCTTCTTCATCCTTACTCTCAACCAACTTAGCATACGCCCTTTTATTAGTCTCCACTTTCTTCTTAACCTCTTCATTCTACTACCAATCCCCCCGATGATGCCTGGCTCGACCCCTAGAAACACCTAATACCTCACTAGCATTCTCCCTGATGCACCTAGACACCCTATCCCACATACTATTCATGTCCCCCCTACACTTCCACACCCCCATTACCGCCAACTTCTCCCCTATCTCCCATGCATTAACTGGCGTCAAGTCGCCTCACTTAATTCTAGGTCTACACTCCTCACCCCTTCTCTTTCTATCCTTTTTTATACCTAAATACATAACCAAGAGCCTATGCTGGGTTGAAAGATTCTCACTTAGGATGACCTTACAGTCCTTACACAACACCCTATCCCCTTTCCTAAGCAACAAAAAGTCAATCTGGGTCTTGTCTATCGCGCTTCAAAAGGTGATCAGGTGATCGTCCTTCTTCGGGAAGCCCGAGTTCACCACCACCAGCCCAAAGGACCTCACAAAATCCAATAGAGTATCCCCCTCTTCATTTCTTTCCCCAAAACCAAAACCACCATACATATCACCAAGGCCTTCCGGTAATGCCCTGATGTGCCCATTGAAATCTCCTGCTACAACAATCTTCTCCGAGCTAGGCACGCCTCTCACCACCTCATCCAAAGCCTCCCAAAACCGCATCTTCTCCTCCCCATCCAAGCCCACTTATGGTGCATAAGCACTACACATGTTCAGGGTAAACCCCTCCAATGACCAACTTAATAGTCATCAACCTATCGCTGATTCTCTTTACCTCTACTACTTGACCTCTAAGCTCTTTATCCACTAAGATGCCAACTCTATTCCTATGCCTCTCGCTCCCAGAGTACCAAAGCTTGTAACCATCCACATCCATAGCCTTAGACCATACCCATTTGGTCTCTTGAACACACACAATATTAATCCTCTTCTTTCTAAGAATCTTCACAAGCTCTATGGAATTACCCTGAAGAGTCCCTATATTCCAAGACCCAACCTTTAACCTACCAACTCTGTCAATACGTCTTCCTCTACCGCCCCTGAGGCCAAACCTTGGCCTCCTTCCCACCCCCGCCCTTTTCTCTTCCCCCGCCTCAACCCCCTCGAACATGATCCTATCCAACCATCAATGCCCATAGCCACTACTACAAGAAAATATAAGAAAATATAAACAATGGTATTAACAAAACAACAGCAGGAAATACAAGGCTCACACAAAGTAGAAGAAATAATCAAGAAACAAAACTAAACTTAAATAGGGAGAAAAACCAAAACCAAGGTAAGGACAAAACTAACAGTAAGAAAAATAGAGCACACTAATGGCCTGGCACCAAGGACAGCCAAACAAATAATAAGGAGCGGTGTAAGTAACGAATATACTACAGCAGAAACGTAAGTCAAGATACAGGAGATAGTATGATAAATAATATGAAGCAACATAAGAGGTTCAAAAACAGCAAGACAATAAAGACACCCTCAAAGCACACACTATATCCAAATTTTAAGAACAACAACTACTAGAAATCCAAATAACAGATAGAAATCCCATGCAAATTATAGGCGATGAAAATATCAAAAAATTGCACGATAAAATAAAGTTCAAGGGTTAGAAGTCACCGAAATATGTATATCATGTAATCTGCTCTTGCTTGTTGTGCTAGAACCCGACAAATTGGGTCGCTGGAATCACTTTACCAAAAATTCGTTGGCTCTAATCTGGAAAGAAGTTGCGATATCTGGTAGCGACCCCCACCTGGATTTTCTGGATCCGCCGCCTTCACCACCGACGTCTGTCGAACCAGTCGAACCAGTTCGTCGAATCCGATTATGGACCAGCAACCAGCAAGTTGTTGCCTTCGCAAATCTACTAACAGTAGTGTAATACCCCAAAAAAATTTTCGTTGAAATTTTGTATGTAAACGTGTTGGGTTCTATCTTCTAGAATGAACTATAAATTTTTTGTGTGGAATGTCTTAAATTATGACCCACCATTACGTAGAGTATCGAATAATCTTTCCAACGATATGTGGATCATCCAAAATGGACACCCGAGCGACGAGTTATGAACATTCCGATCAAACCGTAAATAGTAGTGAACAGTAAAACGTACAGGAAAAAAAATACTGAGGCCTGGTGTATTTTTGTTCCAACTTTAAATGATCATAAATTCTTGTACATAATGATCTGGGTGATCTACTATATATCAACGGAAAGCTCTACGAGTCCTCTTTTCGATGAAATTTGTTTCATCCAATTTGTCTATCGGAGCAAAAAGTTATGGTCGATCTACTTCATCCTATCAAAAGTGAATTTTTGGGTCAATTTCAAACAATCATAACTCCTTCTACACAATGATATGGGTGTGATACTATATATCAAAGAAAATATATGAGAGTCTTCTTTCTAATGAAATTATTTTCATCCAATTTGGATATCAGAGTAAAATGTTATGGTTGATCTACTTCAGACTATCAAAGGACAGATTCGAGAATTATTTGATTTTTAGGGGCTTTTTGGTCATTTCCCCTCACCCAAAATCCATCCAACCCCTATACTAAAGCCTATTTGAAGCATTACATGTTATATTTCATCAAATTCCCTAAAAAATAAAGCCCTAAGCTCCTACATCCAACTTCAAGAACCTCCAAAGTTCACCATTAATTCTGCAAATTTATTCAAGATTCCAAGTTCCTAGTTTAAGAACTCCAAGATCCATCATTCAAAGGCACAATTAACATCTCAAAAACAAGTATCGATCTAAAGTTCATCATTCAAGGTATGTGGGGTTTTTCAACAAGAACTCTCTTTCGTTCTTGTTCCCAAAAGTAATTTTCTTTTTTACAAAGGCATGATTTTTATTTGATTTTTATGAATTTGAAGCATGAACCCATATCTTATAATGATTATTATGAAATCTTGATGTTTATGATTTTGAAAGATGAATTTACATGTGTGGTGATATAAAGCATGAATCTTGAATGATATTTATCATGATTTTGATATTTGAGTCGTAAATCCCCATTGAAAATTGTGTTTTTTTGAGAAAGTGTGTGTTATAAGCACGTTGATGTTGAATATTTGAGATATTTTGAATGATTTGACCTTTTGGTCTTAATGGAGTTGTTTTGAACTCGAGTGTGAAAGAAATCCACAACGTGGTTAATTTTGATAGATGGGAAGCATGATGGCTCGCGATGTATATTTATATATTACTAAAATTGTTTTGTTGTGGATTGTCTTTGAAATGATCTGAGCTAAGTCCGGGAGAAATCTTTAGCACCGACTGGGAGGTATAAAGTGACCTTACTTCCCTAGAACTACGTACCCCCGTAGGAGTGAGCCTGAGGCTGATTTATATAGTGATCACTAGTGTTTTTGGATTGATATTGGAAGTCCTACTCTGATGGAAAGGATAGGAAGACTCTCCCCAATGTGGTTTGGACGTTGGAATCCATGTGGCTCACATGGTTTATGTCGGTTATAGGATCTCCCAGTGTGTGTGTTTCCTTGTGTCTATGGTGAACGGTGAAGTGATTTGAAAGTGGAATTGTGAAAGTTATTCTTTCAAAATATTTAAATGATATTTACATTAGGAGAATTGATATTCTTGATGAACTGAAAGTGATTGACAAATTATATGATGACTCACATGTGTTATTATACTTATTTCATCCTCTCATGATTATGATGATTTTTTTCGGGCTATGTACGTCTTTAATACATCCTGCATATTTCTTATAAATATTTATGATGATGATGTTTATACAACTGCATACACCCCCATATACTCGATTCCTTTCCATGGTACTGACCCACATTTTCGAATGTGGGCTGCATTTTCTCGGAATGGAGGTTCAGGTGCTCAGTTTCAAGTTTGACAGTGATTCTTCGGGCACGCTGTTCTACATCCTCTGTTGTGCTGAGTCCTCATGTTCCGAGGACGTGATGTCTAATGTTAGTTTCATGGAATTGTTTACATTTGAAAACTGAGTATGAGTTAGTTGGGGCATGTCTTAATGGCTCGCTGGTTTTATTGATTTTCTTAGAGGCTTGTCAGACTAGTGTAGATGTTGAGAGTTGACTAATAAGTCGTATTTTGTTATCTTTCTAAAATTCTTTTATTCTTGGATGACGATTACTTTGTTGATTTTTGAGGGTTATTTATGGAAACCCCGTTGATTTGTGTTGAACTAAATGAAAATGACTCAAAGGGTTAGCTTGGGGCTACTCGTAGCCTCAAGCACCGTGTGACGCTCCGGGACCAATTTTCGGGGTGTTACAAGTAGAGAGGGGAGAGAGGGAGGGAGGGGGAAGGGAGAGAGGGGGAAAGAGAGGGAGACCAAGAAAAAGAGGGAGAGAGAAGTGTGCCTACCTATCGCTGGTGCTGTTTAGCCGCTGGCGTCTACTTCACAGAGACTGACCAGTCACGTCAAAGAGAACGCAGGGGAAGGGAGAGACTAAGGGAGAGAGATGGAGCAACGTACTTACCTGTCGCCGGCATCTGCTTCAACGGCGACGGCACGGTAAAGTTAAAGAAGGTGTTGAAAGATACGTTAGTTAGAGAGCACCAATAAATGCTCCAGCAGTTCCCCCACTTCCTGTGCCATCAAATGGAAATGTTTGTGAGCGAGTTTCAATGAGCACAAGTGCTTCAGAGCTAGTCCCCCCACCTCCTGAGCCACCATTGGGATCAACCAGTGATAGGCCTTTGGTAATTCCTTGTGATGAAGAGAAAGAACAAAGAGACAAAAAGTTCAATCTAAATCCTTTATTAAGACTGGAGAGACCAAAAGAAACACGTTCTAGTACAAATGGATATTCTTACCAAAGCCAAATGGATGAACAATTGAAAAAAGTGATCACTGATGAAGTCCAATGTCTATTAGTGTCTTATCTCACTTCTGAGAAAACAACTAGTGTGAATGACGTGGTTAATTTTGCCAATTCTGCTTTCTCCACATTGAATTGGATCGGTTATGATTATGATTCATTTTACAAAGATGTCAAGAACTTGATTGCTTATAAATATGATTTACTCATTGCAAAGAGAGAAAGGAGATATGTGTTATGCTTCAAATTTGGAGAAGAAAGGTTTAGATGCTGTTCTTCGTGCAAATAATATTGAAAAAGAAGTAGAACAGTCTCTAGCAAAACAGGAAATGGTTAAGAAGAAAAAAGAAGACTTGAAGATACAAATAGAAGATGAAAAAATTCTTATTCGCAGATTGGAACCAGAGGTTTTTCTTATTGAACAACATGAGAAGTGCTTAAAATATGATGAACAAATATATAGATCTGCCCATAGGATTGCACAAGCTGAAGTAGAAAATGTTGGTACCCAAGTGAAGGAAGCTAGAGCACTGCAGAGGGAAATTGAGTGGCGTAAGAATGAAGCTCTCCAAGGAATTGAATCCACCACTTAACGGTTACTATCTTTTGTAAAAGAAAAGAAGTAAAACATGAAATGTGATGTTAGCAATGAAAAGAGGTAAAAGCAAGTATCCCTAGTTGAACACGATTTGAGTTTTCTGATCTAGCAAAGTAGGACCAATATTCAAACTTTGAAACCATATCCTCATTAAATAGATGTGTAGTTGAATTTGACAAAGATGATTGTGTATAACAAACATCACTGCTCAATTGCTGACTGAAGAATCTCTTCTTTTATTTGAGTCTCTTCATGTATGTATCATCACAATTAATTGTACTTATGTTTGTCCTTTTTTCCCTCTTTCAGTTTTAGTGGCATCCAAATTGCAGGGCATGATGCAACTGCAATTATATAGAAATATGGCTATTCAGTAGAAGGGTTCTGTGGCATTGGACAATTCATGTCTGAAAACGTTATATGGAACGCCAAATCATTTGATTCAGTGTTACTGTTACTTTTTGGGTTTAAAGGATTTGACAAATAAGGGTCCCACAGAAGTTAAAGTATTGCAAGTTGTATCCTTTGAAGAGAAATGAATTCGTCTGCGAGGAATTTCATGTGGTTGTAGAAGAGATTATCGGTGTCACTGGAGTTGCTACATGTCTGACAAACTCAATACCGTTGATTTTATGTTTCAATAAATTTTGAAATAAATACATCGGTTAAAGATTTTTTCGAGTTATGTTTCAATTAGTTTTGAAACAAATGCATCACTTAAAGTTTTGAGTTACAAAGGAAATGAATTTGACAAATTCATTATTCATAAGTTTTGAGTTACAAAGGAAATGTATTTGACAAATTCATTATTCATAAGTTTTGAGTTACAAAGGAAATGTATTTGACAAATTCATTATACATTAAGTTTTACGTTATAGGTTCTTGAAAGAATGACATTTTTTGTTTTAAAACATACATGAACCTATAACGTAAAACTTAATGAATAATGAATTTGTCAAATACA
>NC_061111.1:32074624-32356870 GCF_002878395.1 Capsicum annuum | reverse complement strand
ATTTGACAAATTCATTATTCATAAGTTTTGAGTTACAAAGGAAATGTATTTGACAAATTCATTATACATTAAGTTTTACGTTATAGGTTCTTGAAAGAATGACATTTTTTGTTTTAAAACATACATGAACCTATTAACTATCACTTAATTAATATATTTCTCATGCATGAAACTTTCATCCTATAAATATTGTTTTATTTGGTTTGAAAAGACAAGCACTCAAAACTACTTTCCTCTTGAAAAACACTTGAGAGACATTGATCAAATGGTGAAATCACCAATTCAAGAATAGAAGAACAACATTCTTGAATGCTACTTGTTTTGTGGCTTAGTTGAATCCCGAAGATAGAGTTGTCACTTGTTCTTCCGTTTGCTCGTGGGAGAGACTTCAACTATCTTCAACAAGCGTATTATCGTGCCTCTAAGTCAAGAAAGAGTTGTCTCTATGGCTTCTACAATTTGAAGAGAGTTATCTCTTTGGCTTCTACATCAATATCAAATAGTATTCCATCTTTGCCTAATCCTAATTTTGAAATATTTGATGGCAAAGTCTTTCCTAGATGGCGTGGAAAGATGGAATTCTTTTTAAAACGGTTAAAGTTGGCATATGTTCTTGAAGAACCTTGTCCTAATGCTCCTGGTTCTGAGGTAGCATCTGACGAGGCTACTTTGATTAACGAACAAATTGCCAAATGGAAATATGATGATTATTTGTGCAAGAATTATATTCTTGGAGGAATGTCTAACAAGTATTATGATCAATATTATGTTAAATGCAAATATGCTAAAGATATATGGGACACTCTTCAAGCTATTTATTTAGCCGAAGAGGCGAGTTCTAAGAAATTTCTCGTTTCAAATTATATGGAGTTCAAAATGGTTGATGATGAGTCAATCACTGAACAAGTACAACAATTCCAATTTATAGCTAGTAAAATTACTATATCTAGAATTGCTCTTGATGAAAACTTTCATGTTGGTGCTATTGTATCAAAACTTCCTCCATCTTGGAAAGAGTACCAAAGCAAACACTTACACAAAAAGGAAGATTTGACTCTTGAACAATTGTTGCAACACATGCAAATTGAACAAGAGACACGATGACGTGATAATAATAGTTTGAAGGAACCTGTCATTAAAACTCATATGGTTGAAGAAAAATTAAACAAGAAGGAACCTGAAAATAAAAATTTTCCAAAGGCAAAGAAGACTACAAATTTCAAGCGTAATGGTACCAATTTTAAATTTGGTAAATGCTATCATCGTCACAAAGTTGGTCACTATGCGCGTGATTGTAGAATTGTCAAAGCCGAAAAGAAGAAATAAAAAGCAAATAAAAATAAAAAAGATGATCTTGTGGCAATGGTCACAGAAGCATTTGTAGCGGAAGATCAAGTGGAATGATGGATAGATACTGGCGCAACTCATCACATATCAAGTAACCAAAATTCTTTCAAGACTTATGAATTAGTGAGGGCCGGTAAAATTGTATATATGGAAAACTCCTTCTCTACTAAAGTTGTGGGAAAAGGAATTATTGAACTGAAGTTTACTTCCGGAAAGATAGTTACATTGATGGACGTATTGCATGTTCCTAATATTCGAAAGAACTTGGTGTCAGGTACGCTTCTTTCAAAGCATGGTTTTAAAATGGTTTTTAAGGCAGATAAGTTTATTTTATCTAAAAATGACATGTTTGTTGGAAAAGATTATGTTGCAAAAGGAATGTTTAAACTTAATATTGAAAATGAAAATATTTCTGCTTATGTTGTGGAGTGTCTGGACTTATGGCATGAACATCTGGGACATGTGAATTATAGATCCATTCAACTTATGGTGAATAATGGATTAGTCAAAGATTGTGGAAAGAATCATACAACTAAGTGTCTTACTTGTAGTAAATGCAAGATTACAAAAAAACCCTTTAAGACAGTTGAAAGGACTTCCACACTTTTGCAATTAATCCACACTGATATTTGTGAGATGGATTATTTTTCACGTCATGAAAGAGGTATTTTATCACTTTTATTGATGACTACTCAAGATATACTTATGTATTTCCATTGAAAACAAAATATGAAACATTTAAGACTTTCAAAACATACAAAGCAGAAGTTGAAAATAAATTGAGTTTGAAAATTAAGTCAACTAGGTCTGATAGAGGTGGAGAGTACTTAAAGTCAGATTTTATTGATTTTTGTGAGAGAGGGTATTGAAAAACAATTGACCATTTTCTATACACCACAACAAAATGGTGTAACAAAAAGAAAAAATAGAACTTTCATAAAAATAATTAATTCTATGCTTTATGGATCTGGTATGTCTGAAAATTTGTGGACTGAAGCCTTGCTTTCAGCATGTCATATTTTGAATAGAATTACTTCCAGAAATCATGATGTATCTCCATATGAACTTTGGAATAATCAAAAACTAAATATAAATTGTTTTAAAGTATGGGGTTGCTTGGCTCATGTTCGATTACCAAATCAACATTTAACCAAGATTGGCTATAGAGGAGTAGATTGTGTGTTTATTGGTTATTCACAAACCAATAAGGCTTATAGATTTTTAAATCTTGAGACCCCAAGTCCTCACAGAATTATTGAATCTTTACATGCTAACTTTTTTGAGCATATATATCCCAAGAAAAAAGATTCTTTTGAACAAGATTAAAGTTCTTTTATTTCTCCTATTAAAAGGAAAATAGTTGAGCCATTGGAAGAAAGTCAACTAAGACGTAGTTCAAGATCAGCCAAATCAAAAGACTTTGGACCTGATTTTCAAGCTTATTTGGTTGAAAAGGATCCTGAAAGTTATGTTGAAGCTATATCGTCACATGATGCTCCATTTTGGCGTGAAGCCATTGATGATGAAATGCATTCTCTATTATCTAATAATACATGGATATTGTCAGATCTTCCTCCTGGATGTAAACCAATTGGTTGCCGATGGATTTTTAGGAAGAAAATAAAATTCGATGGTACTTTAGATAAGTACAAAGCCCGTTTGGTAGCGAAAGGCTTTACTCAATTGAAAGATATTGATTATTTTGATACTTTTGCACCTGTAGCTCGAATGACCTCTATTCGTCTCTTGATTGCTCTAGTAGCAATTCATGGTCTTGTGATTCATCAGTTGGATATGAAAACTGCATTCCTGAATGGAGATCTAGACGAAGAAGTCTACATGAAACAACCAGAAGGATTTGTCAATCCTGGTCAAGAACATAAAGTTTGTAAACTTCCTAAATCTCTTTATGGATTAAAACAAGCTCCAAAATAATGGCACGCTAAATTTAGAAAAGTTATGATTTCTAATGGCTACTTAATCAATGGTGGAGATATCTGCATATTTAGTAAGTTTCAAGAAAATTCAGGTGTTATAATATGTCTTTATATAGATGACATGTTGATCTTTGGAACTAATATCGAAAGAGTAAAAAAAATAAAATATTTTCTTGCTTTTCAGTTTGAAATGAAAGATCTTGGAGAAGCTGATGTAATTTTAGGCATCAAAATTGTAAGATCGACAAGTGGTTTGACTCTTACTCAATCAAGTTATATTGAGAAAGTTCTAAAGAGGTTTGGTCATTTTGACGATAAGACTGCTCTTACACCATTTGATCCCAGCATCAAACTAGTGTGAAACTCTGGTGATATTCTTGATCAATTGATATATTCTCAAATTGTTGGGAGTCTTATGTATGACATGCATTGTACCAGGCCAGATATTCGTTATGCAGTAGGAGCTTTGAGCAAGTTTACTGGTAGCCCTGGAGTTGAGCATTGGAATGCCTTAATTCGTGTTTTAAGGTATCTAAAGGGTACAATTAATGTTGCCCTGCATTATTCTACCTTTCCAGCAGTTTTTGAAGGCTATAGTGATTCTACTTGAAATTCTAATCCGAATGACTCTAAATCTATTACTGCTTGGATTTTCACTTTGGCTGGAGCAGCAATATCTTGGAGATCAAAGAAGCAGACATATATTACTCACTCAACCATGGAGTCAGAATTTATCGCTATGTCTTCTGATGGAGAAGAAGCTGATTGGCTACGGAGTATGCTGATAGATATTCCATTATGGGGTAAGTCAATACCACCTTTGACTATATATTGTGATAATAAAGATGCTATATTTCGGGCTTCAATGATTGTTACAATGGCAAGTCAAGACAAGTTTATCTCAAACACAATCATGTGAGAACATTATTGGAGGATGGCATAATATCGCTTCAATGTGTGAAGTCCAAACTCAATTTAGCAGATCCTTTATCTAAAGGGTTAGGCAAGGAATTGGTGGTACAAACATGTAATGGGATGAGAATAAAGCCTGTTGTAGATTGATTGTACTATATGGTAACCCTACCTAATGATGTAATCTTAGGTTCAAAGGGAAAAACAAGTAAAGTTACAATTGTGAAGCACATCAATAAAATTTTCTTTTTCTCTAGAGAGTGAGCAGATATGCATAAGTTGAGATTTATTCTCTTGATAAAGCTATAAGATCGATATCGGTTGGAATAAATAATAACACTCTTGATAGATTTGATAGTATTCCTACAAAAGAAAAGAATGAGATTATATTCTCTTATTAAGTCTATACACCGATTTCGGTTGGAGTGTGTAGGAACACTCTTGATAGATATACTGATACTTTGTTGTAAAGGAGGATGAGATTAATTTATCTTAATGAAATTCATAAACTACTTAGTCGGAGTATGCAAATTTACTCTTGATGAATTCACCGCACTAAGTGCGAAGTGGAGTCCGCTTCAATAAGATTTTTATAGGGAAATCTTAAAGCACTTAGCTAAAAGGATTCGGGACACATGGCGGTAAGGTGTCAAAGGATTTTGATTTTCACCAGAACATAGCAATATGCGAGGAGTATTTTTATACTTCATCCAATGAACCACTTAGTTCAAGATTTGTTCACTAAGTAGTCAATGATTTAGAAAGTTTTCACTAGCTAATGGTTCAAGTCCAAAAGACACCATTATTAATGCTTGTTGCTATATTGATGTCTCAAATAAATTTTATTTGTTTTTAAAGATCAAATTTCTTGAAACAAGTGGGGGATTGTTGATTTTATGTTTCAATAAAGTTTGAAACAAATACATCGGTTAAAGATTTTTTGGAGTTATGTTTCAATTAGTTTTGAAAGAAATGCATCACTTAAAGTTTTGAGTTACAAAGGAAATGAATTTGACAAATTCATTATTCATAAATTTTGAGTTACAAAGGAAATATATTTGACAAATTCATTATTCATTAAGTTTTACATTATAGGTTCTTGAAAGAATGACATTTTTTTTTTAAAACTTACATGAACCTATTAACTATTACTTAATTAATATACTTCTCATGCATGAAACTTTCATCCTATAAATATTGTTTTATTTGGTTTGAAAAGACAAGCACTCAAAACTACTTTCCCCTTGAAAAATACTTGAGAGACATTGATCAAATGATGAAATCACCAATTCAAAAATACTGATGAAATCACCAATTCATGAATAGAAGAGCAACATTCTTGAATGCTACTTGTTTTGTGGCTTAGTTGAATCCGAAGATAGAGTTGTCACTTGTTCTTCCGTTTGCTGGTGGGAGAGACTCCAACTATCTTCAAGAAGCGTATTATCGTGCCTCTAAGCCAAGCAAGTTTTATTTTGAATTTCTTGTACAATTATCATTATTGTTCTAACAAATACTTCACCCATGATTTTCTGAATTTTACTACTGCGCCTAACTCTATATTCTACTCGGCCTTCAAGGCTGTCCGTGCTGAATTTATTTGAGAGTGATCAGATGTTGTGATGAAATGATTCTAAAATGTTCAATCACTTTCATGTGAACTGTATAATTTTAATTTTGGAAAAAAAAAAAGAGACAAAAATGATTCTGGCTGATTTATCAAGATTCGTACAGAGAAGTCCTTTGGGACTATGCTTTTCTTACTAAAGGCGATTTATACAGTGTTATCCTACAGATATATGATAGTTGTATTACCTAATTTTCAAAATCAAACAAGAAGATCGTGTGTATATGGCAAGCTTTGTATTCAGTTTCTCGAATACAATAACGAATATAACTATGGCGTGGTTTTCTACTTGAAGGAGAATAAGAAATAAGGTCCTGAATTACAGACAAGATGATCTCGTGTGTATATCCAACTCTAATTTGCAGAGTTTCCCATTGTTACTAGCAAAACATTCAGCCAAAGGCTTGCAAAAATTCTTAGACAAAAAATTCTAAAAAGGACCTAAAATCATATTTCCGTTAACCAACAATGGTAGGGGTGGGGTGGGTGGTGGGTGGTGGGTGGTGGGGGGAGCCATGCTAACATTTCAACAGAGTACATTTATCTGATACCTTAGGTAGCCTAGTCATCAATATTGAATGCGTTAGGAACCACAAGGATAATAGAATTTCAAAAAAAAAAAAAACCTTTGTTTTTTCAAGATTCAAACAAAACTATGTCAAAACACCTACGTAATCGCACAATCTGATCGTAGAAATCTAATGATAATTTGTTTAACTTCACTTTGTTTATTTAGTAATGGAAAACTGACAGCTCCATTGTTCTGTTTTAACTTGAGGATTTGGTGATTAGAATACTCTTAATTTGGTCATTTACATGTGTAACATCCCTGCAGTTGGTGTTCAAGATTGTGTGGAATCATTAAAGTCATAGTCATCAGTGACGAAGCGGCAACCTGTTAAGATCATCTAAGTCGACTTGACAGGAACAAAAATTGACTACGCTTAAGAAGGAAAAACTGTATTTTAGTTATTGTGTTGAAGAGAAGAGGTTAGCTTCATTAATAAGCTGAAAAGTTACACAATGTGACTATCATGTTTGGTATTTATAGAATCACATGATTCACTCTAGAACCTTCTAATAACTACTTCTAACAACTTGTGTAATTACTCACTAACTAATCAACTAGAGTAGCTAAAACAGTAAAGCAGTAAAGCAGTGAAAACTATTTTTACTGCATCAGAAAACTAATGTTACAAGATACATTTTAACACTCCCCTCAAGCTGAAGGGTACAAAATGTCAAGCACACCAAGGTTGCCTAGAAAATACAAGTGTTG
The DNA here is from genome assembly GCF_002878395.1 of Capsicum annuum. Classification (NCBI taxonomy): domain Eukaryota; kingdom Viridiplantae; phylum Streptophyta; class Magnoliopsida; order Solanales; family Solanaceae; genus Capsicum; species Capsicum annuum. Next base: position 32,349,768 of record NC_061111.1, on the reverse strand, counting down.
GTCTTGAAACAAGCTCTTTTTAAGTATATGTGCAACTTGATGAGTTGTGGGAACATACACAGTCTGCACAAGCCTTTCCTTGATCTTCTCTTATGAAGTGGCCATCAATCTTAATATGTTTTGTCCTTTCATGAAAGACAAGGTTGGCTGTTAGTTAGATTGTTGACTTACTATCACTAAAGAGTATGATAGGCTTATTCACAGGCACATTCAATTCTGCAAATAATCCTGTCAACCATGTGACTTCCGCTAGAGCTGAAGCCATGCTTCTATATTCTGCTTTAGCTGAGCTTCTGATACAGTATGTTGCTTCTTGGACTTCCAAGATATCAAGGATTCACCAAAATACACCACATATCCTATGATATATCTCCTTGTGTTTGGACATACTGCCCCGTCTAAGTCACAACAGCACACAAGATCTGCAGTAGGCCGAGCCTTAAGCAAAATACCCTGGCCTTCTGTTCACTTTAAGTATCTGATTACCTTGTTAGCAGCTTCCAAATGCGACCTTTTAGGCTGTTGTATAAATTGACTTAAGGTCTGAACAACATAGCTAATGCCAGGTCTAGTTATGGTTGCATACATCAACTTTCTAACTTATCTTTGATAAGAAGTAATGTCCTTGAGAACAACATCGATTACCTATGACACCTGTTGTATGATCAAACTCAACTGAGGTTAGCTTGACATTAACTTCTAATGGAGTAGGTGCAGGTTTAGCCCCAGCTAGTCCAGTCTCTGAAATGATCTCTAAGATATACTTCCTCTAATTTAATATGACCCTAGCTGTAGATCTTAACACTTCTATTCCTAAGAAATACTTGAGCTCTCCCAAATCTTTGAGCTTAAATTACTGATGCAAGGTAGCTTTTGCTTTATTTATCATAGTAATATTGTCACCAGTAATGAGAAGATCATCCATATACACTAGGATTACAACCATGTCTTCTTCCCTTTTTAATGTAAATAAAGAATAGTCATATGTGCTCTGATAAATCCTGCATGAAGCAAGGCTGCAGTGATCTTGATGTTCCATTGTCTTGAAGCCTACTTCAGTCCATATAGGGACTTGATCATTCTGCAAACTTTGTTTTCTCTGCCTACTTTAAGGCCTTCTGGCATTTCCATGTAAACTTCTTCATCAAGGTTACCTTGAAGAAAGGCATTGTAGACATCCATCTGGTATATACATCACCCCTTGGAAGCTGTTAATGTAATAATATACCTGATAGTAACCATATTAGCCACAGGATAAAAATTATCATGATAGTCCATCCCTTCTTGTTAGTTGTAGCCCTTGGCTACTAATCTTGCTTTAAATCTTTCCATTTCTCTATTAGCTTTATATTTAACATTATACACCTATTTTGATCCTATGATGTTTTTATCTTGAGGCATATTAACCACTTCCCAGGTATGATTATCTTCAAGTGTTTTGATCTTTAATTGCATGAATTCAATCCACTTTTCATACTTGATAGCCTAGCTGTAAGTTCAAGGTTTAACTAGTGTTGACATATTGGAGACAAAACACTGGCAACCTGCAATAGTATTAGCATAGGATAGATAATTGGTTAAGGGGTATCTGGTCCCTTTCTTCTTCCCTGGTGAAGTATAATATATCAACCAAGCAGGTTGCTTAGTTATTCTAGATAATCTTCCTGGAGCATCAGTTGTAGGTGACAATGATGCTGATGCACCTACATCTGGCGAACTAGAAGTTACACCAATTAATATATTTGTTGGAATATATGATTGATGTAAATCCTCTTCGGATGACTCAAGAACCTCAGGAACATGAATCAGAGATTCTGGTATCTTTGCACAAGCTACAAAAAGATCATTAGTTCCATGATTTACTATGCTTGCATCAATCTTAAGAAAATCTTAAAATGATTCTGAAGTTGTTGCTTCCGCAAAAGGAAACTCATTCTCTCAGAACATAACATCTCTAGTAATAAACATCTTATTAGTGACCAAATCCATCAGCAAATAACCCTTTTGAGTAACAGAATACCCCATCAATACTGCAAACTTTGCTCTTTCTGAAAACTTGTCAAGTTTTGGTAGTATCGAAGTATAACATTTGCAATCAATAATTCTCAAATGTGTTAAGGATGGAACCTTAGAAAACAACATTTCATAAAGACTCTTACCTCCAATAGATGAGATGGTAGTCTGTTAATAATATAAACTACAGCTTTAACAATTAGACCCCAGAATCTTATGGGCATTTGAGCTTGAAATCTAATAGCTCTAGCAACATTCAATATCTGTCTGTGTTTTCTTTCAACTACACCATTCTGTTGTGGTGTATAGGGACAACTGTTTTGATGTATTATGCCCATAGATTAAAATAACTCTCTCCACTTAGATTTGGGGAATTTTGTCTCATTATCAGATCTAATAACCTTTATATTAGCATCAAACTGATTATGAATCATACTCAAAAAATTCTTAACAGCTACAACACATTCAGATTTAAGTTACAACAAATGAAGCCAACTATACCTGCTGTAATCATCCACAACAGTTAAGAAATAATGCTTCTTATCAAAAGTTTGAATTTTATAAGTCCCTCAAAGATCCATATGCACAATATCAAAACATCTTTTAGCTCTAGAACTACTTGTAGGAAACATCAGTCTAGTTTGTTTAGCTAATGGAAAAACATGACACTTATTTAAGGACTCTATGTCTTCTGTGTGTCTTAACAAGTTAAGTGACACCAGAGCTTGAGTGGAAGGATGCCCAAGTCTCCCGTGCCACAGATTACAATCTTGTATACTCACTTTTGTAATCAACTTTTGACCATTTTTGTGCATCTCATCTACTCCACACACATTCTTGAGAATATATAGATTTCTTTTTTCCTTACCAATCCCCTTCACCTTCATACTAGAAGGTCCTGAATTATACAAAAATTAGGATAGAATTATACAAAGCATGAGAGATGATTGGTTATTTTGTATACTGACAGGAATTTTAGCTTAAAGTCAAGCACAAATAATACATCCCCCACAACTTCTTCTTTAAGGACTTGTGCATCTCCGACATGTGTAATGTTTGCCTTAGCACCAGTGGGAAGATTTACTTTATCCTGATTAGTGGTATCTATCTTATGAAATTGAGGAAAAACATCTCTATATGCTGCAACATGATGTGTGGCACCAGAATCTATTATCCAGTCATGTGAAATAACATAAGATACCAAGCAAATAGCTATACCTGACATGTTAACCTATTTGAAATCGTGCTCATTTTTGTTCAACAAGGCCACAATCTGCTTATACTCTTCATCTGAGAAGCTCTGCCCCTTGGCCAAAACAATACTATTGATGTCTTTATTTCCTTAACTGCCAGATGAATTCGACTATCCTACATCATCAGTCGACTGATGTCTAGTGAAATTATGAGCAGAGAACTGATTATTAGCTTGACTAGAAAACTGATGTCCTTGACCTCCATATCCACCAGACCTTCCATAACCATGATTTATTTCCTCCATATCCTCTTGAATTACCACTGTAACCTCTTTTTTTTTCTGCTTCCAATCATTAGGATTGCCTATTAATTTGTAGCAAGTTTTTGTAGTATGCCTAGTGAAGTGGCAATAGTCACATTTCTTCCTTTTGTAGTTTTGGGATCTATAACTGCTTTCTAAGATTCTACCCACATGCATTGTAATTAGATCTGTCTTTTCATTTGTGGTAGTTGCACAAGCCAAATGCTGAATTTCATCTTCGACAATCATAGCATTTGCTTAATTAAGTGTAAGTGTAACTCCCTTTAACAGAATTTGTCTTCTAGCCTAATCATAAGAATCATTCAAGTCTCCTAAAAATTGTACTAATCTCAATTCAGACAGGTGATCGGTATAGTCTTTGGACCTTGGACAAGCACATGATGGTGTAGGAACTACTACATCATATTCACTCCATAAGCTCTTCAATTTTGTGAAATAAGTTGTTACTAAATCAGTTCCCTGGGATAGTGAGTTAATTTCCCTATGTAACTAATAAAGCCTCATGCGATTTGCCTTGTCAAACCTTTTTCTCAAACTTCAAATACACTTGATGCATATACAGTACCACTTAATAATTATGCACTAACAGAACTCATTAACCATAACAACACTATTGCATTGCATGTTTCCTATTGCTCATGCAATTCTTCTCTAAATACAATCTTCTACAATCACCAGTCATAAAACTGTATTTCCTTTTCCCCATTAATGCAATATTCATCGATCGGCTCCATACTCCATAATTCTCTGATCCAACAAGCTTAATTGAAATCAAGGTAGCTCCAGACACATCTGATGTTCCTATAACCAAGGGATTACTTGGATCAATTTTTGGCACCATTTCTGACTTAAAAAAACTGTTGAGATAGAGATCGAATTCCATTAGAGTCGAAATTAAATTTTCCTAAAATAACACACACACTAAATTGTTGGAAACAACTAAAAATAGAGATTAGAACTTTCTCTGCAACTACTCAAAATTCTGCCAGTAACGGAGATTGGGAAACTCTCCATAATAGAGATCTAAACTCTATCAATGTCTTTTCTAAACCTCCATCGATCGATGGATTTGATACCATGTTAAAATCAACTAAGTCAACTTGACAAAGACAAAAATTGACTATGCATAAGAAGAAAAAAAACTGTATTTTGGTTATTGTGTTGAAGAGAAGAGGATAGCTTCATTGATAAGCTGAAAAGTTACACAATGTGACTATCATGCTTGGTATTTATAAACTCACACGAGTCACTCATGACCTTCTAGAACCTTCTAATAACTACTTCTAACAACTAGTGTAATTACTCACTTGCTAATCAACTAGAGTAGCTAAAATAGTAAAGCGGTGAAAACTATTTTTACTGCATCAGAAAACATATAATACAATATACATTTTAACACAACCAAGCTAAATGATATCAGATTAGTGTTGTGGCAAAAAGCCTGTTAGGCCAAACCAATACTTCACGCTATGCAGACACAATCACTATTAATAAATAATGTGAATAAAAATTAAAGATGTTGCACCTGATATTATTTAAGGATGTACCAGTGAAGGTCCTCACTATTGTTCAAGGGAAAATTATTAGTCCCTCGATACCAGAAGAAGGGAGAATAACTAATGGTGCTCGGTTTGATCACAAAATAATGAAAAATGCTGACTTAAGTTATCAGTCAACTTGCAGCATTGGTGCCAGTTTCCTTCAACAGGACATGGTTGTATTTGGAGAAGTAAACACAAATCAAGAAAAAACACAAGGTTGGTGAAAGAATCTACTAGCATGAATCCAATCCTTGAGAAAACGTTTCTATTCAGCCGCAAGAAATACAGGGACATTACAAAGGATTGTCCTTTGGAGTGGCGTCTCATGCTTACTTCTGTTCTGGAAGTTATATGTAAGGTTATCCAAGAAATCCAAAAGAAACGTTTGACTGAAGTTAACCATAAAATCTTGGAACCTGTTACATGGTAATCAAGGATGCTAAGAAAATGAAGATGAATGCCAACTGGTTGAGAGCTCGGTTTGATGTGAGATTAGCGACGCGGTAAATTTTATTGTTGAGACGAAAAAAAGATAAATGTCAAATGAATAGGCTTGTGGAACGTAAAGAATGAGAAAAAGAATCTCAAGTCAATGAAAGCTGAAATGGAGAAAATCAAGTCTGAAATTGAAAGAAACATGGATATGATGTCGCTGAAGATACGAGCAATTTGACTAATGATAGGGCACACAAAATCAGAAATTTCAGAACTTACCTTTAATGGATGTGCTTCAATAGTTTTAATTATTTATACTTTTCTTTGTCCATACTGGTGTAAAAGATCTTTCCTCTCACTCATTTGATCTCGCACAAGTTGTGTATTGTTACCGGAGAAAATAATTACACTGTTTCTACTGCTTCTAAAAGAAGAGAAATAAAGATAGTAGATGCGGGCTAAAAGTCATCTTTCATATTGGGCCTTGTCATCTATATGTGTCTTAGGGTTATTATTATTTTTTCCATTCATGTATATATTTTGTTTATTTTTTATCTTTAGAACAAGTTAGAGGCAGTTTAGATAGAATATTCTAGAATGACAACTCACAATATTCTTTTAGGTTTTCCTTTTTTAGTTTTTCTTTGTGTATAAATACAATGCTAATCTGTATGGTATGACACACAATAATATGAAGAGAATTTTTAATTCTTGTTCTTTCATTCTTTGAAGTTTTTATTCATGGTATCAAAGCTTCTACAAAAGCATACATCTTCTTTGTGAATCTCTCTCAAATCATGTCTAATACTGCTGATGATTCTTTTTCATCAACACCCAGTATGGTGAAAAAAACTGGATCGGCAACATCTGTACAAGTGGAAAATTGTCATCCTTATTTCTTGTCTCCTTCCGATAATCCAGGTATGTTGTTGTTGAACATAACTTTTAATGGTAGTTGCTATGGAAATTGGAGGAGAGGAGTGCTTATCTTTCTCTCAGCTAAAAACAAGCTTGGATTTATCACTGGAGATTGTAAAGTCCCTGCTGAGGATTCACCACTGTTTGAACGGTGGAGGAGATGTAATGACATGGTCATTTCTTGATTGTTGAACTCTCTTAGCAAGGAAATTTCTGAAAGAGTAATTTACTCCCAGACAGCTAGGGAGCTTTTGATTGAGCAAGAGGATCGATATGGTCAAGCCAATGGGGCAAGGCTTTTTCAGCTGCAAAGGGAGCTTAATAATGTCAGTCAAGGTACTACTGATGTAGCAAGCTATTTTACCAAATTGAAAAGAATTTGGGATCATTTTAAACTCCTAGATACCTTTATGAATTGTAAATGTACTTGTGATTGTGGATCAAAGACTCATAATATTAAAATGAATGAAGAACATCAACTAATAAATTTTTTAATGGGTCTTAATGATGCTTTTACTGGTGTGAGATGAAACATTCTCATGATGAAGCCTCTTCCCAGCACTGCTCACACTTACTCTATAATTTTTTATGAAGAATCTCCAAGGAAAATTCATTCTAATAATTCTCTTATTACTGGCTCATCCGCCTTTATGATTTCTGGACAAAATTTGTCTACTACTACGAATTCTGGAGAATACAGGGCAACGAGATGAGTAGGAAGTTCAAGTTTTGAGAATAAAAAAAATGATCTATTTTGTAAATATTGCAAGAAATCTAGACATCTCAAAGAAGACTATTATAAACTTACTGGTTATCCTGCACACTTTAAGTTCAATAGGAAGAGAAAAGGAATTTTTATGAGTTATCAAGCTAATGCAACCATCGAACAGGACTTCAACAAAGGAGGAACTATCAATGAAATAGTCACCAATCAAGGATTCACTAATGAGCAATGTCAAAAATTGATTCAGATGTTCAGAACAGTACAAACAGGTTCTACAGCAACACCTTCTGAGGCCAGTGCAAATATGGCTGGTATGCATTATGGTTTTCATGTCTTTAATTTTAGATCTTTATTTTCTAAAATTACTAACCACATTTGGATCATAGATTCTGGGGCATCTCAGTACATGCTATTTGATAAATCTTTACAACACAATGTCTTAACTCTTTCTTATCCAATTTTAGTTACTTTGCCCAATTCCTTCAAGGTGAAGGTGGACTGTGTGGGAAGTCTACACCTTACTCCTGAACTTGAAATTCATAATGTGCTTTTTGTACCAACATTTAACACAATCTACTCTCAGTTTCTCAATTGTGTAATTAATTTGATTGTGACGTTATCTTTTCTAAATCTACCTGTACAATGCAGCCCCTTTTTTGAAGAGGAATTTGGTTCTTGGTGATATTTTAATAGGCCTCTATGTGATGAAGGATAACACATCCCCTATGCAGTTTATTCCTCAGAAATCTTTATCTCCAGCTTCTTTGAATTCTAGTCTAGAGTTTAAGTCTAGTTTGTCTCCTAAATCAACCTGTAAAAAGGATGATATTGTTTTAAGCAATGGTTGTACTGCTCTTTCCAACAGAAATATCAATAAAAGTATTCTTGGTTATTCAGCTTCTTCCAATACTATTTTGTGGCACAATAGATTAGAACACTTGAATTTTGATGCTATGAAGCACATACATCAGCTGAAATTAAATTGTCAAGAAAAAATGGAGTTTCCTTGTTATATATTTCCTATGGCGAGACAAACCAAATCATCTTTTCCTAAAATTACCATTGGAACAAAGCATTGTTTTGAACTAATCCGCATAGACACTTGGGGGCCCTATAAGATTCCTACATATAAAAGAGAAAGATATTTTTTAACTATAGTGGATGATTTCTCAAGATGTACTTGGAATTTTCTTTTATCTACTAAGTCTAATGCATTCCCTACTTTACTAAGTTTCATATCACTAATTGAAAGACAATTTTCTACCAAGATTAAGAGCATCCGATCTGATAATGCATTTGAATTGGGAACAGGGAATGATCCTAAAGAGTTTTTCACTCAAAGGGTATTTTACATCAAACTTCTTTTGTGGAAACACCACAACAGAATGGTGTAGTTTAGAGAAAGCATAGACACCTCTTGGAAACATGTCGAGCTTTATTATTTCAGTCTCAAGCTCCTAAAAGATTTTGGGGTGATTGTCTTCTCACTGCTACATATTTGATCAATATATTTCCATCCTCTATACTGAAACAGAAATCCCCGTATCAGGTTTTATTTGGAACTGTTCCCAATTATAATTTTCTTAAACCTTTCGGGTGTTTATGTTTTGTATCCAGTCTTTCCAAAAACAGGGGTAAGTATAGTCCCAAAGCTTTCCCTGGTATATTTTTGGGGTACCTTTTTGGAAAAAAGGCTACAAAATTCTCCAGCTACATAACAGTCAGCTTATTATTTCAAGAAATGTCAAGTTTGTCGAAAATATTTTTCCTTTTGCCTCTTTTAAACCTATGTCCACATTATTTCCTCAATGTTTTCCCACCTTAGATATAGAAGATACTTTGGTGTTCCCCATCCATGCACTATTCCCAATGCCAATGACTCTCACAATCTCTCATCTTCCTCACCTACTTTTTCTAGTCCTCCTCCTATTGGCTCTACAGATGCCATTCTTATATTACCTTCAGAACAGGGTGCTTTGCTGTGACAATCACATAGGGTTCCTCAAAGACCTAGGTATTTATCAAATTACATTTGTGCAAATTCTTATTCTGTCATTTCCCTTAATCCACCTTCTTTTCCATTACATTGTTCCTCTTTTTCTGCTTTAACTGCTTTTAATCAGGTTTTAGTTAATTCTATCTATCAAATCAATGAAGCTTCCTCCTATGCTCAAGCGATAATGCATCCCGGTTGGAGCACTTCCATGGCTAATGAACTTGAGGCTTTAGATGCCAATAGTACTTGGGAAATAGTCGAATTACCACATGGAAAGAAAGCATTGCCTTGCAAATAGGTGTATAAAGTGAAATTAAAGTTAGATGGTTCTTTAGAACGATTGAAGGCTTGTTTAGTGATTCGAGGAGATACACAAAGGGAAGGGATTTATTACACCAAAACTTTCTCTCCTGTGGTAAAAATCACTACAATCAGATGTCTTTTATCAATTGCGGTAAAAAAGAATTGGAAAGTTTGCCAACTTGACGTAAACAATGCATTTGTTCATGGTGATCTTGTGAGGAAATATGCATGAAATTTTCCCCCAGATTGACACCACCTTCTTCCAATCATGTGTGTCGACTACACAAATTGCTTTATGGGCTAAAGCAGACATCTCGTCAATAGTATGCTCGTTTATCTTCCGCCATGGGCACTAGAGGCTTTTATTCTTCTCTCAACGATTACTCTCTCTTTTTCAAATTGACAAGGATCTTGTGACTATTTTGGCCATTTATGTTGATGACATAATGATCACTGGAAATAATACAAAAGAAATTTGTAAGATCAAAGGATTTCTACATTCTGAATTTAAGATAAAAGATTTGGGAGAAGCCCATTATTTCTTAGGAATAGAATTAGTACGAGAAAATGGAGGGATGATCATTACCTAGAGGAAATTTTCCTTAAAAGTTCTAATTGAATTTGATTGTGAGGGTTGTCACACTACTTCTACTCCTTTGGATCCAATTTTTAAACTTTCTTCCACCTCTGGTGAGCCTCTATAAGATCCAATATTTTTTCAGCGACTTTTGGGAAAGCTAAATTTTTTGACCAATACTAAGACTAATCTAGCTTATACTGTACAAACTCTAAGCCAATATATGCAGAATCCTTGTACTGGACATCTTAAGGAGGATTATCATGCTTTGTGTTACCTGAGCAAAGGTCCAGTATTGGGGCTTTACTTATCTCCAAATCCTTGTTTTAAAATCCAAGCATTTTGCGACTTCGATTGGGCTGCATGTTCAGATTCTCGTTGATCTATTAGCGTTTTTTTTTAGTCTTGGGGGCTGTCCAATATCCTAAAAATCAAAGAAACAGCTGGTTATTGTACTCTCTTCTGCCAAAGCTGAGTATTGGTTTATGCGTCGCCTTATCGCTGAAATTACTTGGATTGTTCATTTGCTTTAGGACTTGACTGCTAATCCCTCTTTTTCAGCGCCCATTAGTTGTGATAGTTAGGCGGCCATTCATATAGCTCAAAATATCATTTTTCATGAACGAACCAAGCATATTGAGCTTGATTGCCATTTCATTCAAAAAACTCCCCGACGGTCTGATTTCCTTATCTTTTGTTCCTTTTTCTCCTCAGCTAGATGACCTGTTCACTAAGGCATTGGCAGGGCCTCTTCATCGATCTTTATTGCACAAGTTGCAAGTTCGATCACCAGCCATCAACTTGAGAGGGGGTGTTGCAGGAGAAAATAATTGCACTATTTCTACTGCTTCTAAAAGAAGAGAAATAAAGATGATAGATGCGGACTAAAAGTCATCAGTCATATTGGGACTTGTCATCTGTATGGGTCTTAGGGTTATTTTTATTTTTTTCATTCATATATATATTTAGTTTAACTTTTATCTTCAGAATAAGTTAGAGGCGGTTAAGGTAGAATATTCTAGAATGATAGCTCACAATATTTTTTAAATTTTCCTTTTTTAGTTTTTCTTTGTGTATAAATACGATGTTAATCTGTATGGTATGACGCACAATAATATGAAGAAAATTTTCAATTCTTGCTCTTTCATTCTTTGAAGTATTTGTTTTCATGTATCTTCAAATCCGTTATTGTACGAAGTAACTTATCCAAAAAAATAAAGAAATATTGTAGTCCAACGTGATTACTAAGTAAAATTTCCTATTGTGACGGATTTAGGATTTTTATTTAGGGAGTTCGATGAATAAAAAAGTAAGCATATGAAAATTAATTTATAAAAGCAAAGTGGATACCCCTAAATTCTAACTTCCCTTATCATGCTCTTTTAACATTTCTTCTCAAATTTGCTTTGCAAGTCCTTCTTATAAAATATTGTGTCATTTTTTTACTTTCACTTTGTAGTTTTATTTTATTTTAAATTTTATTTTTTTCTTTCAAATTAATCCCTCTACAAATAAATAAGGTTCTTAAAAAATCGTAAGCATTGAATTATTTATATTATAATATATATTTAGTACTCAATAAAAAAATAAAAATAAGAATTACTGAAGAACGTTAATATTATGTGTTGAATGTAAAATATAGTTTAAAAGGACGAATTGTGTAATTCAATAAAATAATCTGTAAAAGTTGAGAAATTTAAAAATTTTGTATACTATGTAAAACTAGTCAAATATATAAAATTATTTTGAAAAAAACGTGACATAAAATGTATAAAAGGAGATATGCATAGTATGCTTTTTGGGTGGAAAGAGGGAGGGGGAGGGGGGGGGGGATTATATAAACTTAGCTATGACTTTAAACTAGTACTAAGACCATAAAAAAAGTTTATATTGAAATACTTTTCATTTCAACTATGTAAAAATTTGTAGAAAATAAATAAATTTTTAAACAAATAGATTAAATAGGCTAAGTAACTTTCTGTTAATAGGTCCAATTGCCAATTGAGTTAAAAAGGCCAAAACCCAATTGTTCCTTAAATAGAAAAAAGAGTGAGAAGGGGAAAAAGCTTTTGAAAGGAATAAATTACACAAAATCACAAACCTAAGAGACCTTATTACTCAAAATCTCCTACCTTTTAAATAATTACTTAAAATCCTGAATTTTGTATTTTACTTTTGATACATATGAATAAAATTCTCACCATACTTTTACTCCACAATTAACTCATGCAATCTATTTAGCTTTGAATTTTTTTTTCAAACATTTCATCACCCTAAAATCTCTCCCAATTTATCACCAATTGATACAAATTTAATATATGTTTATTTATAAATATTTGATACATTTAAGATATGTTTGACATATGTAAATTATTTATTTTTGGTGTGATATTGAATTTTAAATGATTAGTGAGTAATTTTATGAAATGTATCATTGTGATACATATGAAATCAGGTTTATCATTATGATACTTTTGGAATCAGATTTATCATTTTCACGATTTGTGCCTAATTTTACTCCCCATAATAATTGAATCCGTTACTTCTTTAAAAAAAATTCGATTTTAAATGTATCACTAAATATATGTATTACGTCATAACATATGCATCGCGAATTTAAAAATTTGTAATATGATGTAATTTAACAAATATTTAACTTTAAATTATTTATAAATATTTGATACATATGTTTGACATATGTAAATTATTTATTTTTGTGTGATATTGATTTTTTAATGATTAGTGAGTAATTTTACGAAATGTATCATTTGTCATACATCTGGAACCAGATGTATCATTTTCACGATTTGTGCCTAATTTTACTTCCCTTAATATTTGAATCTGTTACTTCCTAAACTAAAAATCTTTTCTGTTTTAAATGTATCACGTTATAATATATGTATCGCAAATTTAAAAATCCAGGATATGATTTAATTTAACAAATTATTGGGATGAAGTGTTATGACACTTAAAAATTCAGGGATTTATGTAAGTTACCCTGTGAAAAAACTGAATGGAAAAGGGCCTAAAATGCCCTTCAACTATGTAAAATGGTGCAAAAATTCTCTCCATCTATCTATTGAGGCTAAAATGCCCTTCATGTCTACCTATTGGGTCTAAAATACTCTTACTGTCTACCTATTGAGGCTATTTTACCCTTTTATTTAAGAAAAAATTATATAATTATAACAACCTGAATCTGGTACCCAGAACGTTACACAGTGGTCATGACCCCGAAGGACCACAAGCTAACCCATGACTGATATCTGTACTTATATACTGCATAATGTACTGAATAATGCGGAAACATGAACTGAAAGGCCATAAGGTTCACATAACTGAAGTAAAACATAATGTCTAAACGGGGTATGAAATACCTAAACCAACTAAAATAACTGTCTGAACATAATAGTTTGGAAAGCCTTTAACTGATAGAACTGTCTGAGTAAAGAGTTGATGGGACATGTACCCAACTAACTCCAACTAATAAACTAATTAATGAGATAATAGAGAAATAATCATATCCTCGAAGGATGAGGACTCACTGCTAACTCTGACTGTTGATATCTGGAATCTACTGATGTTCTGGAGCTCGTGTCTCTGAACCTATAGTATAAGATACCATAGCGCTAATGCGTCAGTACTTTAAATGTACTGGTATGCATGTGAGGTAAGTTGAATGCATGTGGTTCATATGTATCAACAATACTAGCTAACTGACTAATATAAACGTGAGAATACATGCATGCATATATAGTAACTATATTTGAAATCATGATAACAAGAGTATGTTGATGACTAACATGACTAATGACTGAATTCTAATAACTGATAACATAAGTGACTATATCTGACAGTCCTAAATCTGATGGAACTAGCTGAGTTTCATACTATATCTGAGTTGATTGTATCTGACAGTCCTGAATTCTGAAGAACTATCTGAGTTCTTTTACTGAGACTGATACTGAGACTGTGGGAGGTAGTCATCTAACTGACATGCCCCAAATGACGCATTATAGCTGAATTAGGGTCCAATCTGTGCCCTGATTAGAAGGGTGTCAATACCGCGCCACTGGTAAGGACAACATATGAGTGACTCTAATATAACAGGTAACTCTAATGAGAACGGTGGGGACCCTTATATAGTAGGTTAAGCCACCTTATCTACCCTCATATAGTAGGCTATGATGTCTCAACCTATGCTGGCTACATAGTTCTGGAATGCAAGGATTGCTCCTAAGAATCACACCCTCATATAACAGGTGAATTCCCATCCTTGGGTTCACTCGGTGCTAATTTCTACTCCCATATGAATAGACACTGAACATGATTTACTGAATTGAACTTGGACTGAGTTACTAACTTTCGTTGACTAACGGAATACTACTGATATCTAACAACTGACTGGGTTCATGAGATCATGGAGATTTCCTGAGTCATAAGACTGTTTGAACACTAAGGATCATAGCTTGACTGAGAGTATCGTGAAAACATGACATGGCTCTAGGAACACAACTAATATTTTGGGTATAAGTACCCTGAGGACTTGATAGAAGGAAATTGGTAGAGAATAACCTACTTCAACACATCACTAACATCATAATCCATAATACATTTATTGAAGCATTTCATCAAACAAGTGATCTGCATAAACTTACACATACATAGGGATTTTATGATATCATGTTAGTTGGGTATTTTCCTTCATCTAGGAATTTAATTAAACACATGGTAGGCATAGTATGTGTAAACAACATTATACAATAATTAAACATCATGATTCAATTCTAATTTCATTATTCGAGGGTTTAATCATAGGTTTACATGAATCTACATCTATACTAATCAAATCCACATAAAATATATTTCCCAACATGGAATAGAATTCAATTACTTATTATCAACATGAACAAGAGTAGCCCAATCATGAAATTCATAAAGGAAATCCATAAACTTAAGCTTTGAAAAGAGATTCTTTGTCTTCACGAATGAAAGGAGACCATTAATGAACACTATGCATACCTGGGTTGAGTTTCTTGAAGTTCTTGAACTAGAAGAATTTGAATCTCTTAGTTCTTGAAAAAGTTTTGGATTTTGTTCTTGGAGATTAATGTTAGAGAGAAAACCGTAGTTTTGTTGTTCTGAAAGAATGATGAACAAAGTAAGCTAAGATCATATATAATTAGGTATATAAATGGGTTGTAAAAGATCAAAAATGCCCCTTAAAAATGACTTAAAATAACTGAATGGGACCTGCGATGGCTCATACGATGGTCTGTTGCTGGCTCGATGGTCCGTTGTTTCGACCATCGCACGTGGACCTGCATAGGGTCTCATTGCCTTGGATACAACTGCTTGGGCGAGGGTTCATCGTAAGTTTGACGGTCCATCAACCTTCCCATCACAGCTTATATACAAGGTGGCCTCGCTATTTACCTTACGACGACCTGAGTGACTTTTCGTCGCTAGTCCGATGGTCCGTCGGCCTCACCATCGCACCTGGGCGGTTTTACTGCCTTCTGTATGTTGGCCATAACTTTCTCCTCCGATGTCGAATTTTGATGAAATTGGTATCGTTGGAAAGCTAATTCAATTTTTCACATGATAAAAACTGAAAATAGTAAAAATACTATATTTACAAAAGTGGATTCATCTTTCAAAGTAAGTTTCTAACATTCTTGAGACAATTTCAAGCTAGGAAAAAGTATTGGGTATTACGATATCTCCCCCTTGAGAACATTTGTCCTCGAATGAGACTGAGAGTGAGGGGAGAAGATAACTAACATACATACTGAACATGAACAACTGGAACATGATCTCATGACTAACATGAATAATAACTGAACATATCATACTGAACATGCATATCTGATGCATGTGTAACTGATTCATGAATACATGACTGGGTGTTCTGGTGAACTAAGTTTCTCACGATGAGAATGCATATATGATGTATAGTTATATAACTGAGCTAATACATGAATGCATGACTGAATATGCAATGGTATTTAATACCAAGTTTGTGACGAACACTAAATATGAAACTGAGTAAGCTAAAGGATAACTGTTACCTTGAGCTTGATCTGAGATGGCGGAGAAGAGGTGAGGATACTTGGTACGCATGTATGCTTATTCTTCCCAAGTAGCTCCCTCGATGAACTGATTTTTCCCAAGAACTTTGACTAGAGGGACTTCTTTGTTCCTCAGTCTACGTGTCTGATAGTCTAGGATTTTGACTGGAATATCTTCATAAGAGAGGCTATTCTGAACATCTATGAGCTAAATAGGGACTACAATTTTTGGGTCACCTATACATTTCTTGAGAAAAGAGACATGGAAGATTGGATGAACTGAGGCTAGATCTAAATTTAATTCGAGCTCATAAACTACTTTGCCAAAGCGATTAAGAATCTTGAAGGGACCGACATATCGAGAACTGATCTTTCCCTTCTTGCCAAACCTCTTCACTCTCTTCATGAGAGAGATCTTTAGATAGACATAGTCATCAATCTCGAACTGGAGATCCTTTTTACAAATATCTGCATAAGACTTCTGTCGGCTTTGAGCAGCCTGAAGTCTTTCTATGACCAACTACACTTTTTCTAAGGCATCGAATACCAAGTCAGGCCTTATGACTGAGGCCTCACTAACTTCAAACCAACCAATTATAGATCTACATCTCCTACTGTAGAGGGCTTCAAATGGAGCCATCTTAATACTAGAATGATAGCTATTGTTGTATGCAAACTCAATCAAAGGCAAGTGCTCATCCCAACTACCTTGAAAATCAATTTCAGACGCCCTTAGCATATCTTCTAAAGTCTGAATAGTCCTTTCTTCTTGACCATCTTTCTGAGGATGAAAGACTATACTAAGATAAACTTGGGTACCAACCCTTTTGGAATGCTTTCCAGAAATAAGAGGTGAACTAGGTACCTCTGTCTAAGATAATGGATAGTGGAACACCATACAATCTGAGCAAATCCCTGATGTAGAGTTTGGCATAATCCTCGACTGAATAAGAGGTATGGACTAGAAGGAAAAGGGATAATTTGGTCATTATATCTATGATGATCCAAACTGAATCATGCTGATGATGAGTTCGAGATAAACCCATCACAAAGTCCATGTTCACTTATTCTGACTTCTAAGTAGGAATAATGAACTCTTGTATAGGACTACTAGGCTTCTGATGCTCTATCTTAACCTATTGGCATGTAGAGCACTTAGCCACAAACTCTGCAATATCTCTCTTCATCCTACTCCATCAATAGATCTCTCATAAGTTGCGGTACATCTTTGTGGCCCCTGGATGAATAGAGTAGCTCACACCATGTGCTTCTGCAAGAATTCGCTGCCTTAAGTCAACTTCACCTGGAACACAGAGACGACTCTGACAGCGCAAACACCATCTCCTCCTTGGGAGAAAACCTGTATTTTCTGATTCTGAACTGACTCTTTCAATTTGAAAAGGATCGGATCTCTATCTTGCTTTTCTTTTACCTCAAAAACTAGAGATAATTCTGAACTACTCAGAACCCATATATCATCCTATGAAGAATAGATTAAGTGAACGCCTAGTCTCACAACCTGATGGACTTCCTAAGATAACTTCTTCTTATTGTCCTCAACATGAGCAACACTACCCATGGACAGTCTACTGAGAGCGTCGGCCACTACGTTGGCCTTGCCCGAATGATAAAGGACACTCATGTCATAATATTTCAAGATCTCTAACCACCTTCTCTAATGAAGATTGAGATCTTTATGAGAAAAGACATACTGAATACTCTTATGATCTGTGAACATATCTACATAAACACCGTATTGGTAATGCCTTCAAATCCTTAAGGCAAATACTACGGCTACTAACTCAAGATCATGAGTAGGGTAATTTTTCTCATGGGACTTAAGCTGTCTGGAGGCGTAGGCTATGAACTTACCATACTGCATAAGGACACAACCTAAACCCACTCTGAATGCATCACAATACAATATGAACCCATCTGAACCATCTGGTAATGCTAGAACTAGAGTTGAGATGAGTCGATTCTTCAACTCCTAAAAACTCTTCTCACAAGGATCTGACCACTGGAACTTGACTTTCTTCTGAGTCAATCTAGACATAGGGGATATAATAGAAGAAAATCCCTCAACAAACTGCCTGTAATAGCCAACCAAACCCAAGAAACTTCTAATATCTGATGGAGAGATAGGGTAAAACTAGTTTCTTATTACTTCGGTCTTTTGAGGATCTGCTCTAATGCCATCACAAGAAACTATATGACCAAGGAATGCTACTGACCTTAGCCAAAACTCGCACTTACTGAATTTGGCGAATAGCTGATAATCTTTGAGAGTCTGAAGTACTATTTTGACATGGTCTGTATGATCTCGCTCACTGCAGAAAGAGACCAGAATATCATCCAGGAAGACCATGATGAACATGTCCAAGTACTTCTTAAACATACGGTTCATCAAGTTCATAAAAATGGCTGGGGCACTGGTAATAACAAATGACATAACTAAGAATTTAAAGTGACCATACCGAGTACGAAAAGCTATTTTTAGAATGTCATATTCTCTAACTCTGAGCTGATGATAGCCGAATCTGAGGTATATCTTAGAGAAATAGCTAGCACCCTAAAGTTGGTCAAATAAGTTATCTATTATGGGAAGAGAATACTTGTTCTTGACCGTAAATTTATTGATTTAATGGTAATCAATGCACATTCTGAGAGAACCGTATTTCTTGCGCACGAATAAGATTGGTGCGCCCCACGAGGAAACATTGGGTCTGATGAATCCCTTATCTAAGAGATCCTTTAACTGCTCATTTAGTTCTTTGAGTTCTGCTGGTGCCATTTTGTATGGTGGAATAGAGATAGATTGAGTATTAGAAAGAAGATCAATACCGAAGTCTATTTTTCTTTTGGGAGGAATTCCTGGAAGATCTTTGGGAAAAACATCTGAATATTCATTTAGAAATGGAACTGATTCAAGTTTGGGAGTCTTGGAACAAGTGTCCTTAGCTCAAACAAAATGATAGACACATCCTTTAGATATCATTTTCCATGCCAGAAGGTAGGAACAAGATGACATATGAAAGCGGATACACTACCCTTCCACTATATGACGGGTTCATTCAGAAACTGAAACTAAACTATTCTATTTTTTAGTCAAATGTGGCATACCAGGAATGAAGTCAATCCATGCCGAGAATGACATCAAAATCAGTCATCTCTAATTTGACTAAGTCTGTTGTAGTAACTTTTTGAGATATCATAACCGGGCAGTTCCTGTATACCCACCGAGCTATGATGGTTTTATCCACTGGGGTAGATACTGAAAAGGGCACTGCTAGAATTTTGGGACTGACTCTAAAATTTACTGCTATATAAGGAGTGACAAAAGACAAAGAAGCTCCTGGATCTAGCAAAGCGTAAACATGCACATGAAAGATCTGTAACGTATCGGTAGCCACATCAGAAGAATTTTCCTGATCTTTTTAGGACTGAAGAGCATAGAGATGACTTGGGTATTGCCTACTAGTAGCACTTGAGGTGGCACCCTGCTGATTTGGGTGACTGAACTGAGTTGAGGAGCGATTCTGTTGACCCTAAGGACTTGGCTGAGGACAGTCTCTGACTTTGTGGCATGGTTTGCCATATCTGAAATAAATACCACTGCCAGCCTGCAAATACCTTGATGGTGCTTGCCATAAGTTTGGAAAGGAGGATAGGTACCGGCACTGCTAACACTGCCCTAGGACTTAAAGCCTGGCGCTCTATCTTTGCTACCCTCTCTGAACCTAGGAACTGGAGCACTGGATGAAGAAGGAGCTGGAACTTATGACTTAGGACAAAACTGAGAATGGTTTCCTCCTTCTGACTTAGGCTGAGCAAAATTAAAACTTCCCGATCTTGCTCTCTTATTCTGCCTCTCCCTCATACTAATTTTCTACTCCTCTATCTGCTAGGCATGAGTAATGAGCTTGGCTAAAGTCATGTCACTATTCAGCATGGTAGATCTGCACTCATTAACCACGCTATCATTCACCCCTGAAACAAACTTACTCATCCTTGCCCTGCTATCTGCAACCATATGAGGTGCATGTCTGGATAATTAAGTAAACTTAAGAGAATACTCTTTCACTATCATATCGCCTTGCCTGAGGTTGATGAATTCTAGTACCTTAGCTTCTCTAAGATCTAGGGGAAAGAATCTATCAAGGAACTCTGAAGCAAAATCCACCCACTTAACTGACCCTGCATCGTCTTCCCTCTCTGAATTCCACTAGCTGAACCAAGTATGAGCCACATCCTGCAACTGATATGCAGCTAGCTTAGCACTTTCACTAAACGTAACCCCCATTATATCTATAACTTTCTGCACCTGATCTAGGAATTCCTGAGGGTTCTCACCTGTATTAGACCCAAGAAAGGATAGAGGATTTGTTTGGGTAAAGTCCAGAATCCTGGCTGCAGCTAAATTGGCCTCTGGATTGGTCGGAACGATAACTGGTCATTCATTCTAAGCAAAAAACTTATTGAGCAAGAGTAATGAATATGACCCTAAACTCCGCATGAGAAATATGTTCATCCAAGAGGTCTTCTTAGACAGGATGGGTACTTTTCTTAGGAGGCATGTTCTGAAATAAGGAGAAAAAATGGATTATACTGAGAGATTAGATTGAGATTATGCTCACTGGCATGACATGAATATTGAAATAAGGGAAACTGTTCCTAAATTATACTATATCCTCCTGCACATAAATGTGGCGCATAACACACCCATGTAAAAGACTCTACTAGATGTGGGTTTCAAACTTTCTAGGACTCTATTGAACCTTAGGCTCTGATACTAAGTTTGTAACGCCCCGAATCTATTACCCAGAATGTTACATGGTACTCATGATCCCGAAGGACCACAAGCTAACCCATGACTGATATTTATACCAGTATACTACATAAGGTATTGAATAATGCGAAAACATGAACTGAAAGACCGTAGGTTCACATAACTGAAGTAAAACATAACGTCTAAATGGGGTATGAAATACCCAAACCAACTGAAATAACTGTCTGAACATAATAGTCTAGAAAGCCTCTAACTAACTGAATTGTCTGAGTAAGGAGTTGATGGGACATGTCCCCAATAAACTCCAACTAATAAACTAATTAATGAGATAATAGAGTAACAATTATTTCCTCACAGGATGAGGACTCACTGCTAACTCTGACTACTGATATCTGGAATCTACTGATGCTCTGGAGCTTGTGTCTCTGAACCTATGGTATAAGACACCATAGCGCAAATGCATCAGTACTTTAAATGTACTGGTATGCATGTTAGGTAAGATGAATGCATGGGGTTCATATGCATGAACAATAATGGCTAACAGACTAATATGAACGTGAGAATACATGCATGCATACATAGTAACTATATCAGAAATTATGATAACATTAGTATGCTGATGACTAACATGAATAATGACTGAATTTTGATAACTGATAACATGAGTGACTGTATCTGACAATCCTAAATTTGATGGAACTAGCTGAGTTTCATACTGTATCTGAGTTGACTATATCTAACAGTGCTGAATTCTGAAGAACTATCTGAGTTCTTTTACTAAGACTGATACTGAGACTGTGGGAGGTAGTCATCTAACCGACATGCCCCAAATAATGCACTATAGCTAAATTGGGGTCCAATCTGTGCCCTGATTAGAGGGTGTCAATACCTCGCCATAGGTAATAACAATATGTAAGTGACCCTAATATAACAGGTAACTCTAGTGAGAATGGTGGGGACCCTTATATAGCAGGTTAATCCACCTCATCTACCCTCATATAGCAGGCTATGATGTCTCAACCTATTCTGAGCTAAATAGTTCTAAAACGCAAGGACTTCTTCTAAGAATCACACCCTTATATAATAGGTAAGTTCCTATTCTTAGGTTAACTCGGTGCTAATTTCTACTTCCATCTAAATAGACACTAAACATGATTTTCTGAAATCAACATAGACTGAGTTACTAACTTTCGTTGACTGATGGAATACTACTGATATTTGACAACTGACTGAGTTCATGATATTATGGAGATTTCCTGAGTCATAAGACTGTCTGAAGTCTAAGGATCATATATTGACTGAGAGTATCATGAAAACATGACATGGATTTAGGCACACAACTAATATTTTAGGTACAAGTACCCCAGGACTCGATAGAATGAAATTGATAAAGCATAACCTACTTGAACACATCACTAACATCATAATCCATAATACATTTATTGAAATATTTCAATAAACATGTGATCTACATAAACTTGTACATACATGGGGATTTCATAATATCATGCCAGTTGGGCATTTTCCTTCATCTATGCATTTAATCAAACACATGGTAGACATAGTATGTGTAAACAACATTATACAACAATTTAACATCATGATTCAATTCTAATTTCATCATTCAAGGGTTTAATCATAGGTTTACATGAATCTACATCTATACTAATCAAATCCACATAAAATTTATCCCCCAACATGAAATAGAATTCAATTAATCATTATCAACAAGAACAAGAGCAGTCCAATCATGAAATTCATAAAGAAAATCCTTAAACTTAAGCTTTGGAAAGAGATTTTTGGGCTTCATGAACGAAAGGAGTCCATGAATAAATACTATGCATACTTGGGTTGTGTTTCTTGAAGTTCTTAAACTTGAAGAATTTGAATCTCTTATTTCTTGAAGAAGATTTAGATTTTGTTCTTGGAGATTAATTTTAGAGAGAAAACCCTAGTTTTGTTGTTATGAAAGAATGGTGAACAAAGTAAGCTAAGGTCGGATATAATTGGGTATATAAATGGGTAGTAAAAGACTAAAAATGACCCTTAAAAAATGACTTAAAATAATTGAATGGGACCTGCGATGGCTCGTGCGACGGTCCATCATTCCGACCGTCGCATGTGGACCTTAATAGGGTCTCATTGCCTTGGCTGCGACGGCTTGTGCGACGGTCCTTTGAAAGTTTGACAGTATATCAACCTGCCCGTTACACCTTATCTAGAAGGTGGCCTCATTTTTTCCCTTGTGACGGCCTGAGAGACGGTTCGTCGCTAGTCCGACGGTCTGTCGACCTCACTGTCACACCTGGCGGGTTTTACTACCTTCTGTATTTTGCCAATAACTTTCGCCTTCGATGTCGGATTTTGATGAAATTGGTATCTTTGGAAAGCTAATTCAATTTTTCACATGATATAAAGTAAAAATCCTAAAAATACCCCATGTACAAAAGTGGATTCATCTTTCAAAGTAAGTTTCTAACATTCTTGAGACGATTTCAAGCTAGGGAAAAGTATAGGGTATTACAATATTACCACAACTTATCTTTATTAAACTACACAAAATCTCTATTATTTTATTAATATTAATGAAATAAACAATGCACAATATCAATTTTTTCATCATTCTAAATTGATCTGATAAATAAAAGGAAACACAACATAAATAGTCATTTTTAAAAATTTTACCTATACATAGTTGTATTTGTTGGTTGTCAGATACAAATATAAAATATTTTATTTTATAATAGATTCTAATATGTAGAAAAATAATTATATATTAAATTCTCATATTTATTCTTTTTTGCCTAATTTTTTGGAAGCCTTTGTTCATTTATTTATTATATACTGTATCAAAATCTTATGTTTTAATTTTTATTGTCTGCTTTCACAATGCCTCCATAAAATTTATCGTATATTTATACCAAAATAATTCATGGTATATTTATATATTATACAAATTATATTTGTATCATAAAAATACATGGTATATTTATACCATACAAATTATATTATACTATATAAATTGTATTTATGCCATAAACATACATGGTATATTTTAGATATAAAAAGTTAATATCATGTAATACTGGAGATATATATTTATATTTAATAAATAATTTTTTAACAAGAAAAGTACTTCTGACATAATAAGATATAACATAAATATTTTTTTCATAAATTATATATAAAATATAATAATAATAATCTAATTTTGACATAAATTATATTTATTCAACAAAAATACATGATATATTTGTACTTCCAACAGACTAACTTTTATTCCATAAATATTTATCCATCAAAAATTATGATTAACCCATTACATTAGAAATAAAAATACACGATAATGAAATAATACTACATAATAACATACATGAAAACAAAACAAAACATACACGGACAAATAATGAAATACTTAGTTTATTTAAAAATATTTGAATTTTGAATATAAGAGAAAGATTTGAAAGGAGGGATTATCTTTTCCACTTTTAATTTGAAGTCAGAAAAAATATCTCTCAAATTAAGTTGAAGTGATAATTAGTTATAGCATTAAATTAGAAATTATAATTATCTTTGTAGATTTTTTTAAATGGCTATATATGTAAAAGAAACTTTTTTTTAATATTGAAAAAGTATTATTATTTATGTAATTAAGTTTTAAGGATGGTATTTTCATGCAATTTACCTAAATAAATGGGCAAAATAAGCCCAATAAGTAGACGGGAAGGACACTTTAGGACGAATAAGTAGGTGAGAAGGACATTTTAGGCCCTAGACGGGAAGGACATTTTAAGTCGAATAGGTAGATGGAGGATGTGTTTGCACCATTTTACATGATTGAAGGGCATTTTAAGCCTTTTTCCAAAAACTAAAATAACAGCTCCAAGTGAGAATCAAACCTACCACTTTAGCATTAAAATGAACCCCTTGACTATTGAGCTACACCTTTCAATTATGTTGAAGGGGTTCACTAAAGACATTATATCCTTATAATTCAAATTTGACCCCATATATAAAATGTAATTTTTCGATTGAGGGGCTCGGGTGAACCCCCTCACTCCAATGTAGATCCGCCCTTGTTTGTGTACCTTGTTCACCTTGTTGTTTTCAATATTTTTGGGTACACAAATCTGTATTAAGGTACACAATAACTTCAACACAAGTACAAGTTTAAAAAATAAGAACACCTATGAAGTTACACAACACCTTCAACACAAGAATAAAAATAATGTATCCAAGAAGTGTGTTATTATTTCAGAAATAAGATGAAACAGAAATTTAAAGCCAAGTCCCTCGACTTCATGGAGTGTCCTTAAGAAATAATTTCCCTCACTGTACCCAAGGTTATGGATTTTTTCTCACAGGATAAAATGGCTTTCAATCCAACAATAGCGGTACCTCAAATTATTTGATTCAATGAACTCACTCAATAGCTACTGATCACAATGAGTTTTTGTAGAGAAGAAAAGTATTTTTACTGTCAAAAATCATGTCTATACCTGAGGAATATGTCCTTAATGTGTCCCTTCGGAAAGAAAGAATTGGTTCATCCAAAAGATACCTATTCAGTACAGTCACGTCACCTGCGCCCAGTCTGTGCTGGACTTGCGTTTGATCTACGGCCTCAGGTGACACTGTCTAAATTTCAGTAAGTACCTGCATTGGACTTGCGCCCGCAGGTTATCGAGGTACGTGCAAAGATCACCCTATTGTGCGAAACAGTGTGCCTTTTACCTCGAAGGGTCGCATCCCTTTGAGATGCATTGTGCATATGTTTTCATGGAGTCTAAAATGCGCCCGCACATGGGGAAAATCTTTGTATCAGATTCTTTGGATTAAAATTTCACTTATTTATCAAGTTTCAAATAAATTTTGCCTAAAAAATAGATCTCATCAATTGATTATTTGACAAATCCAAATCTAAATTTGAAACTGAAGCTAAAGTCAAAGCCGAGCCAAGCGAACGAAGATGATGATGGCGCGAGACACCACCTGTTTTTTACCTCACTATTTATATGGAGATGCGTTTCTCAATATAACACATGAAAGCTTCTTACTCCCACCAATGTGGGAGAGTTTAGTAAGCTTTCCATAAAAGAGTACACTTTCCATTTTAGTGTCTCTCTTCCCCTCTACTATTTTCCCTCCATTTTCTATTCATACATACCCCTTGAACCCAGAAATCCCCTACATGAATGGGGAATGGCTATCTTTTAAAGAATATACGGACAAGCATGCGATCATTTATAAAATACTGATTGCATCTGGATAAGTGGGTTTCTCTTTAAACTTTTCGTCGTAAACATGCATCAGATGCACTCGGTCAATTGGTAGATTTAATATATTTGAACCATCGATCTTTAATGTACACCTAGACAACACATGTCACATAACCAGTCTTTTACCATTTATGGTTCTCACAGTTTTGTTCTTTTCAGCCATGAACACATCCCGATTTCATGAGAGCTTAGAGAATAGGCCTTTACTAACATTCTCTTTGAAGTAGCTTCTACTTCGCCCTCACATAGGTGATTTCTAAACATTCAATCCTATAGATTAAACTATTTGGTTAAATCTGCCAAATTTAGATAATCATTAAAAGACTTCACACCATAAGTCTTATCCTTGTTTACTAAATATTGTCTACATCATGAGAATGGGTTGGGTATAATGATAATATTGAACATGTCAAACACAACTTTGTTTAATCTCTTTGAGCCTAGATCTTGGGATCTCCAGTCTTCCAGGTAGAGTTATCGCCATACTGACTTGTCCTAGGCCTTAAATCCATTCTCTTGGATATCCTCTTAACTCCTTCTCTAGACAGGCCTTTTGTAAGTGGATTCGGCACATTATCCTTTAACTTCACATAGTCAATATTGATAATTCCACTAAATAGAAGTTCATAGTGTATACATACTGGTGCCATTAGTTTGGGACAATAAGGAATATCTTTCAAGAAATTTTGAAGTCATTCTGCTTCTTCATCGACTTTATCCAATGCGATCCTCCACCGATAATAAATACATATCTACTCGTGGATTTTACTTCGTTCGATCCGGTGACCCAATTTGCATCACTATATCCTTCAAGTACCGCAGGATTTTTATTATAATGCAAAGCATAGTCTTGAGTGTATTTAAGATAACCCAAAACTTTTTTCATTGTCATCCAATAAGTTTTGTTGGGATTACTCGTATACCATCTCAACTTACTAATAGTGTTTGCTATGTATCGTCGTGTACAATTCATTATATACATTAAACATTCCAATACTTTTGCATACTCCAATTTTGAGTGACATTCACCTTCATTCTTCCGAAGTGCGAATCTCACATCCAATGGAGTCTTAGAAATAACAAATTCTATATACTTGAATTCGTCAAGTCCCTTTTTGATATAATAAAACTGTGATAATGTCAACCCTTATGGAGTTCTATGGATTATTATTCCTAAGATCACATCCGCAACTCCAAGGTCTTTCATATCGAACTTACTCTCGAGCATTCATTTTGTTGCATTTATGTCAGAGATGTCTCTACTGATGATCAACATATCATACACATATAAACAAACAATGACTTGGTGATTTGGAGTGTCTTTAATATAAACACATTTATCACAATCATTAATCTTAAACCCGTTTGCCAACATGGTTTGATCAAGCTTCATATGCCATTGTTTAGCTGCTTATTTCAGTCCATAAAGTGACTTAACAAGTTTACATACCTTATCTTCCTTTCCTAGAACTACAAAACCCTCAGGCTATTCCATGTAAATTTCTTCCTCCAATTCTCCATTTAGGAATGTTGGTTTTACATCCATTTGATGGATTTCAAGATCATATACTTCCGCCAAGGTAATTAACATCCGAATTGATGTTATCATCATTACTGGCAAGTATGTATCAAAGTAATCAAGGCCTTTTTTTTGCTTAAAGATTCTTACAATAAGTCTTGCCTTGTATTTGTCAATAGTACAATCAACTTTCATTTTCCTTTTTAAGATCCATTTAGAACCTAAAGTTTTATTTACTGGAGGAAGATCAACCAACTTCCATGTATGGTTGCTTAAGATTGAATCAGTCTCACTATCGATTGCCTCTTCCCAAAAGGATGAGTCTGAAGACGCCATCACTTCTTTAAATATTTGAGGCTCATTTTCTAAGAGAAATGTTACAAAATTTGATCCAAATAAATTTGACGTTCTTTGAATTATACTACGTCTTGGATTATCTTAATCATGTACATCCTCACTTGGTTCATTTCGAGGTCGTTTAGACCCCCTACTAGACTGTTCATGTCTAGTTTTACACGGATAAATATGTTCATAGAATTCAGCATTATCTGATTCAATTATCGTATTTTCGTTAATATCCGGATGTTCGGATTTATGAATCAAAAACTGACATGCTTGCTACTTTTAGCATATCCTTTGAACACTCAGTCCACCGTCTTAGGTCCTATCCTTACTCTTTTAGGCATGGGAACTTGAACATTCGCTAGACACCCCCACACTTTAAAATATTTTAAGTTGGGTTTCCTTTATTTCCATTTCTCATATAGAATTAATTGTGTCTTATAATAAGGCACTCTATTGAGTATTCAGTTAGACGTAAGGATAGCTTCCCCCCCTAAGTTTTGTGGTAAACCTAAACTTAGGAGTAAGTCATTCATTATTTCCTTCAAGGTTCAGTTTTTCCTTTTTATAATTCTATTAGATTGAGGTGAATACGAGACTATAGTTTGATAGACAATTCCATTCTCTATAAATATTTGTGCAAAGGGAGATTCATATTCTCCTCCCTATCACTTCTTGTCGTTTTAATCTTTTTATCTAACTAATTTTTAACTTCAGTTTTATATTTCCTAAATTAATCTATTGCTTCATCCTTAATATTTAGCAAATAGAAATAACAGTATCTAGTGGAATCGTCAATAAAAGTTATAAATACTTTTTTCCACCACGAAATGGTGTGGATTTCATATTATAAATGTCAATGTGGATTAAGTCTAAGGGATTGGAATTCCTTTCAAGGACTTATACGGATGCTTAGCATACTTTGATTCCACACACGTTTGACATTTTGATTTATTGCACTCAAAGTTTGGCAAAACTTCTAAGTTAATCAGTTTACACAATGTTTTGTAATTGACATGTCCTAATCGTTCATGCCATAAATCATAAGACTCAAGCAAGTAAAAAGAAACTGAACTTTTATTGATTTTAACATTCATTTTGAATAGGCTCTCAATGAGGTAGCATTTCCCTACATTCATTTCTCCTTTACTAAGTACAATTTTTCTGGAAACAAATACATGTTTGAATCTGTTCTTGTCAAGAAGTGATACAGAAATCAAGTTCTTTCATAACTCTAATACATAGAGGACACTGTTCAAAGTCAACACTTTGCCTGAAGTTATTTTCAAGCAGGCTTTTCATGTTCCTTCAACTTTAGCAGTTGCAGAGTTGGCCATGAGGATCTTTTCTTCCCCTTGAGCCAGAGCGAAAGAAGCAAATAACTCTTTATTAGCACAAACATGGTGTATGGCATCGGAATCCATCCACCATTCTTGAGGATTTCCCACCAAGTTGTATTCGGATAGCATAACACATAGATTGTCCACTTCTTTCTTGGACTCAGCAACATTTGTTTGGTCCTTCTTCTTCCCTTTATTTAGGGCACGATAATTCGTAGACTTTTAGCCAATATTGCCACAGTTAAAGCATTTTCCCTTGAATTTCTTCTTGGATTGATTACTTTCACATCCAGTTTTCTTGCACTTTTTGGAGTTGTGGTCGTCTTCTACAGTATTTGCTCCATTCATTGTAGAATTTCCTCTCGACCTTTTTCTGCAACCTTAGTATCTTCTTCAATGTGCAATCTTATGATTAGATCTTTGACAGACATCTCCTTACGTTTGTGTTTCAAATAGTTCTTAAAGTCCTTCCATATGGGTGGTAGCTTTTCTATTATTGCTGCTTCTCGAAATGCTTTATTCACGATCAAACCTTCCGCAAGGAGATCATGGATGATCACTTGCAAGTCCTTCACTTGGGAGACAACAAACTTGCTATCTATTATTTTATATTCTAGGAATCTTGCAACGAAGAACTTTTTACACTGCCATAAATTAGATCTATGGTGACGGTTGCAAAACCGTTGCAATAGACCAAAAAACCGTTTCCATAGACCTATCACAATAGTTATGCAACCATCCCATCGGTGGGCATTGCAAT
The DNA here is from genome assembly GCF_002878395.1 of Capsicum annuum. Classification (NCBI taxonomy): domain Eukaryota; kingdom Viridiplantae; phylum Streptophyta; class Magnoliopsida; order Solanales; family Solanaceae; genus Capsicum; species Capsicum annuum. The sequence goes on along the minus strand of NC_061111.1, from coordinate 32,319,645 downwards.
AGGTCTATTGCAACGGTTTCTGTGATGGTTTCTAAACCGTTGCCATAGGTAGAGCTATGGTGATAGTTTTTGACAACCATCGCCAAAGATAGACCTATTGCGATGGTTATTTCTTAACTTATTAAGACGCCTATTTTCATCTATTGCAACAGTCACGAACCATCGTAATAGATGCTATTACAATGGTTAGTAACTGTTGCAATAGATGTTATTGCGACACAATTGTTGTTCTGTTGCAACGCTTTTTTACTACCTATTACAACTATTTCATTATTTATTGGAACGCCTATTTTCATCTATTTCAATGGTTCGTAACCGTTGCAATAGATTCTATTGCAACAACATTAAACCATTGCAATAGAATCTATTGCGATGCTTTTGTTATTCTGGTGCAACGCTTTTTGACTACCTATTGTTATTCTATGCTAAGACAATACATATACATCATAAAACAAAATCATTCATTAATAATAGGGAAAAGGCATCGTTTCCACCCCAAACTATACCCGAAAAGTCAAAGCCACACCTAAACTATACTACTGACCTATTACACACCTAAACTATAAAAAAGTGAAACTATTTACACCCTGTCAGGCTACCACCACTTGCATGTGGTGTAGTGTTTTACACGCGCTGCCATGTCAGCACCATGTTAGTAAAAAGTATCACTTTTTTATAGTTAAAGTGTGTAATAGGTCACTTATATAGTTTAGGTGTGGATTCGACTTTTCAACTATAGTTTGGGGTGGAAACGATGCCTTTTCGCTTAATGTTTTTAGCCGTTTACTTTTGTTATTTAATAGTCTGGACGCACCTAAAATAAGTGTAACACACGCGCCTTAGAATGGGGATCGCTGGGAGGTAATAATATCACTTTTATGTAGTTAAGGTGTATAATAGGTCACTTATATAATTTAGGTGTGTCTTAGACTTTTCATGTATAGTATCGGGTGGAAATGATGCCTTTTCCCTTAATAATATAAATCATTCATTAATAATCCAAATGATTAGTTAAGTTTTTACATACTAGCAAGTTCAAGTCACGATAAGTTTTAAAAAATTCAACACAAAACTATTGATATTAGAGCATTTATCCGCAACCCAAAAATCTTCTCAAGTAAGGTCAATGTCTTCATCATTTTCTTCATCTCTTTCTTTATTTTGGACACCTATAAAAAGAGAACAAATAATATAAATTAACACTTAAATGACAACATAAAAAGGAATATTCTACAACAAAATAAGTACGTAAACCACATATAAGTTAGCTAGTGAAGAGGCAAATCAACCAATCATGGTTAGAAAGAGATACAAACATCCAAATGTGAGATGATAAAAATTAAAGAACAATAGAAATTGCCAAAAGAGAAAACTACAACTTCACATTTATATAGGTCTAACATATGTGATCCAGTTAGCACGCAACTCCACAGTTCAAAAGAGAAACACATTCCAAGTTGAAAAAACTTGATTATTCTCTAGTCTAACAATTAGATGTCCTATAATGCTGAAGCAACAGCACTTCCAAAATCACAATACTATTTTGAGTTTCATTTGTCATAACAAGGATTTGGTAATGTAGTTTTTTCCATGATTAGATAACATAGCCAATACCTGAATTTAGCAACAATATCTGGTGTACGGAGTATGCCTTGTGGGGAACTTGCTGATTACTTAAGAGAAAAGACAGGTTGTTATACTGTTAATTATATCCAAGAATGAGGATAGTGAAGAATTATATAAAAAAATATTTAGAGAATTACCTTTCTAGCAACTATAGTTTCTGCCACATCCTCCAGGACACTACACAAATGTATGACAGATAATTTTAGTAGAACTTTTAGATTCAGTTGCATAGTCTGCACAAGAAACTAAAGAATACCTGCCACCACTCCATAGATCTAACAGGCCATTTGAAAATACGATGTTACTCCTGAAAGCTTTTAGCGCACTGTTGAATGCCTCCAACAAAAGAAAGAAAGAGTAAATAACTCAAACTAGGGAACTAAAAACAATAAATATTTTGTTGAAACAATAATGAGTACCGCTAGATTAAACCCAATGTCCAGGTTGGATTGCAAGTCCCTCAAAGATGAGACAGGGGACTACTCTTAGTACTGTGCCGTGAGGCACCAATAAGGCAGCCAGACCAACAGAAGCTGAAAATAATAAACAAAAACATTTGCTGCAATAAAAGACAGTAAGAGCACTTACCATCTTCGACATCTTTCAACTGATAGTACTGAGGTGCTATTTCTACAAGCCATTCAGGTTTAAGTTCAGGTTTCAAATGTATTGTCCATAAAACTACACGCAATTCAATAAGGAAAAAGTTAGCGTCAGTAAAATTTACTGGCCAATTCAATATAAGCAAATAAAAAAGATAAATAGACAAGATAAGGCTTCATTAGTTTAATATCTATGAGAAAACATCTGCAGCATGGAAAAGTACTTTGATTACTCATTTCATACTTTTCTTATAGTTACACTCTTTATTTTTTTGTAGGAACAAATAACAATGGAAAGGGGTGTAGGACTAGCACTGTATATCAAGCCTAAATTCAACAACATAGTGTACCTGTAAGTTCAAAATGACACTAAAATGCTTACCAGATCTTATGTATTCCCCAACTTGACCTCTATTGTTCAACTGTCTTCTGATTATTGAACAGATGAGCATCGACTAATAAATGTGGAACACAAGTAAAGTCAAGAGCATTTTGATGAAGAAATAGTATAACATTGTATCATATGGATCTGACAACTTCAAGACCTCACACAGATCTAGATGGGAAGTGAAACACATCAAACTAATTAGGAGAAACCAGAAAAGGGGAACAATATCATGAGTAGAAAATCTGATAAGTGCCAACCTTGAGGATCGTATGACCCAAAATGGAAAGAAAAATAGCCTAAGTACAAGCTAGGAGATAGCAAAACAACCAAACAGTACGCTAGCTCCAAGATCCTTCCACGAATATTTAAAAAGTTTGGCAGCCTCCATAAAGACATCACTTGCATCATGTAATGCAAGAATAACAATCCCTATTCGAAAGAAGCTATACATGTCAAAACACATCAAAATAATACACAAACTGCAACAGATTAAAACTGCTTCATTCTTTTAAAATGCGAGCAGCAATAGTAATATTTTGCATTTGCTAATTTATTTCCCTGAGTGTTTGCAAAATAACACTGGGTTAGAGACTTCTTCCAAAATTCCAAGTAGTCTGACAAGGTTTTTGACAGATAATCTCTGCCACTGAAACACTTATGCACCAAAAAACACTAGGTTTCTTATATATGAATACACAAATTAATATTATCACCATTATTGGCATCTAACTGTTCTTCCTTTGGTAATAAATGTTCAGTTGTCCACTTCCCTTCTACTATTTTTGCTCTTGAACCAGGTCTTCAAAGTTTAAAACCTACTTAGACAAAGCATCCTTACCCTACCATCAATTGAAAATGAAAAGAAAAGTTCTCTCTTAAAATATGTCAAAGAATGTCTGAGCTCTGTGGTTAAGTGCATATGAAAATTCCAAGTACATATAAAATTTCTACTTGTTTTGCACCCACCATAAGCATAGAGACCATAAAAGTGTTGATAATATCATACATAAATCATGCCTCTGTTTTCATATCAAGATAGGGTATACATACACAAATGAAAAAAAGATAATGGAAAGAGGAAGGCGATAACTAAAAAACAAAAGGTTAGCTACTGGTAAATTAAACTTTACCTTGAAATATATGAGAATGAAATCTGAATAAGTGTGACTATGTGATGAGACATCATTACAGCAAAGTCTTTCCGTTGCATTTCCCAAACAAGGAAAGCAGCAATAGAATAGAGGTAGAACCCACATTGGCACATATAGATAAGTTTAATTCCAGCCCTAAAATGAGAAATGAACATTAGAAGTCAGATTCTATCAATGCCCATGTGAACATTTTATCAAGTATCCTTATGGCTGCAAGCACCGATTGCAGGGTTACTTCTACCATCCGGGTTGCCCTGCCAAGATACGAGTCCAACTTCTTTGATGCCCAAATTTGCTCAGAAAGAATGAAAAAAATTATCATAGCATCAGAATTTTTACTAGAATTATTACTAGTAAAATTGATTCTTAGTTTGGATGTGAGAATTTTGGAGAGAACAAGCAAACACTTTAAGGGATCGTTTGGCTGTGTTTAATTGAAAAAAGGGTTGTTGAATTTATTTATACTTTCACAGAAGAAATTGAAATCATAGGCATTGCAGATAGGAGTAACAACCCTTTCAACTTTCTCCTCTACTCTCTACAACCCTCATTCTTAATCTTTGAGTTTTTTTCCTTTTAGGGGAAATTCTCGTGTGTTTTTCAACCTGCCAATTCCCTAGCTGCATTTATGAAAAATCAAGCATAGAGTCTCAGATATGTAATGCTTACAATACAGCAATAGAGATCGGATCACCACAATGGATGCAAACACCGGTTGCAAGCTTACCTGCTATCTGAGTTGCCCCGCCAAGATACAGATTCAATCGCTCTCCTGCATTAACGAATTACTCAAAGAAGGAAAGAAGAAAATCATCATCACAACCTCAGAATTTTTGCTACAATTATAATTACAACAACTACTACTAATTCTCATTGAGTTTTTAACTAAAAGGGCTATTGAATTATTCTTTTTCCATAGCAAAAACTAAAATCACATCTACTCTCCTCAACCCTCATTCTTATTTACTTTTTGAGCTAAGATTTTTTCCTTTTATGAGAAATTCTTGTATTTTTCAACCTGCAAATATTCCAGCTGCAATAACAACAACTAAAGTAATTCATTTCTAATTTGTGGAAATAAAGAGACGATTTTCAATAGACCCTTAGCAAATTGTGGCCTAAGTTGCTCGGCCTCTTAAAAATGTTGCTTGACTTGCCTCCGTCGTATCGAATAGTCCAAAAATGGACTACTTTTGGAGGATTCTATGTGCACCCATCAACATTCTCAAAGAGTCCGAGCAACTTAGAAGAATAAAATAACCTTAAAATCAATTAGAAGAATAAACTAACCTTAAAATCAACAAATTAGAAGAAAGCCCCAAATTTGGAGGATTCTAATCTGAACTACTTTTGGAGGATTCTATGCGCTGAGGTTATCCAGTCAAAATTATTAATTAGAAGAATAAACTAACATTATAATCAATAAATTAGAATAAAGCCCCAAAAATGAACTACTTTTGGAGGATTCTAGTTCGAACTACTTTTGGAGGATTCTATGTGCTGAGGTTATCCAGGAAACCTAGATCAAAATTGTCAATTAGAAGAATAAACTAACCTTAAAATCAACAAATTAGAAGAAAGCCCCAAATTTTCTCAGAAATTGAAGTGGTGGTCAGAGCAGTGGTGCCTCTTTACAACCTCAACGACTGAAATATGGCAGCTGGAAATTGAAGGATGTGAGAGCTAAGATTAGATGGATGGAGATAGATGCTATGGTTGAAATACGGTGTGGAATAGGATGGAGATGGATTTGGGATGAAAGTGAACTCAGACTCGTAGCTGATATCGAACACATAGTGAGGTCGGAGCTTGAAATAATAGTGGCGGTCGGAGCTGAATATCAGTGGTGGTCGAAGGAGCTTTGCTTTGTGGTGGCTGATATCGGACACATAGTGGGTGTTTTTAGCGAACATAAGTGTGTATATATATATAAATAGGAATAAAACGGATGAAATACATTGCCTTAGCTACTCTATGGAAACATTTTTGGACAACCGTTGCTACAGGGTACTCTAATGCAACGGTTATATGACAAATGCAATGATTATACCATCAAATAGGTTTATTACAACAAAAAAAAACTGCAATGGTTGGAACTGTTGCAATAGGCTATCTATAGCAACACTTTTCCAACCGTTGCTAAAACTTTCATTGCGATAGAGGTATTTTTTGGTAGTGTTAGTTCTTGCATCCTCTATCTTGAACTTCCATTCCAACGCTCCCCATAGCTCTTTTATTTTCTTTGTTCCACTATACACATTGTAGACATCATCTTGGAGACCACTTAAGATGTAGTTCCTGCAAAGTAAATTAGAGTGTTTCCAAGCCTACACAATCACAAATTGCTCTTGTTCAGAGGTTCCCTTGGGCACCTCTTAAGCTTCTTCAAATGTGAACCTTTGAAGATAAAGAGTTGTAAGGTAGAAAAATATTTCTGCTACCCCCTTTTGAAGTCAATACCCAGAAACTTTTTGTGTTTCTCCGTTGGTTCCATTGCCGGCGGAGCATTTGTACGACTCGTTGTGGCAATACTAGTTGCTACCACAGCCGTTGCAACATCATGCACTTGACTATCTGTAGTCATTTTCTTGTCACAATAAGATAGTAACTTTAGTATATAAAAATACTATTAATAAAGTTGCAGCAACTTTAAACACCTCTTGTTTCTAGTTTAACGATGAAGTTTTTATGACTTCTAATCTTCAACCGAGTGATCTTTAACTTGTGATAAAGATTTTATATCTTGAAATCACTAGTTAAGTTCAAACAGGGTAGAAAGCTAAAAGCTTTAATATCTATAAACCAAGCAATACAGATTCCGACTTATTCCTTAAGATTGTTGTTTTCAATATTTTTGGGTACACAAATCTGTATTTAGGAACCAAATAACTTCAACAGAAGTTCAAGTTTAAAAAACAAGAACACCTATGAAGTTACACAACACCTTCAACACAAGATTAAAAATAATCTATCCAAGTAGTGTGTTATTATTTCAGAAATAAGATGAAACAGAAATTTAAAGCCAAGTCCCCCTAACTTCACGGAGTGTCCTTAAGGAACCAAAAACACTGGGTGTGAGACATTATACTATCTTGGTCAGTGAGCCAATTGTTATTCTCTTCCAGGAGAGAGAGGATCCTATTTTTTCACCTTCGAATGAGGGTGGAGGTGTGGAAGAATTTTGTGTTGGCATCCCCATCATGGAGCCAATTAATTCTAGATTTAAGCCTCCACAAGTCTTCTTCCATCCTAAGAATGCCATTAAAATTACTAATAAGTTCTTCTTCTAACTCGCTAAGGAACTTGCTATGGACATAATGGGGGGAACTTGAATCTCTTGAAGCCTATTTAAAATAATCCTCTTTTTTGGAAAATATTGCCAAATATTTCCCAATTCCAAACTACAACATCTTCCTAGAATTTAGAGATAGCAACATGCAGGTAAGGATTATGGTCCCAAACATGTTGGACCAACGAAGGGAAATCTGAGTGGGAGGACCACATAATTTTGAATCTAAAAATATTAGATTTAGTCCTAGGTTCTTTCTTATAAAGCTGAAGCAGGAGGGGACAGTGGTCAGAGTGGGTCCTGGATAAGTGGATGACTTGGGCATCCAGATAACTATAACTGAGGATCCACTCATTATCTGTGAAGAAATGATCAAGTCTTTCATAAATAATAGCATTCTTCTAGTTATATCATTTATTCAGCCACATGTATTTACTCCCCTTGAATCACATATCAATAAATTCACAATAATTTACCATGTCCCAGAACTCTTTAGTGCGAGAATTATTAAGAGGATTACCTTTTTTTTTTTTCAGAACAAAGCAAAAGTTTATTAAAATCAGCACCAATAATCCACTTACCTTTGTAATGGTCTTTTATATCTTTTAAGTTTTCCAAAGGATTTTATGATTACATCGATAAGTGCTAGCATAAATATAACTAAACAACCAGTGGGTGTTTCTAGACATTACCTTGATTATGGCATGTATTTCCTGATTTGTAGTTGAAATTTGGTCAATTTTCAATAAGGAATCATCCCATAAAATGATCAGTCCTCCAAAGTTTCCTATTGCCGGAACATCAACTATTCTTGCTAAAGGGGAGTCATCAAGAAGGATTTGATGATCCTGCATTTTAGTTTCTAGTAAGGCAACCATAGGCTGCTTATGCCAGTCCAGAAAGGATCGAAAGTTCCTTCTAAATTTAGGCCCATTCCCCCCTCTACAGTTCCCTATATAATTATATCCATCGATCTGTTTGGGGGGGGGGGGAGATTTATCATGGGAGTGTCCATTGGAGGCACCAGAGTCCTCATTGTGGGGTTCATTATGAGAACATAGTTCCCTATCTGTGGATTGAATGGACGTCAAATATCTATGAAGCTTTTTAAGATATTTGGGGGAAAAATAAGTATGAATTTCTTTTCGTATTTCTCGTTGTATATCATTACTTTTAGTTCCTTTAGGACCATTATTTCTTTTCGTGTTTCTCGTATTTCTTAGAGAGCTTCTTCTATTTCATGAGTAGTTGTACGCAGAGTTCTTAGAGGAATTGAGCTTAAAGGATTGGGTACCTGAGATGAGGAGGCTATGTTGCCTGGGTTGTTGGTGCCCGTGGTCTCCAAAGATCCCATCTGGGTTATACATAGTGGAAAGGCCCCGCTCCTTAAATCAGGCCCTGGACTTGCCAATGATGGTAGAGTAGGTCGATCTCCTTAAAGTTAGGTAGCAGTGGTGGTATCGACAGTATTCCCATCTGGTTCGACGGCTACATGGGACCAAACTGTTGGAGTCTTCCAGACTGGGATGTTGAAGAAAGGAATCACAGGAAGTTGGTAGTTCATCGATAGTTGAAGAACCGTCGACATCCATAGATGGTGATTGTACATTTTCATGGACCTTCTCATTACATCTGATGTGAGAGTCGTAAGGATGGTCGGATTTTAGATAAGGAGCATCATCTCTCCATGCTCCATCTGTACCTAGAATACTACCATTTGCCCTTGAAGGCACATTTCCATCCACGAGGTTGGGTTGGGATTTGGTGCTACATGGGGAGTAGAGTAGACTTGTATCATATTGGACGGAAGACCCAGAACCGATACCAGCTGGATGGGAGGTAAAATCGTTTGAGTTGGAAAAGAGTTCATGTTGTAAAAAAACTAGGGGTTCGAGTTATAGGAGGTTGTTCGTTGGGATATTAATGGTTTCCTCGGCATTTTTGTTAAGAAGAGAGTGAGAAGGAGAGTGTTTAGTAGACTGTGAAGTACTTGGAATATTAGTAAAAGTACTGGAAGGTATGATATCTCTATAGATTTGGGGTGGAGAGTTATTTATAGTGGGACCTGTGTTTACTAAATTTAGCACGAGTTGAGAATTAATAGAGTAAACTTTATTAGGCTTATTTACTGTTGGTCTAGTTGGAAAAGGGTCATTTTGGCTTATTGGGTATGTGGTTAGGGAATCAGCCACGTCGGTTGGTGGGATTGGGTTGTGGATATTTGGATAGATAGTTGATTGATGTGGCAATGCAGGGTTTTGCTTGTTTGTACAGGTGGGGTCCAACGTAGTGGAAAAAATAGAAAAAGTATTAATTATGGTGGGTATATTGGTAATTTTAGGTGAATGGATAGTAGGGGCCATATAGGGAGTTGCTGTAGGGGTCACTACAGAAGGCAACTTCTACTCCAAGCATTGGAAGGGATTGGAAACGTCATCATGAATAGTACGTTTGGTGTGTTGTTTGGGGTTTATAGGCTTGTTGATAATGGATTCCTCTTGATTTTGTTTTTCTACATATTTTAAAAATTGTGTATCAAGGAACTTACTTGTATCTGCTTGAATTAATTTGACAGAGATACCTTGATTGCTATTATTACTGGATTTTTCTGTTGATTTCGGATGTGATGAGCCATCCATGTCACTTCCTTTGTATGGGTGATTAATGGTTTGTTTCCTCCATCTTTGGAAGTTGACAGTTTTCCAAGCATCCACCGTAGAGTGCGTGTCAGTCAATTTTCCTTCTGCAATGGCTTCAGTGATTTGAGTTTTTTTTCCTTTACTAGTGTCATTATTGGTGGAGCTAATGGTGGAGGAGGGCTTTGTATGCCCAATGCATCCACACCTTGTACATAGTAGATTGTCACCTTCGTATAAAATTTGTTGTTTTAAGTTTCAGATGAAGATATGGGATTTGACAGGGGTATTCATGGGAAGTTCTATACAAATACGGGCATATCTCCCACGCAGTGTCAAAGAAGTACAGATATCAATCTTAACTAGTTTACTAATTCTACTACCTATTTTGGAGAGAGTGATATGGTCATAATACTCACTGGGGAGTTTTGGTAGTCAAATCCATAAATCCGTAAAGGTTTCTTTATCTTCCAAAGGGATAAAATTTGGGTGCCAGCGCCTAATGGATAGGTAAAAACCATTGACAAACCATGTCCCTTGATGAAGAGCATTTATCATATTCTTTTCCTTAATAAACGTAACAGTAAAATAATCATAACCGAGGTCAATGAGTGTGAGAGTCTCAGTGGGTTGCCATAGATTAACGAGTTTTGTTCATAGGTATTCATGGGATACTTTCTTGCCATTTAACTTGATGATTAATGAGAAAGCCCAAGGTTTATAGATTCTATCCTTATCTTCATTTGTTAGGGAGATGGATGTTAAGTTATGGGTAAGCTCATGAAGATTGGTAGTTTCCATGAAATCCATATCCTAAGAGTTTGAATCTTCATGTAACTGTGTAGTAGGCATAGGATTAGTAGGCGGGTTTGTGTAGGGAACTGTTTTCATAAGAGCATCTACAAAGGAAGATGTTGACGGTCGAAGGGTGGTTGGTTAGAAGGGAGCAGGTGCATCGGAAATCAATATATTTGGTGGATCTTTAGAAGGGTGTGGGTCTAACTGAGAAGGTGGCGGCGAAGTAGAGCTTTCTAGAGAGAAGCTAGAGTTTCTCTCTCTAACTATCTTAAAATTACCTCACATAGTGATAGGGTAATTGTTATCACAACCATTTTTATCTATTGCACTAAAATCTACAAAAACTTGTTGACCTACATCCTATCACAATAATAGAACTTGAGTTTTAATTTGGATGAGATTTGGTCTCGTCATAGATGAAATGATACTTTTGGGTTTTAAGATGGTTGGTTAAAAGCGTCTAAATGGATTAATAGATTTAATTTGGGGGAAAATGTGCCCACTAGGTATCATATGATAAAAAATTAAGGTTCCACGTGGCGATTTAACACTTTAGGGATAAATATAGACGTTGGATGAAAAAGACAAATATGTTTTTTAAAAAAAATAGGGATAAGGGTTAAATATACCATTTACTATTAAAAATGGTTTAAATATAACCCACGGAGAAGGGTTAATTATAACATTTACTATTAAAAATGGTTTAAATATAACCCTAATTATAATTTCAGTCCAAATATACTATTTTTGTTATACATTGGTCCAAATATCTGTGCTATTAGAAATAGTTTAAATATACCGTTCGTTATATCTTTTCTCCAAATATATCCTTTTTGATATATTTTGGGTCCAAATATATCCCTTTCATATACTTGTATGCTTATTTACCCAAATAATTAATTGAAATTTTTTTATAATTAAACAAACATCAATGCTTAAGTTACTATGCCCAACATAGTAAATACTCGTGTACTTGAAGATACACATTCGTTTTTCTTAAGAACATGTATATGAAAATTAAGGATGATAATGGAGCTGGGCGAGGGGGTGCAAGGCGAGTTTTGAGCTATGTGGGGTGAATGTGGGGCGGGGTGGATGCGAGGTGGATTGAAATATTTATTTTGAAAAATCATGCAGGTCGGGGCAGGTTGCTGGGCTATGCAGGTTTTTACAAGTTTAAACAAAACAACAACTATTTTTTCTGCTCGTTCTTGATTCTATCTATATTTATCTTATATGTTGTCTTTGTTTAATTAATTGACTCATAAAATCTTTAGTGGAAATGAAGATGAAGAAGTCTCTTGTTGTCCCAAGTTTTCCTTTTGTTTTTTCCGACAAATATAGTAACATGCCTAGTGTATTCCCACAAAATAGGGTCAGAGGATGGTAGAGTGTACGTAGACCATACCACTACCTTAGCTGAATTAGAAAGACTATTTCTGATAGACCCCTGACACAGGGAAAAAAGAAGTAAAAATGACGTAAAGAAAACAAAATAAGATGGAATGACATATCAATAGAGAAAAACAGAAACAAGACATTCATAGAGTAATACTATAAACTATCTATCCATAATATAAAACTACAAGACATGCACATAGCACTATGACTACTGGCACGACTATATCAAAACAACCCTATCCACTAACAAGGACTTCCTTCGACCTGTTAAACCTCTACCCTAATCTTCAACCTTTCCTATCTAGGGTTATGTCCTCAGTAAGCTATAACTTCTCCTGTTTATGTTTAATCACTTCCCTCTAATACTTCTTCAATCATACCTTTACCCCACCTAAAACCATCCGTAGCTAACCTCTCAACCTCCAAATTAGGGCATCTTTTCCCCTCCTCATCACATGCCCAAACTCACTTCTTATAGCTTGTCTTCTACCATAGCCACTTCTATATTATCTCAAACAATCTTAATTTTAATCATATCTCTCCAAGTAAGTCTCCATATCCAATGCAAGATCCTCATCTCCGTCACCTTCAACTTTTGAATATGAAAGTTCTTGACTGGCCAATAGTCCTCTCCATACAATATGGCGGTCGGATTTTCGCTTTGTAGAACTTTTCTTTAAGTTTAGAAGGCATCTTCTTATCACACAAGTCTCCAGAGAAAAGCCTCTATTTCATCCAACCTACACCAATAAGATATGTGACATCCTTGCTAATCTCTCCATTTCCTAGTATCAAAGACCTAAGACACTTGAAACTATCTCTCTTTGAATAGCCTGGGAATTCAGCTTTACTACCACGTCATCCTCATGCATCAAATAGCTGAAATTGCACTTCAAGTAACTTGTCTTGGTCCTACTAAACCTAAAACATTTAGTCTTCAAAATTTGTCTCAAAACCTCTAATTTATCATTATCTCCTCCACGATCTTGTCAAATAGCACTACATCATCCATAAATAATATACACCAAGGCATGTCCTCTAAATATGCCATATCAAAACATCCATCACCAAGGCTAATAAAAATGGACTAAGAGTTGATCCTTGGTGCAACTCTGTCAAAGTAAGAAAATGGTCTGAATCTCCTTCTACCATCCTCACACGAGTCTTCGATCAATCGTACATGTCCTTAACCGACCTAATGTACATCGATGTAACACCACTAGCTTTCAAGAACCTCCAAAAAACCTACCTGGGCACTTTATAGTACGCTTTTTATAGGTCGATAAACACCATATATAAGTCTTTCTTCCTCTTCCTCTATTTCTCTTTAATCTCTTTATGATATAAAAAACCTTAATCATCGAGCAACCTACCATGAAACCAAAATGATTCTTATAAATATCCTCAATCCTCCTTAACCTCAGCTCAACCACCCTCTCCGAAACCTTTATAGTGTGACTTAACAACTTGATACCCTTGTAGTTGTGGTAACTTCTGATGACACCCTTGTTATTGTAAAAGGTAATCATCATACTCCATCTCTAAGCTTAAAGAATCTTCACCATCTTAAAAATAATAATAAACAACTTAGTTATCCACCTCATCCTTGCCTCGCCAGTGCTCTTCCAAAAATACATGACAAGGTTGCCCTAACCCTATGTATCCTAAAAATATCCCCCTTGACCTGTGTAAATCTTATATGCCCATAATAATCATAATCACAATACCCTTCAAAGTACTCTAAGTCCCTTAATACAATGCCTTTGTCCCCCTCGTCATTCAGGAGTCTTTGGAAATAAGACTTCCATCTTCTCTTGATGAGGACATCTTCTACCAACATTCTTTCATTTTCCCAATTGATGCATTTCCCTTGATCAAGGTCACAGGCCCTTCGTTCCCTAGCCTTTGAAAACCTATATAGCTTCTTTCTTCTACTCCCTCTTTCTTAAATTCTGCATATAAGATTTTGACAGTTGTTATTTTAGTTGCCATCACTACTAAATTATCCTCCTTCCTAGATAACTTATACTTATTCCTATTTGTTCATTTTTCCTCTTCATCCTTACTATCCACCAACTTTGCATAAGACAACTTCTTAGTCTCCACTTTTCTTTTAACTTCTTCATTCCACTAGGTGTCCCTCCTCTTTCTATATCGTCCTCTTAAGATCCCCAACACCTCTCTAGCTGTCTCCATAATACAATTGGCAGTTGTCTCGCACATACTATACATGCCCCTACTTTTCCAAGCCTCTATAGCTACCAAATTTTCTCTTATATCTATGGCACAGGTCAGAGTCAAGCTACCCCATTTAATTCTTGGTTACTCCTTCCTATTTCTCCTATTTAAGTCCATCCTGAAACTAAGTCTATTACTAGAAACTTATGCCGGGTCAAAATATTCTCACTAGGTAATACCTTACAATCTTTAAACAATGTCCTATCTCCCTTTCTAAAAACAAAGTTTATCTGAGTCTTGGCCACCACAATACGGAAGGTAATCAGGTGTTTTTCCTTCTTAAGGAAGCTCAAATGCACTACTGGTAACCCAAAGGCCCTAACAAAAAACAAAAGTGAGGCTCCTTATTTATTTCTCTCCCCAAAATCGAAGCCTTCATGCACCTCGTCATATCTTCTTGAAAATGATTTGATGTGCCCATTAAAATCCCCTATTGTGAAAATCTTCTCTAACCTTAGAATGCCTCTTACAATATTATTTAAACCCTCTTAAAAGCTCATTCTCTCTTTTTTGTCCAAGCCCACTTATGGAGAATAGACTCTAAAAATATTTAGTATAGATGCTTTAGTGGCCAACTTAATAGTCATCAACCTATTGTGGACCCTCACAACCTCCACCACTTGCCCCTAAGCTCTTCATCTACTGAGATACCTATCTTATTCATATGCCTCTTGTTTTCAGAGTACCATATCTTAAGCCCAAATTCCATATCCTTGTCTGCTAGACATAAGCTATATTAATTCTCTTCTTCCTAAAAACCTTACAAGCTCTATGGACATACCTTGAAGGGTCCTTATATTCAAGATCCTACTCTTAACCTAAAGAATCTCTTATCCCATGTAATCCTGCTAGCTCTCACCTCGACCCCAAACCTAACCCCAACCCTAACTTAGTTCTGACCCCGCCCTTTCCCTCGTCCCAAACCCACAATCTACCCTAATCTACCATCAAATTATGTCTGACAAATATAGTATGGATAGTATTCCATAATGTTTACTGACAAGACCTCATATTGATTTGTTATATAGCTATTGATAACAAATTGAGAAGTTTTTAGGTGATACTAACACCTAGAAGGTCTGAAGATGAGATGTTGCTTACTCGATAATAAAAAAAATGAAATAATAAATTATCCAGGGGGAGGGTTCATATAGGTAGGGTAAAAATAAAAATTATGCTATTTAGGGCAAGGCAAAATCTATGCAGGTTTGCCCTGCTCCCGTCCCTCCCCTCCCCATTGCCAATCCTACTGAAGATACACAGATACATGATCTCATTAAATGTATCTGAGATATACGACAAATATTATAATTTTTTGAAACCTATGTTGCTCTCTGTAATTATGGTGTAATAGTTTGTGGTTTGCCAAAATATATTCAGTCAAATCCCAATAAATTAGCCTCAATTAAAGGTCCAAATGCGCAACCTAACTACCCAAATCAATAGACGAACCACAACCCATTTCACTTAATAAATGTATTTTCCTGTCTCCTTTCCCTTTTAGTGAAAAATCACAACGTTTGGATTTCCAAAGGAAATTTTGAATTAGTTTCAAAATTAAATATTAAAAATCCCACCCAAATGTTCAATCCTAGACCTACTTCTCTACTATAAACATTAGTGAATCCACTCGTTTTAGTAATAAGCTTTATGACAATCTCAGGCATACTACTAATCAGTTACGCCACATATCTCCCTCTTATTATATTTTGTTAGAAATTATTCAATGAAAATACCACCTAGATTTACAAAAACTTTGGATATCGATAATATTAATATCTTTTGATACAATCAAATCCAAAGATTTTATGAATCTAGATGATACATTGTCTCTTCCTTCTTCTGCTTGAAAAATATGGTGGTATTTTATTTCTCTCAAATATTATTATTGTTTCCTTCTGTTGATTAAAAGAGGTTTTTCTTTTGATACAAAATGATAGTAATATAAGGCATCATGGATTAGAGATGGTGGAAAGAAGAAAGTAATAACAAAAGATTAATGTTCAAATATTCTTAAGAGTGATCTTGGTTGTAATAATATAGAAAGCAGATGCAGAAGGGGATTATGGGGAAAATAACCTTTAGAGATTTTTAAATTTTCACAATCTTATTTTATGATATAGAGGTGTCAAATAGACAAGTGGACAGAAATTAGGTAAATTAAAATGGATATTATGATATAGGGGTGTCAAATGACTGAATTGGACTGAAATTGAGTAAATTAAAATGGGTTGACCTAAGTTAGCCCAAAATTTATTTGGCTTGGGTCAAGATCCAACCAATTTGAGTACTTTCTTTGAATGATTTATAATGGTACCAAATGAGTAGATTAGATTTGGATGGATAGAATATGGACCCAATAAATAGATTGAGAATAAAAGCAAAATTGAATGATTTTTATTCAATCATTGTATCTACTTAAATACAAGTAAAGGTAGCTAACCCAATTAACTTTAAAGAAACTATGTTGACTAACATTAGGGAACTAATCTAACAACTTAATATAATGTTCTAAATAAGATTAGGTATCTTATTCAAACTAATTCAAATAAACTAAATCTATTCTGAAGAAACTAATAACAAGTTTATCTCAATAAACCCCATCAAGTTAGGTGTATTGCAACAACATTTAACTTCAAAAAGAATCAAAGAAAGGTAGGTTTGGGCAGCTGTTTTGTGAGAGGTTCTACAACTTGATCCATGGAAGCAAAATATTTAAAAATCACTCTATCGAAATTCATGTTGTTGCAGAGATGATTGAAATCCACTGTAATGTGTTTCATGTTCATGTGAAAAACTAGATTCTTGTTAATTTTAATATCATCAGAGAAAATAGTAGGCATTTGTAAGATGTGGTAGCATAGTTCATTCAATAGGTTTTGGCCCCTTGTAATCTCAGAGACTGCATTGGCCACCGATTATTATTTAATTTCAGTGAAAAATCGAGCAACAAATTGTTGATTCCTAGAGGACCAAGATATAAGATTTGGTACCAAGAACAATGTATAGCCAGATGTAGAAATTTTGTCACTTGACTCACATGCCCAATCAACATCAGCTTACATAAACAAATTTCTACTAGAATCGTGATGAATTACCAAGCACGATATTGCAGTTGACTTAACGTATCGAAGACTAATGCTACAAACTTGGGGAATGCATAAATTGAATAATTTATTTACTGCAAAGGAGATATCTGGATGCAAAATAATATGTATTACAACTTAACTAGTGAGTTGATATAGAGTTACATTAGCAAAGGGTGAACCATCAGCTGCTCTTGGTAGTAAACTTTTACACATGGGTATGGCAACCCCTTTGCAATTATTCATATCGATATTTGAGAGAATATTAAGAATATGTTAGGACTCTGATAAGATAATTTCATTGGAAACATACTTAACTTCCACCCCCTGGAAATAATTAAGTTCTCCAAGATTATTTTAGGAGAACATGCTAGTCAAACATTTGATGACATGTGCAACCAGGTCCGGGTGATTCCCAATAATGAGAATATCATCAACATACACCAGAATATAAATAATGACATCCAAGGATTTAAAATTGAATGAGGCATCTAATTCATACTTAATCCAATAGTATTCAAGTGAGACATGGGAGCTTCATACCAGGCTCACGAGCTTGTTTTAGGCCATAAATAGCCTTTTTGAGGTGACAAATATGATATGGAAATTTAACATTTACATACCTTTTTGGTTGAGTCATAAAGACCTGCTCCTATAAGTTACCTTGAAAAAATGCATTGTTCACATCAAGCTAGTGAACCTTCCACTTGTTTTGAATAATAATGGATAAAACAATTCTGATAGTGGTTGGTTTGATAGTTGGACTGAAGGTTTCATGAAAGTCCAATCCTGGATATTGTGTAAAACCTCTTACTACTACTTGTTCCTTATACCTATTAATGGAACCATCAACTTTTCTTATAATTTGAAACAATCATTTACAGTTAACAACATTTTTCATCGGGTTCCTAGGAACTAGTTCCCAAGTTTGATTTCTTATTAGTTGTTCATATTCTAAACTAGTGAACTTATTTGTGATTCACGCGATTATAAAAAATGATAAAATAGTAATAATTTATTTAAAATAATAAAGCCATAAGTCACAGTTTTGAACCAAATGAAATTATGAACTTACAAAAATATGAAATTTATATAAAATACATAATAAAAATTGAAATTTGAAAAAAAAATGAACATTATTCTTTCTATCTTAATCATTAAAATAGAATAAAAAGGTATGAAATAATTTATTATCTTTCGACTTTTTGTTAATATCCACCCCCACGAGCTAATCACCATTCAGTAGTCTTCATCTGATTCTTCAAACCAATAAAAGCATGAATGTAAGAATCACCTGAAATATAACAACTTAAAAGGATAATATAATCATTTCTATAAAATCTTATAATATCTTTATTTATAGGACTATAATATGAAATACCAAATAATATCATGACTTTGTCTATGACATATTTTATAGGACTATAATATGAAATACCAAATAATATTATGACTATGTCTATGACATATTTTATAGGTTATAACAATAAAAAATTATGGGTTTAGTTAAGTTAAAGACCATTAAGTTGTATATTAAAAAATTTAATGAAATGATTTATTAATTTTAATCCCAAGAAGGGGGGGGGGATTATATTTCTTGATCAGAAAAGATATGCTACATCACTTTTTCTATTACTGACTTTATTACTCCTAGTTATTATATATAGATTCATACAATTTTCTTTTACCACAAGTCAGTAAATATACTAAAGACATTAAAAGTAACATGTACTATTTGTAAATCATTCTAGAAATCAAACTTCCATTGCCAAATATATACCATAGCAAGAGGAGATATGACATAAGTAAAATATTAAATGCATCAAGGATGTTTGTCTATAAAAAAATTCAAGAATTTTATAATATTTAATATAAAGCTCCTTATACTTGGATAAATTTAAACTTATTGATGGTAATTTAAATCAAGATTACTTGTTAATTAGCTGACAAATCATGTTCAAACTATTTCTTTAAAATAGTAATAGACTAAGCTTTTCCATATTGAAAACAATTTGAATATATAGCTAACACTTATGCATTGGGGAATAAAATTTGGCCCATAAGTAAACATAATGCTTTGATTTTAACCAACTAATATTTCTAGATCAATATGATTAAAATTTTTAATATTATTTGTTCAAAAATTAAAACCGAACCTTCCAATATTCAAACATAATAAAACCAATAAATCAATTAATTTCAATACAATGAGATAGTATTTTCTCATTTAAACCTTATTCTTTTTAATATTTTAGCACATGTATAATTATAACCAACCTCCTAAAACATATAATCTTTTTCATAAAAGGAAAAAAGAATGATTTAAAGATAAAAAATATCAAAGGGAGATAATAAATGATTAACATTAAATAAAATTAAGTCGGTTTAAATACATAAAATACCTAAATTGTGAAAAAAAGTTGATGTCTTGCATGTAATACAATTCAGGAACAAAAAGTTATTATTTTTAGGATCGATGAAAATAATGATGCTTCTAGAAGGACCTCTTTTATATCTACTTCTCCGTACATATCTCGACAATAAGAGCACCTATATATTACATCATAATAACTCACAAAAGTACCTATAACTTCTCATCGAAAATTAAATGCAATATATTTTATGGACAATGCGTTTATATTTAATTTAATATTCATATTATGAATTCTATTACATATTCCCAAAAATAGAATTAACCAATATCACAATTTGTTGTGACATATACTTAGAGATTTATATAGTGACATACAAGATCAATTTTTGTTGATTATATCAGTTAAATAAAAATGAAATGATAGAATACATCTCCATAATAGTGTAAACGAAGGAAGTTAAGATTACCTAGTTTTCTTCGAACTTGATTGTCGTCATATTTTCAAATATCAACTTTGAAGAGTTCTAAAAGAAAATTTAGAAAGATGATTGTGAAGTACTATATGATTAAATAACTATAAAAATCATGGCAACATTTGAATTGGGGCTCATTTGTTACCGTATTTGAACTAATATACTAATGACATTTGTGAAGAATATGAATGGATAATCATTAATGAAGAATATGAATGGATGATAAGAGGAATTAAAGAAATTAATGAGAGATTTAAGGCAATGAAATAAATGACAATAATGGAGAACGTTACTACTTCCTCCATCCATTTGGGAAATATAATTATTTTAAAAAAAATAGAAAAGGCTAAAAATAGAAAAATGGATAAATATAAATCTTGATTTTTGAGAGCGCCACATAGGCAGACATATTATTCTCCTTTAAAATTTTATATTGATTCATGGATTTCTTTCATTCAATATGCTTAGCTACTGGCTTAAATGTGTTTGATGTGGGAGAAATATGAGCCAAGAAGCTTAATTGCCTTTTTGGTTTGAAGATGATATTTTGGGGCTTTGTGACTCTACCGGAGAGTGGAGGGGCAGTAAGGATGTTCACGGTGTTTCAAGGATTTTGTAGCTGCTGGATTGATATTTGTAAAGGAGAATTATTAGTGGTTGGTGGTGTAGAAATGGTATGTGAAGTATTCTTATATAGCATAGGAGAATAGGAAAGAGATAGGAATGATACCTGATAGATTGGAGTCTGCTGGAAGCTGTCTTTCCTACATGGACTCTTGAGTATTAGAGATGAGTGCAAATCTTTTGAAAGATTAGAAGAAGATGGAATGATGAGGAGTAGGGGTAGGTGGTAGAAAATTTAAATTAGGTTGGAGTCCAAGTTCAGTTAAACTTATGAAATATTTTCTTTAGAATAGGACTCTACAATTATCCAATTTAACTTGAAAATTTTATTTATTAAATTCAAAAACATTTGAGTAGAAGAAAAAATATTTTCACAAAATTGGACATCACGACTAACAATAATTTTTGAGTTCACAGGATCAATATAGAGTTGCGCAAAGTGAATGATCGAAAATTCTAAATATACACATGGTGTAGATCTAGGTTGAAATTTATTGTGTATATGGTTTGAGCATGAATAATAGAGACAACCAAAAAATTTTAGCAAAGAGTATTTTGATGGTTCACCAAATAATTTTCTATAAGGAGACTCATTATTTAAGCTACGTGTAGGAAGTTTATTTATGAGATAGATAGCATGGCGACAAATAAATGACCATAATTCAAGTGGCAGAGAGGATTAATTGAGAAGAGTTCTATCTATTTCAACAATATGATATAACGCCCCGAGATCCCATCCCAAGACGTCACATGGTGCTTATGACTCCGAAGGACCATAAGCTAACCCTTTACTGATATCTGTACCTATACACTGCATAATATCTGAAATAAATGCGGAAACTAGACATAAGGTTCAACATATCTATGAATACTCATAATAAAGAATAACTGAATACTAATACATCCATCTAAAAAGCCTCTAAACTGTCGGAACTACAGAGTTGAAGGGATAGGTCCCCAACTAACTCCCTCAACTAAAAATAAACAAAGTTTGAAGTAATAATAGTAAACTAAGATTTGTCCTCGAAAGAAGACGACTCACTGCTACTGTTGCTGACTAGGACTGAATTGCTGAGGATACTCTACATCCTGTGCCTTTGAACCTATGGTGTCAAATAAAACACCA
This sequence comes from Capsicum annuum, assembly GCF_002878395.1. Classification (NCBI taxonomy): domain Eukaryota; kingdom Viridiplantae; phylum Streptophyta; class Magnoliopsida; order Solanales; family Solanaceae; genus Capsicum; species Capsicum annuum. Next base: position 32,297,833 of record NC_061111.1, on the reverse strand, counting down.
TAGTGTAAATGTGTCAGTACAGGAATGTACCGAGTATGGAAATGAGGTAGGCTAATGCAAGGGCTCATGCAGGCAAAATATCTAAACTGAATAATCATAAAAATGCCATATGAGAACACATATATGAATGCACAGACTATGAACACAATTATCACAACTTTAGATACTGAAACTCGAATACCATTTTACTACAGACTGAACACACTACTGACAATGAGATACTGAATCACTGACACATCTAATACTGATAATTGAGTGTCTGGACGTACTTACATCAAGGACTGAATTCTAAGATTACTTCTTTCGACTGACAGGATTAAAGATTAACTTTTCTAATGGATTACTCTGGAAGTGATTATCAATGATAAAAAGCATGATCATGTCTGAATCTGACGATAAGAATACTTAACAGAATCTGAGATGGAGATCAAGCCTATCTGACGGGAGATCTCTAGATATGATAATAAGAATACTCAATATGGTTCGAGACTGAGATCAAGCCTTTCTGATAGTAGATCTCTAGATATGATAATAAAAATCTGTATATGAGACCAAGCCTATCTGACGGGATGATCCATGAATCAATAGGACTATTTGAGTTCCTCACTGAGATAGACGATTGTACCACACAGTCCTGATTTTTGAAGATTGATACTGAACTGCAACTGGGGTAAGTAGTTACTTAACCGACATGCCCCAACCTACCACAGGTGAGATCCAACCTATAACCCCAGCTGGAAGGGTGTCAATACCGTGCCATGGGTAAAGACCTCTCTGACTGGACGACCTTCGTAGAAAGTCGACCTGAGGCAATATAATAGTCAAACCTCTCTGATGGTAATAGCCTCTACTGATGGGTACTCCTGCATCCTGCACTGTCTATGTAGTTCTGGAGTTTAGGGATTTGACGGGGAGCCACCATCCCTTCCCTCGCTCGGTGCTAGTTTCTACTCCTAACTAAAAGACTCTGAACTGAAATCTTAACTAAACACAACTGAACTAAATCTGATAATGATCATGTTTCTCAAAATATCTGACTGAGTTATGCTGAGATTACTTAGTTTCATATCTGACGAAAAAAGGTATCGAATCATGGTATCTGACTGATGATACCGAGCTGGAATAGACTACTCAAATCGCTTCTGAGATTAGAATTGAATCTCTTAAATACTATTAGATCTGAGCTGATTATAGGGCTAAGGCAAGATTACTAGCGATACAGAGATTACAGAGATAACTGAGATTATTGAGCTTTGTTAAGTTCTGCACTTGTTTGAGGATACAGAGTTCTATAGTTCACGGAATTCTGAGAATCATGGCTCAACTGGAATTATTAACAAACTGACATAAGATCTAGACAACAACTCTATTGTCGAGTATAAATACCCCTAGGACTTGATAACATAAAAGTAAAGCATAATCATTCATTCATCATCATGATTGTTCATATATCATCAAAATCATTCATGCATCATCATAATCATTCATTCATCATCATAATCATTCAAGACATTGACTCATGAATTTAACGATTACAAATATCTTACTCATCATCACAATTGCCAAGGGGTCACTTTAAGCATCTCAGAAACATAATCATATAATAATGTAAGGGAAACATGCTACTAGATTGTACTCCATTCAACAAGGTTTTACCTCAACTATTTCATACCTATATCAATCTTGACATCTGTTTGAATATCACATGGGTTGAGAAAACTTGATATTATCATAGAATAATTCATTCACTTGGGCATTTTATCAAACACTAGGCCTGCATAAACTAACTCACAATTTGGGGTTTCATCTTCAACATGCTACAATGGCCCTTATGCTTCACCTAAGCACTTTATCAAACCTAGGGGGAACATGATTCGCTTATTCAACCATTTCTACAACCATTTAACATGTACACATCACATAGAAAGCAACATAAGGAAGATTCATCACAAATATCACATGGATTCCACCTACTAGGGTTAAGGCTCATAAATCTTGTAAACAAACATGAATCAAAACTCAACAACATATTGAACATCAATTTCAACTCATAAAAATCATTAAGCACTCATAAAAATAAAAATCTTTGAATTTTTAAAAGGGTTCTTGAGCTTTTTGGATGAAAGGGACCCAAGAATCAATATCTGCATACCTTAATCTTTAAAATTGGATGAATTCTAATGGTTGAGACTCTATCCGCACTTATAATAAATAATTCTTAAAGCCTACACTGTGAGGAACTTGATTCTTGAAGAAATCTTGAAGAATTATGGATGAATTTTTGGAAGATTAGGATTCTTGAATGAAACCCTAGTTATATCTTCTTAAGAGAATTGAGAGAGACGATGGAGAAATTAGGATTTAAAGGTGGATGTTCATAATTATAGAGACATTCAAAAGGTTTGAAATGACCAAAATAACCTTGTAAAAATATTCTTAAATTGCTGAAAAAAAATAGCTGACAACATCCGTGACATGCCGTCAAGTTGGTGATAGGCCATCACGAATTGTCGTCACAAAAGGGTGAAATTTTTAGTTTCTGGTTAAGGTTGACGACATTGGTGATAGGCTATCACGGGCATGAAGGATTATCAGAAAATGCCATCACCAGGGTTCGAAATCTGCCCAAGTCTGAAGACATTGGTGATAGGCCATCACGGACGTGACGGCTTGTCACAATTGTCGACACCAGTTTCCCAGCCAGACATTCTGGAGTAAAATGGACATAACTCTTTACTCCGATATTGGTTTTTGACGAAATTGGTATTGTTGGAAATATAATTGAAAGAGATTTCATTTGATATATTCTAGGTCCTCTTATTCGATATATATAAGGAGTTATGGCCGATTAAAGTTGACCCAAATTTTGACGATCACTAAAAGTTGATCGATAGGAAAGATTTCAACTCGTCCTTGAGTTAGGGGACTTCTATGATCTTCATTCATGCTCAAATAGATTCTCAAATGATTCCAAGTATTTCATACTTGGGAAGATATTTCTGAAGTATTTAGACTCAGATTTTTGCTTTACCAAATACGCTCTAAGGCTCACACTGGAAGAGGATTTTGTGGGGCATTACATTATCTCCCCCTTGGGAATATTCATCCTCGAATGTCGCTTGATAGACTGAAAATACGGATCAATAGAACCTACTCAAGAAATGGAAACATTTTAAGACATGCTTACGCAACTGGAATAACTGACATACTGAGTTCTCATACTGGGTATGATTCATATCTGGTGCATGTAATACTCGACTGATGATACTCATAGCTGAATTATCATAAGTCACATGCATATCTGATGTATGGACTCATAACTAGGATGTTCTCAAGAATGTATAACTGATCACACACTGACAAACTGAACTCATTTCTTCTAAATGCGCATATCTAATACATGAATGTCTGACTAAGCTGACTTTCAAAAGCACGACGTGACAATGCAATAACAAATTATTCTAATTTCATAAAGAAAATCTGAACATGCATCGGGATGAATCTAATGGCATGCAACATCATAATACTATAGGGTATCTCCCCCTTGGGACTCTATGTCCTTCTAAACAAACTTCGCTGAAATACTAGGGCAGTACATGGGGTACCTACAGACTAGGTCATGATTAACCAATCAACATCTGAAACTCATGCATGACTCATGCTAACATATAAGCTCAAAATGGGAGCAAAGTATCTATCAATGCATGCCATAAAGATAAAGGGCTCATAACATACCCGAGTCTATTTTAGGGAATCCTTCCCAATCAAGGCGAGCCTAAAATGCACGGAGTCTACCCCTATGAGTCAGCACTCTACATTCTCGCATTCTCTGGCCTGGCTTACCACAACCAAAACACACATCACTACCGGCTCTACACACACCTTGGTGGCGCCTGCCACACTCTCTACAATGCGGATAGGTATGAAAACCACTAGTACTACTCTGGGCTTTGGAGCTTAGCCTCAAATCTGACACCCCCAAACACAGGTGCAGGTACACTAGCTGAAAATGGAGATGGAACTAAAAATCTCCAACCATACTGAGAACTACTACCACCTTGAGACCCTGACTGCGAGAAACCACGACTACTTGTCTTGGCTTTTTTACTCTCTCTCTGTCTCTCCTTCATCCTATCTGCCTCAATTTGTTGCGCATACATCATCAGTCTATCAAGGTCCATATCTCTATGAAGCATAGCAATCCTACACTCTTTTAACACTAAACCGGATACGCCAGTCACAAACTTACTCATACTCGCTCTAGGCTCAACTATAAAGTTAGGAGTATACTTAGCTAATTGGTTAAACTTAAGAAAATACTCTTTCTTGGTCATGGAACCTTGCCTTAGGTTTATGAAATCTTCTACCTTAGACTATCTCATCTTTAGCGGGAAAAACCTATCTAGAAAGGCACTCTGAAACTCTAGCCAAGTCACAGGAGCTGCATTCTCCCCTCTACTCTTCTCCCACATCACTACCCAATCATGACCAACATCTTTCAACCTGTAAGATGCTAACTCAACACTCTCATTCTTAAAATCATGCATAATATGGGTGATCTTCTTCACTTCCTCTCCTCTAGATAAAGTTGCGGGTCCTTACCTACTACTGACCCAAAGAATTCTGGTGGGTTTATTTTCATAAAACTTACGATTCTGGCTGCGGCTAAGTCCCCATCTTATTGAAGTGGGGCAACAGCTTGAAGATTGCCCTAAACACTAGTCACAGCTTGGGATAGCACCTAAAAAGCTGCTAAAAACTCTGCATATGACACACTTTCATTCTTAGGATCTATTGGCTGTAGGGGCTAATCATCAACCCCACGAACAAAATCTCTGCGAGGAGGCATACTCTTAATTGGAAGAAACAAGTGGATTAGATTGAGGATCTACTTGAGCTCACGCTCACTCACACTAAATGATCAATGAAAAAAAGAGGAACTGCTCCTAAGAACATCTCGTAGCCTCTTGTACATAAATGTGATACGCTACACACCCATGTACAAGACTCTACTGGATGCGGCTTTTCAGACTCCCTAGGACACTCTTGAACCTTAGGCTCTGATACCAAGTTTGTAATGCCCCGAGATCCCATATCGAGACGTCACACGGTGCTTATAACTCCGAAGGACCACAAGCTAACCCATTACTGATATCTGTACCTGTACATTGCATAATATCTTAAATAAATACAAAAACTAGCCATAGGTTCAACATATCTTGAATTCTCAAAATACAGAAAAATTGAATACTAATACATCCATCTGAAAAGCCTTTAAACTATTTGAAATGTAGAGTTGAAGGGACAGGTCCCAACTAACTCCCTCAATTAAAAATAAACAAAGTCTGAATCAATAATAGTAAACTGAGATCCGTCTTTGAAAGAAGAGGACTTACTGCTACTGCTACTGACTGGGACAGAACTACTGAGGATACTCTAGATCCTATGCCTCTGAACATATGGTGTCAAATAAAACACCATAGCATAAATACATCAGTACAGGAATGTACCGACTATGTAGATGAGGTAGGCTAATGCAAGGGCTCATGTATGCATAATATCTAAACTGAATAATCATGAAGATGCCGCATGAAAACACATATATGAATGTACAGGCCATGAACACAATCATCGTAACTCTAGATTCTGAAACTCGAATACTACTTTACTGCAGAGTAAACTCACAAGTAACACTGAGATACAGAATCACTGACTCATCGGTACTAATAACTGAGAGTCAGGACATACTCACATCAAGGACTGAATTCTAAGCTTACTACTTTCTACAGACAATATTAGAGATCAACTTTTCTAACGGATTACTTCAGAAGCAATTATCAATGATAAAAAGTATGATTATGTCCGAATCTGACAATAAGAATACTCAATAGAATCTGAGATAGAGATTAAGCCTATCTGATGGGAGATCTCTAGATATGATAATAAGAATACTCAACATGGTCCGTGCCTGAGATTAAGCCTCTCTGATAGGAGATCTCTAGATATGATAATAAAAATTTGTATATGAGACCAAACCTATCTGATGGGATGGTCCCTGAATCAATGGGACTATCTGAGTTCCTCACTAAGTTAGACGACTGCACCACATAGTCTTGATTTCTAAAGATTGATACTGAACTGCAACTGTGGGAAGTAGTTACTTAACCAACATGCCCCAACCTACTACAGGTAGTGTCCAACCTGTAACCCCAGCTGGAAGAGTGTCAATACCTTGCGACGGGTAAAGACCTCTTTGGTCAAGCCTCTCTGATTGGATGACCCTCACAGGAAGTCAGCCTGAGGTAATATAATTGTCAAATCTCTCTGACGGTGACAACCTCTACTGATGAGGACTCCTATATCCTACGCTAGCTACGTAGTTCTAGAGTTTAGGGATTGCTCCTAATGACTCAGCCTCTCTGATAGAGAGCCGCCATCCCTTTCCTCGCTCGGTGCTAGTTTCTACTCCTAACTGAAAGATACTGAACTAAAATCTTAACTGAACACCACTTAACTGAATTTGATACTGATCATGTTTCTCAAAAGATCTAAGTTACGCTGAGAGTACTTAGTTCCGTATCTGACGAAAAAAGGTATTGAATCATGGTATGTGACTGATGATATAGAGCTGGAATAGATTACTCAAATCGCTTCTGAGATTAGAATTAAATCACCTGAATACTATTAGATCTAAACTAATTATAGGGCTAAGGCTAGATTACTAGCGATAAAGAGATTATTGAGCTTTGTTAAGTTCTGCACTTGTCTGAGGATACAGAGTTCTATAATTTACTGAGTTCTGATAATCATGGATTGAAAGGAATTATCGAGAAACTGACATGTGATCTAGATAATAGCTCTATTGTTAGGTATAAATACCCCCAAGACTCGATAGCATAAAAGTAAAGCATAATCATTCATTTATCATCACGATCGTTCATATATCATCACAATCATTCATGCATCATCATAATAATTCATTCATCATCATAATCATTCAAGACATCACATCATACATTTAACGATCACAAACATCTTATTCATCATCACAGTCACCGAGGTGTCACTTTAAGCATCTCGGAAAAATAATCATATAATAACATAGAGGAAACATGCTAATAGATTGTACTCCATTCAACAAGGTTTTACCTCAACTATTTCATACCTATATAAATCTTGACATGTGTTTGGATATCACATGGCTTGAGGAAACTTCATACTATCATGGAATAATTCATTCACTTGAGCATTTTATCAAATACTAGGCATGCATAAAATAACTCAGAATTTATGATTTCATCTTCAATATGCTACAGTGTCCCTTATGCTTCACCTAAGCTCTTTATCAAATCTAGGGGGAACATGCTTTTCTTATTCAACCATTTCTACACCCATTTGACATGAATACATCACATAGAAAACAACATAAAGAAGATTCATCACAAATATTACATGGATTCCACCTACTAGGGTTAAGTCACATGAATCTTGTAAACAAACATGAATCAAAATTCAAAAACACATTGAACATCAATTTCAACTCATAAAAATCATTAACAACTCATAAACATATAAATCTTTGAGTTTTGAAAAGGGTTCTTGAGCTTCTTGGATGAAAGGGACCAAAGAATCAATATCCACATACCTTAATCTTTGAAATTAGATGAATTCTAATGTTTGAGACTCTATCCGCACTTGTAATAAATAATTCTTAATGCCCACACTGTGAGGAACTTGATTCTTGAAGAAATCTTGAAGAATTATGAATTTTTGGAAGATTAGGATTCTTGAATAAAACCCTAGTTATATCTTCTTAAGAGAATTGAGAGAAGATAGAGAAATTAGGGTTTAGAGGTGGATACTCATATTTATAGAGACCTCCAAAAGGTGGAAAATGACCAAAATAACCTTGCAAAAATTTTCTTAAATTGATGAAAAAAATAGCTGAGACATCCGTGACAAGCCATCAAGTTGGTGATAGGCCGTCACGAATTGTCGTCACAAAAGGGTGAAATTTTGAGTTTCTGGTTAAGGTTGACGACATTGGTGATAGGCCATCATGGGCATGATGGCTTGTTACAAAATGTCGTCACCAGGGCTAAAAATCTTCCCAGGTCTGACGACATTGGCCCGTGACGGCTTGTCACAATTGTCGTCACCAGTTTCCCAGCCAGACATGCTGGAGTAAAATGGGAATAACTCTTTGATCCAATATCAGTTTTTGACAAAACTGGTATCATTGGAAAGATAATTCAAAGATATTTCATTTGATATATAGTAGGTACTCTAATTCTATATATACAATGAGTTATTGTCGATTGAAGTTGACCTAAATTTTGACGGTCACTAAAACTTGAACGATAGGAAAGATTTCAACTCGTCCTTGAGTTAGGGTACTTCTATGATCTTAATTCATGCTCAAATAGATTCCCACATGATTCCAAGTATTTCATGGGAAGATATTTTTGAAACATTCAGACTTAGATTTTCGCTTTACCAAATACACTCTAAGGCTTAGACTGGAAGAGGATTTTATGGGGTATTACATATGATGATGTCGTCTTTAAGCTATGACAACTCATTGTGTTGTGTAAGATGGTGAAATTAAATGTTCAATTCCATTTTGTTGTATTCGTGTTTAATACCTATGTATTTATCCCTTTATTTGTATAAAGAGAGATAAGTTTTTGTTCAAAAGTAAATTCCATTAGGTTGAAATATTTTAAAAATGGAGGAAAATTAATTTTTGTTTTTGATTATACACAATCAAATATATTTGGTGTAATGATCTACAAAATGCTGTAATACAACTTTTTATCAATACATAACGACCCCATAAATCACCAAACAAAGTTTGAATCTGAGCATTAATATTTAAAGTGAGTCATTGAAATGGCAAACAATAAGCTTTATTAGATGAACAAGAATTACAAAACTCAAACTTCTCTTTGGTGGAGATAAAAAGTAAAAATTTATTCAACATTAAATCTAGAACTTTTAAATATGGATGATCGAGACAATGATGCCATAGTTGACGATAGACTTTGATGGAGGTGAAATTGGTGGAAGGTGAATTATGACCCATGTGGGGCCACTCAGAGAGTTTATTTCAGTTCTGATCTTGTACCAACAGTCTCCATGTTTTGAGATCCTTCACAAGAAAAGAATGTGAAAGATTTCAATACAAGCTAGATTGTCAGAACAAAACTTGACAATAGAAATGAGGTTATTTATTATATATGGAGCACAAAGAGTGTCAGAATGCATGAAATCAGTATTAGAAGCCTTAATTTAAGTTAATCTAGTGTGAGTAATGGGAATTGTTTTACCGTAACCTATGGATACTTCCTATTGCCAGTATATTCTTCAAGATTATCCAACTCTATCGCGACATGATGTGTTGCTTCATAATCACAGATCCATGAATTTGCATTGGAGTGTCGGAATCAATACAAAATTAACTTTTGCTTCAAAGTGATTATGTGACTTTGAGTGATACACATCAATAGTGTGACCAATCTTCTGGCGTAGTTGGCATTTCGCAGCTTCCCTAGGTTGTCGCCCATTTGTTTTGTTTCAAGAATATGCATGTTATTGCATTGATGGCTTTCAAGATTGACTAAAGAAACGATGATTATTCTTGTGGTGTTGAATCTTAAAGTTGGTTTTTTGTGCAACTGCAACAGTGATGGTGGAGGGTGACTTTTCAAGATTTTGGTCTTTGAGAAAGAGTTCATAGTTTATGAATTTGTGGAATTGTTCCTTAAAAATTAAAGTTGTGTCTCGCACTCTTATAGCAGTAGAACTCTCACGATACATAGGACTAGGCCACTCGAGATCTTGACTATTAATTCATTATCAGCCACTGGTGATAATGCTACCGAGAGCATCAACAATTGGTTGAATCTCCTGCGAGTAATCAACAATGGACTTAGTAGCCTTTTCCAAGTTTTGCAACTGTCTCACAAGCTAAAGATATAAGTAAGACTCCTATTTGCATAAGCTATAAGAAGGAGTTCTCAGGAAATTTTAGTCAAGGAAGAAATAGCAATAGTAGAGCAATGGTAGGATTAATTGATGCCATCATTGCCTGTTAAATCAGTTGATCATGCCAAGACCACATTTCAAATTCAGCATTTTGGATAGTATTATCATTTTGAGTGATAGTAGTATATGGAGCAGGTTTGGTTCATGTGAGATATCCAATGAGTTTGTGTCCTTTGACAGAATTACTGGTTACGCTTTCTACGTCGCAAAGTTGAGGTTACCTTAAAGTTTGATTGGTAACTGGACAGCTGAATTAAACTGTACCACATGAGTGGTAGGCAAAACTGCAGCTCCATTATTGTCGGTGATAGAAATTACAGACATATTCATGAAGCCAAAAGAAATTGAATCAGACTCGTGCGAGTTTAGAGGTGCTCTAATACCATAAAGAGATTGAAAATGAAAGAAAACTTGAATGGGTATTATTCAATTATAGCATCTACTTAAATACGAGTAAATGTAACTAACTTTAAGAAAACTAACTTTATTAACTCTAAGGAACTATTCTAACAACTTAATCTAGTCTTATAGATAAGCTTAGATATCTTATTTAAAGCAATTCAAATAAACTAAATCTATTCCTAAAAAATTTATAATACCCCGTATTTCTACCTAACTTGAAATTATACCAGGGATGTTAGAAACTTATGTTGAAAGGTAAATCCACTTTTGTACACATGGAATTTTTAAAATTTTCACTTTTTGTCATTTGGAAAATTGAATTATCTTTCCAACGATACCAATTTCGTCCGAATTTGGTATCAGGGTAGAAAGTTATAGTCGTTTTACAGAAAGCAGTCAAAACTGCCGAGGTGCGACGTTGACGGTCGACGGACCGTCCAGCTAGTGACAGACTATCACTCAAACCTTCGAAGCGAAGGCAGTGATACCACCTTCTGCCTAAGGGCGTTGGCTCAGGCCGACGGACCGTCACCCAAGCCTTCACAGCCGAGATAGTGAACCTCTATTCTGCCCAGGTACGACGGTCAGGACTGACGGATCGTCGACCTAGCGACAGACCGTCGTACCCACCGTCGCATAGTTCGTTCAGTTATTTTAAAGTCACTTTTAAAAAGGTATTTGGATTTCTTTTTCACCCGTTTTAACCCCTAATTATATCATACCAAGGCTCATAAGTTCATTATTCAGCTACAATATCAAATTGGAATTTTCTCTCAAAGATAATCCCCAAGAACAAGATCCAAATCGTTCTTCAAGAAACTAAGAGATTCCAAGTTCTTCAAGTCCAGGAACTTCAAGAAACTCACAACCCAGGTATGTCAAGGGTCCCTTTCACCCATGAAGCTCAAGAATCTCTTTTCAAAGTCGAAGATTTGTGTATTTATGAATGTTCATGATTTAAATTAAATTAAAATTCATGTTAATGATGTTGTGGGGGTTTTGATTCATGTTTGAAATTACATATTCCAATGATTGATCCTAGTATATGAAGATTTGCATAATAATCATGATACACCCCTCTTAAATTTACACGTTGATGGATGCATCCATGATTATTAGATGTGTTGATGATTGTATAACCAAAGCATGCTTCCCATGTGTTTGATTAAATTCCTATGTAAAGGAAAAGTGCCATACTAGTATGATAATATGAAATCCCCATTCATGTACATGTTCATGCATGTTAAGTGTTTGATGAAATGTCTTAGTCAATGAATTATGGATATATGTGTAGCCATTGTAGTGCTTTAGCACTTGTACTTCATGAAATCCCCATCTTATTATATTATGGATTGTCGATGTTGGTCATGTATACAAAAAAGTCATGCTTTGTCAGTTTTGCACTATCGAGTCCTGGGGGTAATTGTACCCGACATTATCTATGTGCCTAAAGCTAGTGTCATATTTTCAAGATACTCTCAGTCGAGCCATGTGCATATAAACTCAGTCAGTCATGTGACTCAAGAAAACTTAGTAGACTCAGTAATCTCATAAATCTCAGAAATACAGTAATCTCAATAGTATTCCATCAGTCAATAAAACTCAGCTAAATCAGTCTAGTTCAGTTCAGTAATCCATGTCCAGTGTCTGTTCAGATGGGAGTAGGAATTAGCATCAAGTGAACCCAAGGATGGGAACACACACTGTCAGATGAGGGTGTGATTCTTAGAAGTCATCCTTGCTTTCCAAAACTACGTAGCTAGCATAGGTTAAGACATCAACACTGTTAGATAAGGGTTGATGAGGTGGATAAACACTGTCAGATGAGGGTCCCACTGTTATCTTTTAGGGAAACTGTCAGATGAGGGTCACCCATAGTTTGTCCTTACCAGTAGTGCGGTATTGACACCCTTCCAATTGGGGTTACAGATTGGACCCAACTAAGCCATAATAGCATATTAGGGGCATGTCGATTAGATGACTACTTCCCACAGTTTTAGTGCAGAATCAGGACTATCAGATACAGTCATTCAATCTCAGCATTTGAACTCAGATAGTTCTACAGGATTCAGGATTGTCAGATACAGTCAACTCAAAATAGTACAGAACTCAGCTAGTTCCATCAAAACCTAGACTGTTAGATACAGTTGCTCGGTATCAGTTATTTTAGTTATACAGATATCAGTATCTCATGTTATCAGTACTCAGACTCAGTAATCATGTTATCATAAATTCAGTTATAGTTATTATGTATTCATGAATGTATTATCACGTCTATGTTATCCAATCAGTTAGTATAGTTCATGCATGTGAACCTTTTGCATTCAGCCTACCTCATATGCATACTAGTACATTCAAATATACTGACACATTTATAATATGGTGCTTTGTACCATAGGTTCAAAAGCACGAGCTCTAGAGAATCAGTAGCATTCTAGTCTCAGCAGTCAGAGTTAGTAGTGCGTCCTCATCCTTCAAGGACATGACAATTAATTTATTATCTCATTAATTTATTTCAGTAGTTGGAGTTAGTTAGGGACATGTCCCATCAACTCCTTATTCAGATGTTCAGTCAGTTAGAGGCTTTTTAGACTATCATATTCAGACAGTTTATTTCAGGTTTTGTTTTGGTATTGTGATACCATATTATTCAGAGATTATTTTATCAATTTTGAACCATATGGCCTTACAACCTTTATTTCTGCATTTATACAGTATATTATGTAGTATTCATGTACAGATATAAGTCATGGGTTAGCTTGTATTCCTTTGGGTTCATGAGTATTGTGTAGCATTTTGGGTACCAAATTTGGGGCATTACAAACTTGGTATCAGAGCCTAAGGTTCAATAGAGTCCTAGGAATTATGAAAGTTGCATCTAGTAGTCTCTTGTACATGGGTGTGTTGCGTGCCACATTTATGTACAAGAGGCTATGAGATGTTTTAGGAACAGTTTTCCTTCTTTCAGTATTCATGTCATGCCAGTGAGCATAATCTCAAGTCAATCTCTCATTCTAATCTATTTCTCCCTTTTTTCTACAGAATATGCCTCCTAAAAGAAGAAATGGGAATCAGCCAGCCCCCCAGCCCGAAGATCTTTTGGGCGAATATGTCTCTCATCCAGAGTTCAGAGTTGCATTCACTACTCTTGCTTCATCAGTTGCTGCTCAAAATGAATGAACAGTTATCGTTTCGGCCTACCCAGTGGCCAATTCAGCTATAGCTAGGATTTGGGACTTCACCTGAATGAATCCTCCATCTTTTTTTGGGTCTAAGTCAGATGAGGACCCTCAGAAATTCCTTGACCAGGTTCAGAAGGTTACAGATATCATGGAGTTTACTTCTAGTGAGAGTATAGAGCTAGCTGCATATCATTTGTAGGATGTTACTCACACTTGGTACAAATAGTGGAAGTCAAAAAGGGTTATTAATGTAGAGTCCATAGAGTGGGAGGATTTTATCATTGCATTCTTATATAGATTCTTTCCCCAAGAGCTAAGAGAAGCTAAGATGTTAGAATTTATCAACCTCAGGTTGGGAAACATGATAGTGAAAGAGTATTCTCTTAAGTCCACTCAATTACCCAGATATGCCCCTCATGTGGTTACAGACAGCAGGGCCAAGATGAGTAAGTTTTTCTCTGGGGTGAATGATAGTTCGTTCAATGAGTGAAGGTCTGCGATGTTGAATAGTGACATAAACATAGCCAGGCTTATGACTCATGCTCTCTAGATAGAGGAGCAAAATATTAAGATGAGTAAGAAGTAGAATAAGATAGCAAGGACAGGTAGTTTCAACTTTGCTCAGCCCAAATCGGAAGGAGAAAACCATTCTCAATTTTGTCATAAGTCATTAATTCCAGCTCCATCTTCATTTAGTGCTCTAGCTCCTAAGTTTAAGTATCGTAATAGAGATAGAGCGCCAGGCTCTAAGTCTTAAAGCAGTATCAGTAATGCCCGAACTAATCCCCTTTATCAGACTTATGGTAAGAACCACAAGGGTGCTTGCAGAGCTAGTAGTAATGTCTTTTTCAAATGTGGTAAGCTAGGCCACAGATTTAGACATTACCTCCAGTCAGGTTATCAGGGTCAGCAGAACCATTCCCCAGCTTAGTTTGGTTACCCAAATCAGCAGGGTGCCACCTCCAGTGCTACTAGGGGGCAACACCTAAATCGACTTTATGCTCTCCAGTCCCTGTAAGATCAAGAAAATTCTCCTGATATGGTTACTGGTATGTTACATATATTTTATGTTCATGTTTACGCTTTGCTAGACCCAGGAGCTTCTTTGTCTTTTGTTACTCTCTATATAGCAGTTGATTTCGAAGTCATTCCCAAAATTCTAGTAGAGCCCTTTTCCGTCTCTACCCTAGTAGGCTAAACCATTATAGCCCGATGGGTATACAGGAACTGCCCATTTATGATATTGCATCAAGCCACCTCAGCAGACTTAGTTGAAATAGAGATGATTGATTTTGATGTCTTTCTCGGTATGGATTGGCTTCATTCCTTCTATGCCACAGTCAACTGCAGAAATAGAATAGTCCACTTCCAGTATCTGAATGAACCTGTCCTAGAGTAGAGGGGTAGCACTTCAGCATTTAGAGATTAGCTTGTTTCCTACCTTTGGGCAAGAAAAATGATATCTAAAGGACGTCTCTATCATCTTGTTTGAGTTAAGGACACTAGTTATGAAACTCCCAGTATTGAATCAGTCCCAGTTGTAAATGAATATTCAAATGTCTTTCTCGAAGATCTTTCAAGAATTTCTCCCAAAAGGGAAATAGACTTCGGCATTGATCTTTTTCTAGATACTTAGCCTATAGCTATTCTGCCATACCAAATGGCACCAGAAGAACTCAGAGAATTGAAATAGCAGTTGACGGATCTCTTAGATAAAGGGCATCAGGACCAGTTTTTATCCGTTTGTGAGTAAGAAAGATGGTTCTTTTAGAATGTGCATTGATTACCGTCAGCTCAACAAAGTCACAGTCAAGAACAAGTATCCACTTTAAAAAATCGATAACTTGTTTGACTAACTTCAGGGTGCCAGTTATTTCTCTAAGATAGACCTCAGATCAAGCTATCATTAGCTCAGATTTAGAGAATGTGACATTCCAAAAATAGCTTTCCATAATTGGTATGGTCACTTTGAATTCCTAGTCATGTCTTTTGGTCTTACCAATGCCCCAACAACTTTCATGGACTTGATGAACTGCGTGTTCAAGTAGTACTTAGACATGTTTGTCATAGTCTTCATAGATGACATTTTGGTCTATTCCTGCAATGATCGTGATCATGCATACCATCTCAGATTCATACTTCAAACTCTCAAAGATCATGAGATATTTGCAAAATTCAGTAAGTACAAATTTTGGCTAAGGTTAGTAGCATTCCTTGGTCATATCATTTTCAATGATGGCATTAGGGTTGATCCTCAAAAGACCGAAGTAGTAAGAAACTGGCCCAAACCTGTCTCTCTATCAAATATCAGGAGTTTCTTAGGCTTGGATGGCTATTACAGATGGTTTGTTGAGGGATTTTCTTTAACTGCATCCCCTATGTCCAGATTAACTCAAAAAAAAGTTAAGTTTCAGTGGTCAAATCCTTGTGAGAAGAGTTTTTAGGAGTTGAAGACTCAAATCACCTCAACTCCGATCATAGTTCTTCCAGATGGTCCAGATGGGCTCATAGTGTATTGTGATATATCTAGAGTAGGTTTGGGTTGTGTCCTTATGCAGCATGGTAATTCATAGCCTACACCTCCAGGAACTTAAACACTATAAGAAGAATTATCCTACTCATGATCTTGAGTTAGCAGTCGTAGTACTTGCCTTGAAGATTTGGAGGTATTATCTATACGGGGTCATGTAGATGTTTTCACAGATCATAAGAGCCTTTGGTATTTCTTTTCTAAAAAATATCTCAATCTTTGTCAAATAAGGTGGTTAGAACTCTTTAAAGATTACGACATAAGTGTCCTTTATCATCCGAGCAAGGCCAACATCATGGCCAACACTCTCAGTAGACTTTCTATGGGTAGTGTTGCTCATGTTGAGGACAGTAAAAAAAAGTTTTCTCAAGAAATCCATCAGCTTGCCAAACTAGGCATTCACTTAGTTGATTCAGAGGAGGGTGACATATGGGTTCAGAGTAGTTTAGAATCATCTCTAGTTTCCGAGGTAAAAGAAAAGCAAGATAGATATCCCAACCTTTTCAAGTTAAAAGTGTCAATCAAGGATCAAAAAGTAGAGGTTTTCTCCCAAGGGGGAGATGGTGTATTGCATTGTTAGGGTTTTCTGTGTGTTCCAGAGGCAGTGAATTCTTTCAGAAGCACATGGTCCACACTACTCTATTCATCCAGGGGCCACAAAGATGTACCGTGACTTATTGGAAATCTATTGGTGGAGTAGGATAAAGAGAGATGTTACAGAGTTGTGGCTAAGTTATCCGCATGTCTGTAGGTTAAGATAGATCATCAGAAGGCTAGTGGGTCCATGCAGGAGTTCAGTATTTCTACTTGGAAGTGGGAAGAAGTGAACATGGAATTCATGATAGGTTTACCTCGCACTCGTCGCCAGCGCGATTCAGTTTGGGTCATTTTAGATAGGATGACTAAATAATCTTATTTCCTTCCAGTCCATACCTCTTATTTAGATGAGGATTATGCCAAACTCTATATCATAGAGTTGGTCAGATTGCACGGTGTTCCGTTATCTATTATCTCATATAGAGTTACCTAGTTCACCTCTCATTTCTAGAAGGTGTTCCAAAAGGGTCTTGGTACCCAAGTTCATCTCAGTACTGCCTTCCACCCTTAGACAGATGGTCAAGCAAAAAGGACCATTTAGACTTTAAAAGATATTCTAAGGGCGTGTGTAATTGATTTCAAGGGTAGTTGGGATGACCACTTGCTTTGATTGAGTTTGCATACAACAACATCTATCATTCTAGTATTCGGATGGCTCCATTCAAAGTTCTCTATGGTAATAGTTGCAGATCTCCAATAGGTTGGTTCGAAGTTAGTGAGGCCTCAGTCATTAGGCCTGACTTAGTATTCGATGCCTTAGAGAAAATCCAACTGATCAGAGAAAGACTTCGGGCTGCTCAGAGCCGACAGAAGTCTTATGCAGATGTTCGCAGAAAGGATCTCAAGTTCAAGATTGGTGATTATGCCTATCTAAATATCTCTCCCATGAAGTGAGTGAAGAGATTCGGCAAGAATGGAAATCTCAGTCCCTGATATGTCGATCCCTTCAAAATTCTCAGTCGATTTAGTAAGGTACCTTCTGAGCTTGAATTACCTTCAGATCTAGCCTCAATTCATCCAGTCTTCCATATCTCCTTGATCAAGAAGTACATACGTGACCCAGCAGTTGTAGTCCCTATTCAAAGCATAGATGTTCAGAACAACCTCTCTTATGAAGAGATTCCAGTCAAAATTCTTAACAACCAGACTCGTAGACTGAGGAACAAAGAAAACTCTATAGTCAAAGTTCTTTGGTGAAATCATTCCATCGATGGAGTTACTTGGGAAGCAGAAGTAGATATGCATACTAGGTATTCTCACCTCTTCTCCACCCACTCATATCTAGCTCAAGGTAACAGTTCTCCTTAAGCTTTTCAATTGCATGTTCAGATTTCAGTGACAAACTTGGTATACAATTCTTGTTAAGAATTCCATTATAAACTTGGTCTTAAGTACCATTGCATAGTTAGTCATGCATTCATGTGTTATTTTAGTCATGTATTCATGCATCATCTATACATGTTCAGTTTGATGAGAAACTTATTTTGTCAGTAATTCAATTATGCAGTCATAAATCAGTTACTCATGCATCAAATATACATGTTCAGTATGATATATATTCAGTTATCAATCATGTCATTCATGAGATCATGTTCTAGTTATTCATGCTTAGTATGTACGTTAGTTTATCTTCTCCCCTCTAACTCAGTCTCATTTGAGGATGAATGTTATCAAGGGGAAGATATTGTAATACCCCATACTTCTACCTAGCTTGAAATCGTCCCAAGGATATTAGAAATGTTGAAAGATGAATCTAGTTTTTTACATATGGAATTTTTAATATTTTCACTTTTTTTCATATGGGAAATTGAATTATCTTTCCAACGATACTAATTTCATCCAAATCTGGTGTCGGGGTAGAAAGTTATGGCCATTTTACAGAAAGCAGTCAAAACTGCCTAGGTGAGACGATGAGGGCCGACAGACCATAGAGATAGCAACAGACCGTCGCCCAAACTGTCACAGCAGAGGCAGTGAGACCACCTTCTTCCTAAGGGCATCGGTTCAGACCGACGGATCGTCGAGCTAGCGACAAACCGTCGCCCAAGCCGTTGCAGTCGAGACAGTAAAACCCTATTCTACCAAGGTGCGACGGTCAGGACCAATGGACCGTCGACCCAACGATGGACCATCGCACCCACCATCGCATAGTTCGTTCAATTATTTTAAATTCATTTTTAAAAGGATATTTGGGTCTTTTTCCAGCCGTTTTAATCCCTAATTATATCAAACCAAGGCTCATAAGTTCATTATCCATTTACAACATCAAATTAGGATTTTCTCTCAAAGATAATTCCCAAGAACAAGATCCAAATCGTTCTTCAAGAAACTAAGAGATTCCAAATTTTTCAATTCCAGGAACTTCAAGAAACTCATAACCCAGGTATGTCATGTGTTGATTCATGGGTCCCTTTCTGTCATGTGTTGATTCATGGGTCCCTTTCACCCATGAAGCTCAAGAATCTCTTTTCAATATCCAAGATTTGTGTATTTATGAATGTTCATGATTTAAATTGAATTGAAATTCATGTTTTAAATTATATATTCCAATGATTGACCCTAGTATATGAAGATTTGCATAATAATCATGATTCACCCCTCTTAAATTTAAACGTTGATGGTTGTATCCATGGTTATTAGATGTGTTGATGATTATATAACTAAAGCATGCTTCCCGTGTGTTTGATTAAATGCCTATGTAAAGGAAAAGTTCCATACTAGTCTGATAATATGAAATCCACATTCATGTACAAGTTTATGCAAGTTAAGTGTTTGATGAAATGTCTTAGTCAATGAATTATGGATATATGCGTAGCCATTGTGGTGCTTTAGCACTTTTACTTCATGAAATCCCCATCTTATTATATTATGGATTGTCGCTGTTGGTCATGTATTCAAGAAAGTCATGCATTATCAGTTTCATTCTATCAAGTCCTAGGTGTACTTATACGCAACAATTAGTTGTGTGACTAGAGCCAGTGTCATATTTTCAAGATACTCTCAGTGGAACCATGTTCATAGAAATTTAGTCAGTCATATGACTCAAGAAAACTCAGTAAACTCAGTAATCTCAGAAATCTTAGAAATAGAGTAATCTCAGTAGTGTTCCATCAGTCAATGGAACTTAGCTAATTTAGTCCAGTTCAGTTCAGTAATCTATGTTCAGTGTCTATTCATATGGGAGTAGGAATTAGCATCAAGTAAACCCAAGGATGGGAACATACACTGTTAGATGAGGGTGTGATTTTTAGAAGTCATCCTTGCATTCCAAAACTATGTAGCCAGCATAAGCTGAGACATCAACACTGACAGATACAGGTTGATGAGGTGGATAAACACTGTTAGATGAAGGTACCACCATTCTCTTTTCCGGATACTTTCAGATGAGGGTCACCCACAACTAATCTTTACCAGTGGTGCGGTATTGACACCCTTCCAATTAGGGTTACAGATTGGACCCCAACTTAGCCATAATATCGTATTAGTGGCATGTCGGTTAGATGACTACTTCCCACAGTTCACTCTCAGTAATAGAACTTAGATAGTTCTACAGGATTCAGTTCTGTCAGATAAAGTTAACTCAGGATAGTACGGAACTCAGCTAGTTCCATCAGAACATAGACTGTCCGATACAGTCGCTCAGTATCAGTTATTTCAATTATATAGATATCAGTATCTTATGTTATCAGTACTCAGACTCAGTAATCATGTTTTCATGAACTCAGTTACAGTTATTATGTATTCATGCATGTATTATCGCATTCATGTTATCCAGTTAGTTAGTATAGTTCATCCATGTGAACCCTTTGCATTCAACCTACCTCACATGCATACCAGTACATTCAAACATACTAACATATTTGCACTATGGTGTTTTATACCATAGGTTCAGAAGCATGAGCTTTAGAGCATCAGTAGCATTCCAGTCTCAACAGTCAGAGTTAGCAGTGAGTCCTCATCCTTCGAGGACATGACCATTACTTTATTATCTCATTAATTAATTTATTTTAGTAGTTAGAGTTAGTTGAGGACATGTCCCATCAACTTCTTATTCAGACAGTTCATCCAGTTAGAGGCTTTTCAGACTATCATTTTCAGACAGTTTATTTCTAGATTTGTTTTGGTATTGTGCTACCATATCATTCAGAGATTATGTTATCAGGTTTGAGCTTTATGGCCTTACAAACTTTATTTTCACATTTATACTGTATATTATGCAGTATTCAGATACAGATATCAGTCATCGGTTAGTTTATGGTCCTTCAGGGTCATGAGTACCGTGTAGAATTCTGGGTACCAGATTCGGGGCATCACAAAATTGATACCCATAAGTTTATCTCAACACCTAAGATCCAACCCATCCCTACCACTACTTGAATTCCACAACCAAATGAAATAAACTATCATGTTTTAAACCTTCAAACAAAACAGAGAATAAGATATAAACCATTGGACAAGAATAAAATACAAGACAACAAATCATTGGACAAGATTATAATGCAACAGTTTTTCCTTCTTCTTCTTCTTCCCATATTTTGAATCTGTCTGGATGTATTTTAAGGAAAGGGAGAGTTCTTTTATGAAAGACTCCATTTTTCGCACAGGTGTACTTATAAAAAGATAGGAATTAGAAATATAAGTAACTATTAAATAAGAATCACTAGAACATATTAAATAGTGAAAGAATAGTTTTACATGGAGAAAGTCTACATAGCTATTTGTAGAAAGACTCTTGTTCGTACTATAGCTAAAGGCATATCAAGTTTAGATTAAGGACACTATACACAGAAAAAACTTGC
Source organism: Capsicum annuum (assembly GCF_002878395.1). NCBI lineage: Eukaryota > Viridiplantae > Streptophyta > Magnoliopsida > Solanales > Solanaceae > Capsicum > Capsicum annuum. The sequence goes on along the minus strand of NC_061111.1, from coordinate 32,276,276 downwards.
TAATACCAACATTAAGACGCTTCAATCAATAAGTTCGATTAACACACTTAGGGGTCATTTGGTAGAGTGTATAAGAATAATCCAAAATGTGATGTATTAGTAATACTTGTATTAGATATGCTTACATTAGTTATACTTGTATTTTTCTTATGCAGTGTTTGATTTGATATATTAAAAATAATATGAATTACATAATTTCTAAACATTTTAATACATGTTGAAAATAGTAGGTATACATTTAATATAATGATTCTTCCTATCACTTGAACATTCAATGTGAAATTCTTAGACCTTATAGCATAGTTTTCTACATAAAACAGAACAAGAAAAAGGTCTGAAATTACCTAAACAAAAAGAACGTGTGTATCCTACTCTAATTTGCAGAGTTTCCTGGGCTTTGGGCTGTAGGTGACAAAAGATCTTTAAAATGAGGTGTAGGTGATACAAGTCTTCATTATTAAGTGGAGGTGACAATTATTTTATTATGGATTAAGAAAGTTGAGAAAGTTTGAAAATAACTCATAAGTTTTTAAATTTACACTTTGATCCAAATACTAGTTAATATAACAGGAAAGGAGGGAAAAGACATGTTTTTCTCTCTTCTTATTCATTGTTGTTTTCTCTCTCTTCATGATTATTGTTGTTCATTGTTGCTGCTACTTTATTCATCATCTTTTATTTCATTATTATCATCTTTTATTTCATTATCATCTTCATCTTTTTCTTGTTGACCATTTGTTGTTTTTGTTGTTGCTATTGTTACCGGTACTATTGCTATTTGACCAATCTCTTAGGTCAAATTTTATTTCGTACATCACTTTTCACTTTGACATTACTTCATAGGAGACTTTGGTATGTCAAATTATGATTTTTAGTTGAATTTTTCATCTAGGTATCTTCTATTGTGTTGTTTTTCCAATAATGGATAGAACCCGATCATGAATCAAACATAAGAGCCATCTATTTAAATAGATAAATCATCTGTTGTGAAAGATAAGACATTTGTTTCAATGGAAGACTGATATGTTAGATTCATGTTTATGGGTTTATAGGCCATAATATGAATCGAACCAATGGGTCATCTATTGCAACAGATGATTTATCTGCTTAAACAGATTAGTTATCTGGCGCAACATGATAAATATGTATTGCAACAGATTATTAACCTGTTACAACAGAACCTGAATTCGATTCCAATAGACGTGTTGTCTGTTGCAACAATGTAAATATCTATTGCAATAGATTATTAACCTGTTGTAAAAAAACCTAAACTTGATTCCAACAGATAGTAAATATTTATTGCAATATATTCGTATCCTTTTGTGATAGAACCTAACCTCAATTCCAATAGATCATCGTCTGTTGCAACAAGTAAGTCATCTATCGCAATAGGTTAATTATCTATTGCAATATGTCACTTATCTGTTGGAATCAGCTTCAAAGGTGCCTCGGTGCTGTAACGTCAATCCTAACAGATATATAGTCTGTTGCAACATATGATTCACCTGTTACAATAAATGACTCGTCTATTAAAATCAGCTTCAGGAGCGTAATATGAATCCCAACAGGTAAGTAATCTATTAGGATTGATTACACATTAGTTGGGATTCATTTAAGGCAATATGAAATCACTATTAACTTTTTTTAACAAATGACTTTATTTAGGCACCAACAATTGAGGGATCAATAACAATAGGGGTGGATTTTCATGGTCAATAGATCAAGAAGAGCAATCGATATGTATGGCATTGGAATGAGGGTAAAATGCTAGAGATGATAGCTATGATAGTCCAAAGTGATGCTTCGTATGATGATTTTGTGAACTTAATCATCAGTTATTGTGGACTAAATTGTCAATTAGAAGAACTCATCATCAGCTACATGCACAACTCCTTTGAAAATTAGAGGGCACTGCCTTTCAAGATAACTAATCATGTCCAGTTGGTTGCTTATCTTAATGATTCATCCAGGCCGGTTTTAATGGTGTACGTGGTTGGAAATATGAGAGGGAATGAGAACCAGAACGTAGAAGAATAATAACAACAAGACATCTTTGATGATAGGTTTGATAATCTAGACATGAATATTCCAGATGATGATCAAACACCTACGCCCATTGATGCGACCAATACAATGGGTGGTTCTTCTGATTGACACAGTCTGGTAATCTTCAAGATGACGGGATCGGCTTGTTTATTGGAATTTCATTCAATGAAAAGAATGAACTATCTACCACTTTGTTTATTTCTTGCTTGAAAAAAGATTACAAAATAAAGAAGGTGATCAATTCAAGTAGTGTCTTTTTTTTCAAATGTGCTAATACGAACTGCAAGAGGTGGTTGAGAGAGGTGAAGTATCTAAGTTCTGACAGATTCTTCTTTCGTAAACATAAAAAGCATCACACATATGGTTTGGAGCACATCTCAATCCAAAATCCTCACGCTATGAAAAAGGTCCTCGGTGAATATTTTAGAAGTAGTTTCCTCAATGGCAAAGGCCCTTTAACAAGGGTTATGGACAATCAAATCCTTATGGAATTGGGTGTCCTGGTCAGTTATTAGAAGATATATACGGACATGGGAATTTCCAAGGACTTGGTTAGGGGGATACACGAGCATGGTTATGCAGTCCTGGAGGCCTACTATTACATGATTGAGTCCACAAATCTCAGAAGTAAGACAACATTGCATGTTGATGAAAATGGAAGGTTTAAGTACTTTTTTGTATCCTATGGTGATTGAATTCAAGGTTTTTGACATTTGAGAAAAGGCATAGCCATCGACGGTACCTTCTTGAGGAGCAAGTATAATGGAATTCTACTAGCAGCGGTGGCGCAGGATGTGGAGAATTACATCTTTCATGTCACTTTTTGTGTAGCGGACAAGGAATGTGATGCCTCTTATAATTTTTTTAACAACTACGAAGCTGCATCAAAGATACCAAAGAGTTGTGTTTTGTTTTGGATAGGCATCCAAGTATTCCAAAGATGGGTTCAATTTTCTTCACGTCATCTTACTTTGGTTGTTGCATCAGGCATCTTGGAGAGAATATTCGGACCAACTATCATAACGAAATGGTCGTAACCCTTTTTTATAGAGAATCTAAACCATATAGTAGAGAGGAGTTTTTAGACCATTTCAATCAAATAATGGATATGAATCCCAAGGTAATAGAACTTCTCGTATGTGTCAATTTCAAGAGATAGAGCTGGGCATTCTATCTGGCAGATAGGTACATTCTTATGAATTTAATGTCTTGTTTAAGTTACAAGTTTAGTATGATGTCGTACTAAGTGATTCTTTTGTATAGGTACAATATTATTACACCAAACAAAGATGAATCGGTGAATTCATTATTTGGCGATGAAAGAAAATTTCCTATCAAGGCTATGTTTGAATTAATAAACAAGAGGTATGATCGATTTTTTAACAAAAGGCGTGTGCAGTTCAAGGGTACAAAACAAACCCGATTTGTTCTTGAAATCAAAAAATAATATCAATAAACATCATTTTTGGGAATAGGTTATTATCTCATAAAATAGAAGATTACAAATTCAAGATCATCGATCATGGTGATATTGCCATGGTCGATCTTCAAATAAGATCTTATACGTGCAGAGTTTTTGACTTGAACAAAATACCCTGTCCACATGCCATGGCAGCGCTTCGAGCTCAATACAGTCCAAAATATAGACCTAACATTTATGAGCACTCCTCTCAATATTACTCCGATGCCTCCCAAAGAATCTTGGGTTGTTCCTGCAGATATTTTGGGGAGATTAATACCTCCTCCATATATTTACCCAAGCACTATCAAACTGGAAAGAAGGCCATATAAGAGGAGGCGTGGAGTCGGAGAATCATTTTTATCAAGAAGAAAAAGTGCTTCGTATGTAAGCGCACTGGCCACAAAAGAACTACATGCCCGTATCGTAATCCACTATGATCGTTGTAATTGTAGAAACTTGTGTAGTTGTTTGTTATGGACTTTATATATTTAACTCATTATTGTGAACGCAATGTTATCATTTATTACATATAATGTAGAAACCTAATTTTGTCCCTCCCGAAATCTAATTTTATTCATTTTTAGTTCACCTTACCATGTGTCCAACCCCATGTAATTATATCCCACAAAAATACAAAAATAAACAAAAAAATACCTCTAACTAATTTATCTTATCCTAACAACCTCCCCAATCAAAAGCTTCCACCTACCCTAACTACCCATGTGATCTCCCCTCCTTTTTCTTGTCCACAAAGAAAGAATATATAGGGGACCCACCAAAATTCCCACATCATAACAAATCTATGCCCATTATTAAAGAAAAATTCTAAGAGGAAAAAGTAAGGCTCATTCTTTGATTATCATCTTTTCCACAATAACAACAATCACAAAATAATCTTTCTCTCAAGAAAAAGAACAAGAACAAGAACAACAACAACAATAGTAAAAAAAAAAAAAAGTAACCGGTGAGCAGTAACCGGTGAACAGTACCGGTAAACAGTTTCAGTGAACAGTAATGGCGTGAAAAGTGATGGTGAACGGGTCATTATTTGTCGAGTTGGATTGTTGGTGTTAAGGTTCGGCTCGAGGTTTCCGGGTGCGGACTATCTTTATTCGAATAACCTTGAGTTTGAAAACTTCAAATTTAAGGTCCAATTCTTTCTTCTCTTTTGTTTAATTCTTATGTGATTGTGATTGCGTGTGATTCGATACCGTGGTTTGTTTGTTAATGTAAACTGTTGGTGACATTTGGGTGTGTGATGTGCTAATCATGATTGATGAATTTTCGTTATTCTCGATTGGTGGATTGTATATTGAAATGGGTTAATCACGTGGTTAAAAATGAATTAAGGTGGGGATTAAAAATGGAGGAAAATGAATATTGATTAATTTTGAAGTATTGATAATGTTAAACATGATAGAATTGTGATACGTTGAACTTGGTAGGCAAATGTAGGCTTGGTAGGCAAATTAGGAATAACGAGTTGTTGGAGTGTTTGAATATGTGCGTGAATGGTACTTTCTACTTTATTGCACGAAAAGTTTAAATTGTACTCATTTAGCCGGGAATGCCCCGAAGGATTTGTATTGATTTATCCGGGGAATGCCCCGAAGTAGCATGTACGTAAAGGAGGCTCATGATCAAGGTCCAGAACGTCGGGTGGAGTTTAGTTTAGGATTAGTTTAGAATAGAATAGGTTTTATATTTCAGCACCCCTTTTATTTTGGATTGTATAATTTGGACTCAACATTATTTTGGTTTGTTTTGAATTTTGTTTGATTTTTTTGTTTGCTTGTTTTGTGTGTTTATGTGGTTTGTACATTTGTAATGTTAAATTAGCCAATATTCTCCACCAAGAGACCGTGTTTGAACCATGGGATCGAGGGGTGCCTAACACCTTTCCCTCGGTCAACAGAAGTCCTTAGCCGGAATCTTTGTTCGCGGATCAGTTTTTAGAGTCAAACCATTTCGAAAAGAATTTTCCAAAGGTGACTTGGCACACCGGATTATGCCAAATGGTGACTCTGAATAAGAAAAAAATAACGTAAATAATCTTTTTTTTTTTTCAAAACAAATTTTTCATTTTTGTCACCTTAATAATAAAATCCTATCGAACTTAAAATACATATATTTTTTTGGAGTCAAAAAAGGAGTGTGACAACTCTGGCGACTCTGCTGGGGACTCTAACTTTTCAGAATTCAAGCTATTTTTGGAGTCGTATCGGATTTGTTTGGCATTACGAGTGTATAAGCATTGTTTGTGATTTTGTTTGTGTTATTGTTTTCACTTTTGTGTGTTTTTCATGCTCTTTGTTTATAGTATTCATCTTATGTGTTACTTCTTTTATATCTATCATCATGTGTCTACCCCCAGGCCTTTTTTTTGCAACAAGCTCATAGTACACGTGTTGTACACGACCTCTAGTTGAGTCACCTTTATTTTAGGGGGGAGCCATCGGTGTTATGGAGTAGGTGGAAAGCAAAGCAGCCACTATCGACCATACGCTTCCCCGAACAGCCTTGTTAGTGAACCCCAACGTAGGTCAGCCTTTAGGTCATCCTTATATGCATCATATTGAAGACCTAGCAGGGCCCACTTGGCCCTTTGTAGGAGACTTACCTCTAAGGCATCCCTATATGCTAAATGTTGCATCTTTGAGGGTAACGAGGTTATTTGACCGAATGGTTTGGGCAAAAACATGAGTTAGAAGCAAAGTGTGTAGACAAGAAATTGTTGAAAAAAAAAAAGAAAAAAAGTGTGAAGAAAAAAAAATTTGATAGTTTTTAGGGCTCATTATGGCTTTTGTTTTACACAATTTAAAAATTAAAAAATATATATATTTTTTTACTTTTTGCACTCATTAAAAAAATCAAAAACGTTAAAAATTTTCCTTTTATTTCTTTAGTAAGCATTCATTATTCGAAAACTCCAAAAATATTTTTTCCTTTCAATAGGAGCTTTGTACATTCTTACATGGTGAAAATGCCAAAAAGATTTTCCTTCGTAATTGTTGGTGTCAGTTTTAGTTGAAGTGTCTAATTAAAAATCCCAAAAAGATTTTATTTGTTTGTGTTTGGTTGTGTCTCTTAAGTTAGGGTCAATCTATTAGTTAATCATTAATTGTCCAATCTGGACGAACTACGCAACCCTGATTTTCCTCTTTCGGGATGTGAGATACGTAGGCAGCCTATTGTTGGTTCGGGTATCTTATTTAAAAAAAAATTAAAAGAAGATTTTTTTTCACTCTTCATTTAGAGTAGGTGTTTTATACATGTATTGAAAACAAAAATACAAAAAAAGAGAGATTTTTCTCAATAGTCGTAGATTTCATCTTTGGTTTATCTTATTTCAAAAATTGAAAAAGATTTTCTTCACTCTTCATTTAGAGTGGATGTTTCATGTACATCTTTAAAAGAAAACTACAAAAAGATTTTTCTTTAATAGGTTCAAGTTTCATTTTCATATGAAATTTAAAACTGAAAACCCAAAAAGATTTTCTTTGGTAATCATAGATTTCACTTTGTATAGGGATGTTAAAGCTGAAAAATTCAAAAACATTTTTGTCAATTCTTTTGACAAATTGTTATTTTCTTTTCTTCTTAAAGTTTCGAGGAAAAAAAAAAGAGTTCAATCGGCCATTTTGGCATGACTTCATGAACTACGCACACCTAATTCTCCCCTTTCGGGGGTGAGATACGTAGGCGCCCTTCTAGGGTTCGGTGACTTTTTTCAAGAAAAAAAAAAAGAGGTTTTGGAAAATGTTTGAACTCTAACATATTTGTTGCCTCTTGTTCAGTTAGTTTGAGGTGGTTTGTTTGTGGTTTTCTGGCTGGTCCTCCGTATCACACCAAATTCAAGGAAGGGTTAGTTGTGTCCAACAAGGATATAGAGAGTGGCATCATGGATGAAACAAAGAGTCAGGAAATTCAGAGTTTAAAGGAAGAGAATTTGAGACTGAGACAACAAATGATGGAAATGTACCTAGCTTGGGCCAGTGGGCTGCCTCCACCTTCGTTCCCCATTTTTGACCCTACAAATACCTTGAGTCTTTCTCCAAAATCGCAAAGTCAGTTTTCTACTGTTGTTGATGCACCATAGCATGCCTCAGAATTTATTCCACATCAAATGCACCTCAACACTTCCACCACTCTTTCTTTATCTCCTCAGTATAAGTCTACCACATTCACAGAACCACATACTGTCTGTGCTTTTGTTGCTCAACCTTCTACCAATGTTTCCACTTTTGTCTATCAATCCAATGATTATGCTTCCCCAGTCCACTAGTGACTCCATGTTTATGACTATTGATGATCATTGGTATACTCTTGAGCCTACAGTTAAGTTAAGTGAACCGCTAAAATTTCTTACCAAGAAGCCTAGCATACCAAATGAGCCAGAAAAAATGGTTGGGAAAGTGAAGAGTGTAGAAAATGATATGAAAAATTTTCCCTGGACTTATGGGCTATGAAGATGTTTCATATAAAAACTGGGGCATGTCTTCAAGTGTTAACCTTCCTCCCAGCTTTGAGACATCAAAATTTGGGGGGCCTGACGGACAGAGGGATTCTGTGAAACATTCGGGACGACATTGCAATCAACCAAGAAAAACTAAAGAAAAAAATAAGAAAAACGTACCTATTGTCATAACAAGGCCAACGCAGATTTTGAGAGGTCCAAACCACCAATACTGTCAGCCTCAACCATGAGCTTACATATCAAATCCACATAACCACTTGCAACAAGGTTTCTCTCTCCAAAATCCAAGTAATCCAATTCCACTTCCTCGATATCCTATGAATAATGCACAATTGTATGCTCACCTATCTTCTTATCCATAATGGCATGCACCTGTCCCTCAATATCATCCTCGACCCCCATAAATTTATCAAGGGACATCTAAATCCAAATTTTATCAAAGGCCAGAGTTCGCACAGAGGAGGAAGGAAAAAGATAATTTCACTCCTATTGGGGAATCCTATGCTAGTTTATTCCAGAGATTGGTATAGCAAAGCATGATCACTCCTCTCCTTGGGTATACTCCTGACCCACATTCAAAAAGCTTTGATCCTAATGTGCGATGTGCATATCATTCTGATGTTCAGGGTCATAGTACTGAAGATTGTCGCACTTCGAAAAAAGAAATAGAAAAGATAATTCAAGATAAATTGATTGTGGTGCAAAACATTAGCCCTTCGACCATCCCACAGAGTTCTTCACCAGCACGCGGTACTGCACAATATGTGGGACAATGAGTTAAGCATGGGGATCCAGAGCTTGTTTGTTGAAGGAAATGTGTCTGACAGTAGTGGAAGCTCTAGTCATGTTGATATGCAAACCAGTGGCTAATATGTCAGGCTGAGCAATTAAAAAGTCACCCCTCTCTACTAGGAAGAGGTCTGATAGTTTGTTTTGTTTTCTTTTCTGTTTTTCAAATTATTTCACGGTTGTAGTTCGGGATCTATCTCGTTTTGTCCCTTTGTCATTTATGTTCAAACCCTTTTATCTTTTATTTCAACTAAATGAAGTATCCCCTTTCTTTTGTGTTTCAAATATGTGTTGTTTGTTTTCTTTATATATCCATTTTATGTTGATTCTAGTGATAGACATGCCTGTGGAATTTTCATTCAGATCTTAAAATCCATCTTAATCATGAGCATTGAATCAGAGAGTTAAATTTAGAAAAAGCAAGCATCTGAGAAAATAAATAGAGTATTGGGGCATCTAGTGATCAAGTTGAAACCTTCTTTGAAAATTAAGGCTATTATTTTGAAAATCGTGAGAATAACTTGGTCAGCAATTGAAAGATATATCTCAATTAGGTCAAGTAGTGAATGTGTGATCCTATGTCAAAAGGAACAGGAAGAAAATCAGCTCCACGAAGTCATGAGTACTTCAGCATGAGAAATGTACAACGAAAATGGAGTTGTATGTTTGACAAGTGTAGGAAAAAAAGTGACATACATGCTCAGTTGAAGTTAGTGTTGTTAAAGTGCCACAAATGATCGTCATCTTTCGTTTTCATATTTCACGATATGTACTTGCATTTTTAAGGATTGACATGACGAAGGCCTTTCATTCTACTATCCAAACATCGTGTCATCCTTTGTTTACCCATTTGAGCTTTAGTCCTATTTTCTTTCATACCCCTCTTTTAGAATCATATAGAGTCAACAAATCTTAAAAGAAAAGGTGTCCAGCAAAATAGTAGAGTCAGAAAAGTTTCAAACAAAATAGAGAAAATGTGTCCAAAAGGAGAAAAAGAAGAGCGTCGAGAAAAATAAAGTCAGAAAAGTCCCAAAAAGAAAGGAGTCAATAAAAGGGGAAAAAAACTTAGAATCAAGTGAAAAAAAAATAAGCTTCCAGAACTACGCATGACCTGATTCTCCTCTCTCGGGGGTGAGATACGTAAGTTGCCCTACTCAGGGCTCGGTCCAACCAAATAAATAATTTAGAGTCACCCAGTCAAAAGAAACTGGGGCATGAGTTAATCCTCATTGTTTGATTTGATTCCAAAAATTGTAAGTCCTATCCCACTTTAGTGTCGTTTTGGCCCCATGTCATCCTTTCTTTCTAACCTTATCCAAAAACCAAGTTACAACCAAAGAAAGACCTTCAGATCAATCTTTGAGGATGTTAAGGCGGATCATGCAAGGGATATAATGGTGCATTTGGGAACTATTTGTCTTCCTCGGCATAAGGAATCAAGAGAGAAATAAAAATGAGAGAGTCTTATTGGTGAAACCCCTTACGGGCACCATAAGGTGATGGTAAGTTGAGAGAAATAAAAATAAGAGTCTTATTGGTGAAAACCCTCACAGGCACCATAAGGCGATAGTGAGCTGAGAGAAAATGAAAGAAGCTTGTTGGCAAAAACCCTTCAAGGCGCCACTAGCCAAATAGGGTCTTAAATGCAATTGACCTAAGAAAGCAACTCAATTTCAAGGACATTAACTCAACAACAATGGGTAGAAAGTTTGGATGATAAGATCAAGCTGCTTAATCCAAAATGCATGGCATAATCATTACTGTTGACTGTCATTTTTAGATGAATTTTTTGTTTCTTTTTTTTAAAAGGGGACATTCATTGTCTTTTCTTTCTTCTCTTTATTTTAATTTTATCTTTCTTGATTCAGTTATCAAAACAAAAATTGTCATTTTTTTTTGTTTTGTATTTGAGTCAAGTCCGTGTCAAAACAAGTAAGAAAATATTTCAAAATTAGCTACCATCTTCTTTAATTGCACAAAGAAAGACAAAAGCTAGCACATAAAAGATACATGATTGTGAGCCTAAAAAGGGCATGCAGAAAGTTTTGTCAACAGAGAAGTCGGGAAACTCATGGAAATACCAAGGTTCAAAGGGTTTATTTGAGAAACACGATAAAGCAGAAATACTGTGTTTGTTTCAGAACCACTCTTAATAAGATGAGTTTGAGTCAATGATACAGCAAGTCAATGACATATGCTAATGGTTGGAAGCAAAGCTAAATGTGATTGGGGCAGGAGCAATTGCCTCAAAAAGCCAAAGCCACAAACTAGCCACCATGCTTTTAAACTCATAAGTTTTCTTTATATGTAATAGGAATAAATGTTGCATTTAGATCAAGGATTTCAGAGCCTAAACATCAAAGGCCGTAATTTCTCACCTCAACAAATGCAAGAGGCAAGGTTGCTGCACAGGTTTGGTAATCAAAACCATGGTAAAACTCATAATTCAAGATCTCTAGGAGACGCACTTTCTTGTTTTGGTAATTCAAGCAGCTTTGGTAAGGAGATGCACTTCATTGTTTTGATAATTCAAACAACATTGATAAGGAAACACACTTCCTTGATTGGATAATTCGAATTATGCTTCTTAGGTAATGCACTTCCTAACTTAAGTCTTGATTCCTATATGACATACCTTTTAGTCGAGTCATTCCTATTGATTCCTATAAGACGTACCTTTTAGTCGAGTCATTTCCTTTAATTCCTATAAGATGTACGTTTTAGTCGAGTCATCCCCTTTGACCCCTAGAAGACGTACCTTTTAGTCGAGTTATTTCCCTTGATTCCTAGAAGACGTACCTTTTAGTCGAGTCATCCCTTTGATTCCTAGAAAACGTACCTTCTAGTCGAGTCATCCCCCTGAATTCCTAGAAGACGTACCTTTTATTTTAGTCATTCCTATTGATTCCTATAACATGTACCTTTTAGTCGAGTCATCCCCTTTGATTCCTATAAGATGTACGTTTTAGTCGAGTCATCCCCTTTGATTCCTATAAGACATACCTTTTAGTTGAGTCATCCCCTTTGACCCCTAGAAGACTTACTATTTAATTGAGTCATTTCCCTTGATTCCTATAAGACGTACCTTTTAGTCGAGTCATTCCCTTTGATTCCTATAAGACGTACCTTTTAGTCGAATCATCCCCTTTGATTCCTATAAGACGTACCTTTTAGTCGAGTCATCCCCCTGAATTCCTAGAAGACATACCTTTTAGTCGAGTTATTCCTATTAATTCCTATAAGACGTACCTTTTAGTCGAGTCATCCCCTTTGATTCCTATAAGACGTACCTTTTAGTCAAGTCATCCCCTTGATTCCTAGAAGACGTACCTTTTAGTCAAGTCATTCCCTTTGATTCCTATAAGACGTACCTTTTAGTCGAGTCATCCCCTTGATTCCTAGAAGACGTACCTTTTAGTCTAGTAATTCCCTTTGATTCCTATAAGACATACCTTTTAGTCGAGTCATCCCCTGGATTTCTATAAGACGTACCTTTTAGTCAAGTCATCCCCCTTGATTCCTAAAAGACGTACCTTTTAGTCGAGTTATTCCAATTAACTCATAGAAAATACATTTCTTTATTTGGGATAATTTTCTTTTCATTTTTGATGTGATTTTAGGAGCATGCCTGAAGCACAGGGCAAATAAATGGAAAACCAAGCAACAAGGGAAGAAATTTAAAGCATCGTAATAAGTTGATAAAAATAGCAAGTCAGGAGCCTGCCTGCAGAACAGGGTGCAGAAGTTGAAAGCATGGCAACAAGTTGATGAAATAGCAAGTCAGGAACTCGCCTGAAGAATAGGGTGAAGGAATTGAAAGGCAAGCAACAAGTTAAAGAAATAGCAAGTCAGGAGCCCGCCTGAAGAATACGGTGAGGAAACTCAAGTCAAGAGTCCAAAAGAAGCTGTATAGATAGGATTTTTGTAATTTCATTTATGCTTTAACTTGTAATTTTCATTTTAATGTAATGACAGAGCCGTGGACCGAAACCTCGATGGAGCCTCACTCGACTCTCCAACTCAGCATAGTCCTTCTCTTTCCAATCCTTTGAAATACCCGTGACTTGAGTCTCTCATAACTTGGGTAGGTAGGATGTCTTAAGTCGAGATCCGTTTGTCGTTCTTCCTTCTGTTTCATTCTTTGAATAATGGTCAGGTCAAAATTTGGTCTCAATGTCTACTTTTTTGTTTGAAAATACTTTGTGTTTACATTCAAAGGGGGCATGATGTAGACACCTGATGTTGTCCCTCCCGAAGTCTAATTTTATTCATTTTTAGTTCACCTTACCATGTGTCCAACCCCATGTAATTATATCCCACAAAAATACAAAACTAAACAAAAAAATATCTCTAACTAATTTATCTTATCCTAACATCCTACCCAATCAAAAGCTTCCACCTACCCTAACTATCTACATGATCCCCCCCCCCCTCCTTTTTCTTGTCCATAAAGAAAGATATATGGGGGACCCACCAAAATTCCCACATCATAACAAATCCATGCCCATTATAAAATAAAAATTCTATGAGGAAAATGTAAGGCTCATTCTTTGATTTTCATCTTCTCCACAATAACAACAATCACAAAATAATCTTCCTCACAAGAACAAGAACAACAATAACAAAAAAAAAAAGTAACCGGTGAACAGTAATCGGTGAACAGTACTGATGAACAGTAATTGGTGAATAGTAACGGTGTGAAAAGTGACGGTGAATGGGTCATTATTTGTCGAGTTGGATTGTTGGTGTTAAGGTTCAGCTCAAGGTTTCCGGGTGTGGACTCTCTTTTCGAATAAAATTGAGTTTGAAAGCTTCAAATTTAAGGTCCAATTCTTTCTTCTCTTTTATTTAATTTTTATGTGATTTTGATTGCATGTGATTCGATACCATGGTTTGTTTGTTGATGTGAACTATTGGTGACATTGGGGTGTGTGATGTGCTAAGCATGATTGATGAATTTTCGTTATTCTCTATTGGTGGATTGTGTATTGAAATGGGTTAATCACGTGGTTAAAAATGAATTAAGGTGGGGATTAAAAATGGAAGAAAATGAATATTGATTAATTTTGATGTATTGATAATGTTAAACATGATAGAATTATGATACGTTGAACTTGGTAGGCAAACGTAGGCTTGATAGGCAAATTCAGGAATAACGAGTTGTTGGAGTGTTTGAATATGTGCGTGAATGGTACTTTCTACTTTATTGCACAAAAAGTTTAAATTGTACTCATTTAGCCGGGGAATGCCCTGAAGGATTTGTATTGATTTATCCGGGGAATGCCCCGAAGTAGATGTACACAAAGGAGGATCGTGATCAAGGCCCGGAACGTCGGGTGGAGTTTAGTTTAGGATTAGTTTAGAATAGAATAGGTTTTATATTTCAGCACCTCTTTTATTTTGCATTGTATAATTTGGACTCAACATTATTTTGGTTTGTTTTGAATTTTGTGTGATTTTTTTGTTTGCTTGTTTTGTATGTTTATGTGGTTTGTACATTTGTAATGTTAAATTAGTCAATATGCTCCACCAAGCGACCGTGGTTGAACCACGGGATCGAGGGGTGCCTAGAACCTTCCCCTTGGTCAACAGAATTCCTTAGCCGGAATCTCTGTTCGCGGATCTGTTTTTAGAGTCAAACCGTTTCGAAAAGGATTTTCCAAAGGTGACTTGGCACACCGGATTATGCCAAGTGGCGACGTTGAATAAGAAAAAGATGATGTAAATAATCCTTTTTTTCGAAATAAATTTTTTAGTTTTGTCACCTTAATAATAAAACCCTTTCGAACTTAAAATACATATATTTTTTTTAGAGTAGAAAAAGGGGTATAACATATAAAATATTTTTTTAATAACTTATGCATCAATAAAACGAGGAAAAATATGAACTAAATAATACAATAGACCGCAATTATTCTCAACAGATTAACCATCTGTGGCAACAGATGGACATTAGCCGAAAGAACACAACACAGTTCCATCAAACTGAAATGTTCTCCTCTAGCAGATGACAAACCTAAAGCAACAAATGGATAATTTGTTGACAGAAACCCAAATGACTAATTTGTTCCAACTAATGGTCCATCTATTGAAAGAGCTCGAAAGCCAAAATTGCTATTGCTACTGGATTCAAAATTGCTCCTTACCTCTAACCGTCAACATGTTAATATTAACATGTATGTTTATAAGAAATAGGCAGAATGAAAATTGAATAAGAATTAAAAAGCCAAATCGACTAAAAATAAATTTTTAATTAAATAAAAATAAAATACATTAGGGATTGATACAATATAGAAAAATTAAAATACATATGCTAAAATAAAAAATACATTCTAATTCTAATTATTATTATTATCATATTATCATTAATGACAGTCGGCCAATCAACTCGCAGGAGCAAGGCCCTCATCAGCCCTTGCATCTCTCTGAACATTATTACTCTCTCGGCAACCAACTCCCTCAGCAGGTCATTAACCTTTCTCTAAAGTTCCCACACTGTGTTGCGTAAAATAGTAATGTCCCAAACAGAATCAGTCATATCTAAAACACACATAAATTGACAAATTTAAAGAAAAAGAGTCCAAATGTAATACAATATATACTACCAACTAGTAGATTTACACTGAAAAAAAACTTTTCTCAACGAGAAAGGAATATGCTCTTTAAAGAGAAGTAGTTGAAGATTTCTTAGAAAAGTAATAATGCAAGAAATAAATAAAGTTTAGTAGAATGAAGATTAAGGAGGGACCTATTTATAGAAGATTGAATCTGGATGAGTCAAAAACGACTGTTAAGATCCATTATATTAATTACATTTAAAATGGTGGCATTTTGTTTTTTGTGAAAAGTCGTGACTTTTTCTTTTATATAATACTTCTCACCTTTTCAAAACAGTTTTGAGACTTGATAGCAACCGTTATTATTGAGTGGTCCAATCACTATTGGATATTTACACTGGCACCAAAAACTTAAATCCTTCCCCAAACTTGACACAAAAACATTATCATAAATGGTCATTAAATTATAACAGGGTATCGACACCACCTATTTGGTTCCTCAGCCTTACCAGTTCAAACCTAACAATCTTAACTGTAAAATGCCATAATTTTTTTGAAGGATTAACGCCTAATAGCTAAAGAACAAATATTCACAAAATCATTATACTGGATGTGTGTTTTCACGATAGGTTGATCAGTAATATATACCTCCTACATATAAAGTGGTTCCATCTTCAAGCAACTTATTTCTCTGAATCCATCTTTACTCTAACCTTTAATATTGGTCAGGCAAAAGTGGATCCAGTTTCACTTCCTTGTATCTGCAAATAAGAGAAATACATTTGATGTCAAACAAGATAAGAACAAAAATAACATTAAAAAGGGGTAACACAAAATTGAAAAAATCAACAAATGACCAATTTGATGCAACAGATTACCCATCTGCTCAATCGATGAAGCATCTGTTACAACAGATGAATGACATATAGCAACAGATGGGTCATATATTGGAATAAATCAAACCAACCTTGCTGCTAGTTTGATTTCTTCAAACAGTTGCTCCTTCTGTACAAAAGGGTAACACAAAATTGAGTGAATCAACAAATGACCAATCTGAAGCAATAGATTACCAATCTGTTCAAGCGATGAGGCATTTTACAAGAGCTATAAAAACAATGGTTCGTTCATTTGAGAATTAAAAGTCACCATTTCTTTAATTTTCTCAATAAATAAGAAAATGGTAATGGGTAAATCATTAATAGCAACAGATGTAAATATCTAATTTAAATGTCCTACAAAGAAGAAGACAAGATGGAAATAGCAATAGTGAACCATACCTGCAATGTGAAAAAATAAAAGGGATCAAAACATCCAGTTCAGTCAAGAAAACATATTGATCGATTGAGATCTGAAAGGATCCTTATTCAAAAAAAGAGAGAAAAGAGGGGGAAAAGGGAAAAAAAGAGAATTGAGAATAAAGAAGAGTGATAGATGAGTTAAGTCTTACTTTATGGCTTAAGGAGAGAGTATTCTTCTAGATATAGGTTTTTAATATTCATTAATAACTTTTGAGGGGCATAAGGAGATGGTGACATTGGAAAGACAAGATAAGACTACTAACTCAGGAGATTTTTGAGTTATCCAAGTAATATTTTTTACCGCCTTAGTATTTTAACCTTTTTATCTCAAACAGGAAATACCTAAATTGTTTTTAATAAAAGGGGCTTAAAATATCTAAGTACAATAGATAATAATTTTTATTTGAAAATTTCTAAAGTTAGCTCATCTGTCACAAAATATAAAGCACCTATTTGATAATTTACAACAGATGTATAATATGTTGTAATAGATGACTTAATCTCTTTGATTAAATCCAACAAAAAAGACATCTTTTGGAATAGGTTGAACATTTATTTTTATACAATTTAGTTGAGTTTATATGTTAGACTAATATCTTAATTGATTAATTTAAGACTAGGGGTGAGTTCTCATAGGGTCAACTACAACTTCAATTGAGTCTTTTGGCAATTGCATGATGAAAAGGTATTGCATTGCACCCGAGCAGAGTCATCGATCGATCACTCTGAGCTGAATTGATTCTTACTACCTCATATGTTCAACTAATACCTTAATTGATTAATCTAGGACTAGGGGTGAGTTCTCATAGGGTCAACTACAACAGATGGCAGTGCCTATTTGATAATTTACAACAGATGAGTAATCTATTGCGACATATGAAAATCTATTTGATAATTTATAACAGATGGGTAATCTATTGCAACAGATGACTTAATTTGTTTGATTATTTAAAACAGATGATTAATTTGTTATAACAAATGACTTAATCTATTTGATAACTTACAGCAGATAGTTAATCTATTGCAACAGGTTGAATATTTATTTTTATACAACTTCAATTGATTTCATATGTTTGACTAATACCTCAATTGATAAATCTAGGACCAGTGGTGAGTTCTCATAGGGTTAACAACAACTTCAATTCAGTCTTTTGGCAATCGAATGATGAGACGGTATTGCGTTCCTACCGACTAAAGTCGTCGATCGATCACTCTGAGTTGAACTAATTCTTATTACCTCATATATTAGACTAATACCTTAATTGATCAATCTAGGACTAGGGGTAATTTCTCATACGGTCAACTAAAACTTCAATTGAGATATTTGGTAATTGTATAATGAGACAGTATTGCGTTCCTCCTGACCAGAGTCATCGATTGATCACTCTTAGCCAAACCGATTCTTACCTCATATGTTAGACTAATACCTTTATTGATTAATCTAGGACTAAGGGTGATTTCTCATAGGGTCAACTACAATATATGGCGGTGCCTATTTGATAATTTACAAAAGATGGGTAATCTATTGCGACATATAACTTAATCAGTTTGACAATTTATGATAGATGGGTAATTTTTTGTAACAAATGACTTAATCTGTTTGATAACATATAACAGATGGTTAATCTGTAGCAACAGGTTGAACATTTATTTTTATACAATTTCAATTGATTTTATTTATTAGACTAATACCTTAATTGATTAATCCAGGACCAAGGGTGAGTTCTCATAGGATCAACTACAACTTCAATTGAGTCTTTTCGTAATTGAATGATGAGACGATATTGCATTCCTCCCGACCAGAGTTGCCGATCGATCACTCTGACCTGAACCGATTCTTAGTACCTCATAGGTTATACTAATACCTTAATTTATTAATCTAGGACCAGGGGTGAGTTCTAATAGGGTCAACTACAACTTTAATTAAGTGTTTCAAAAATTACATGATAAGACGATATTGCTTTTCCCCGACTAGAGTCGTCGATCAATCACTCTGAGTTGAACCAATTCTTACTACCTCATATGTTAGACTAATACCTTAATTGGTTAATCTAGGACCAGGGGTGAGTTCTCATAGGGTCAACTACAACAGATGGTAGTACTTATTTGATAATTTACAATACATGGGTAATCTATTGTGATATATGACTTAATCCATTTGATAATTTACAACAAATGGATAATCTATCACAACAGATGACTTAATCTATTTGATAATATACAAAAGATGAGTAATCTGCTATAATAAATAACTTAATCTGTTTGATAACTTATAACAAATTGTTAATCTGTTGTAACAGGTTGAACATTTATTTTTACACAATTTCAATTGATTTTATATATTAGACTAATTCCTTAATTTGATTAATCTAGGACCAGGGGTGAGTTTTCATAGGGCCAAATACAACTTCAATTAAGTCTTTTGGCAATTGAATGATGAGATGGTATTGCGTTCCACCTGACCAGAGTCATCAATTGATCACTCTGAGTTGAACTTATTCTTATTACATCATATGTTAGACAAATACCTTAATTGATTAATCTAGGATCAGGGGTGAGTTCTCATAGGATTAACTACAACAGATGGCAGCTTCTATTTGATAATTTACAATAGCTAGGTAATCTATTGCGATATGTGAAAATTTATTTAATAATTTATAATAGATTGGTATTTTGTCATAACAGATTACTTAATCTGTTTGATGACTTACAATAGATGCGTAATCTGATGCAATAGGTTGAATATTTATTATTATACAATTTCAATTGAGTTCATATACCTAAATTGATAAATCTAGGGCCAGGGGTGAGTTCATAGGGTCAACTACACTTCAATTAGGTCTTTTGGCAATTATATGATGAGAGGGTTAAAAATTATGCATATCTTTTATAATTTTCAAAATAATTAAGATCAATTTGGACCAAATTAACATTTTCAAAACTTGTTATTCCTTTTCAAAATACAAATCATCCATTTGTGAGAAAAAAGTTTCATTATTTTAAATCTTGAGTTCTCCCTCTTTTCTATTTCTTACTCAATTATACAGTACAGACAACAACTACTCAACAAATTACTCTACCCTTCACAACAGATTGATTTTCTTTGCATTTCCAACCAATAGGTGTTATTTTCAACTTTATTCTTGCTTGTATCAGTCATTTTCTCTATCTTTATAGGTAACAAAGTTTGAGAAGAGTTCTATATTTATTTATTTTTTCTAAAAAAATATGGGCTTTTAAGTTAATGATGAAAAAGAAAACTTTTAGTTTTATTATCTTCAAGAATGGGTTTACAATTTTGAGTTTTGATGGTAAAATTATAGGAAGAACTCGAGAAATCCCTAGTTTTTATCGCAGTGTTCCACTGACTATCGTGGTATTGTTGGATGGTATTTTTGTTGTTTGTGGTGGTGGTCCTCATCGTTTTTGTGATAGCACTGGTGGTGGTTGTTGATGGCATTGGTTAGTGGTGTTTGTGGTGGCATTGGTTGGTGGTGTTTATGGTGGCTATCGGTGGTGTCGGTATTCATGGTGTTTGTGGCATTGCTTGGTGGTGTTTGTATTGGTGGTGGTTGTTGGTGTGTCGGTATTGGTGGTGTTTGTAATGTATTTTTTAAAATTTATGCATACATCAATTGTAATGTAATTTTTGTTTTTCTATTATTTTGAGGTAAAACATGTCTCCCAAAAGAAACGAAAATAAAAGCGGATCAACGTTTGACCACCCAAAAAAAGGCTACAGTACAGAGGGATTTAGAGGAGATTCAGGGAAAAGTTAAGCTAATAAGAGATATAAAAATAATGTTGAGAGAGGTGGACAAGGGTCTATAGATGGTGATGAAGAAAATAAAAATGAGAAAGAGGAGGAATTAGAGAGTGAGAAAGAGAAAGAGGATGATCATCAATATGATGATAATAGATAACCAATAGGGCATGAATTAGTATCGACATCACATCATGATCCTATTAAAACTTTTAGTATTGACAAGTTTCAAGTTGCGATGCCTATAAATGACCCAAAAGCAAAGAAGAACTAATTGGTGAAATTGTACTTAAATGTCAAATAGGGAGAAAATATATTTATTTTAGAAAAATTATGAAGAACCAAGACATAGATGGACTTTTTAAAAAGAGCTGCTTTGGACGCATTCTTGAGCTGCCTGAGGACCCCCTTGCCCATTTTCATATGAGAATGGTATATGGTCTTCTAAAGCATAAGATCAAGTACGTGGGGGATGATGAAGATTCGAAAGAGGGGGGGAAAAGATGGATGAAATCTGGATCAACTACTATGGCATGCCAGTTTGTTTTGGCTTGCAAGAGTTTGCCATAGTGACGAGCTTTAGATGCCATCGTCCAAAAAACCACCTATCACAAAGGGAACACCCCACAAAATATCCAAGGCAAGAAAACGCAAGGAAAAAATAGATAAGTTATTTGACATTTCTCAACATGGCTACCAAGTATCAGATTTGTTGATAGATCTCACGGATAAAACCATACCAAAGTAGTACAGGGAGAAATTGTCCTTAGTTTGGTTTGCCCATTCAGTTATATTTGTAAGGGACGTCAACAAGGTCATAGAAGATAATTTATTGGTGCGTGCTAAGGATTTTGATAAATTCAACAATTATCCCTGGGGATATACATCTTTAACTTGACTGTCCAATATTTACTGACAAAGCTATCCTCAGGGACGACCATATTATATGGCTTTTCTTGGGCATTCATGGTAAATTAATCACTATTTTTATTCATCCATTAATTTATATTGAATATAGTTATTATGATTTTTTTGCTTTCTTTCTGTTTACATTTTTTAGGCTTGGGCATTTGAAGTCATTCCTCCCCTCCGAAAGCAGGTAATGGATTACCCGAATGAGGTTTCTCATCCAAGGATGTTTAGGTGGTTGGCTGCAAAGAACAACACCAAAATTAAGGAGGCTGATCTCTTTAACCCTCCGGATGATGCAGTACGTCTTTTTCAAGTAAAATAATTGTACTCAATGAAAGATATTGAACAGATGTTATATCTAATGCACTAGATGGGACATCTATTACGACATATTACCCGTCTTATGTCAACTGGTGTAACAAATGGATAATCTATTGTGATAGATGATTGATATCTTGCATCAGATTAAACATCTGTTGCTTTGGTTCTCTGAACCCGACTCTTAATAGATTAACCATCTACTGCAAATTATGCCACAGATGTGTAATCTGATATAACTTATTGTTAATTTGTCATGACATACAGATCATCTGTTGCATAACATGTAACCCAACAAATTACCTATCTTATGCAACTGGTGCAACAGATTGGTAATCTATTGTAATAGACGATTGATATTTTGCATCAGATTATCTATGTGTTGCTCTGGTTCTCTAAACCCGATTCAAATGGATTTTAACCATCTACTACAAACTATGCAATAGATGGGTAATCTAATGCAACATATTGTTAATATGTTATAGAAGTTGACTGTTAAAATGCAACACAACTATGAAAATTATTATATTATATGATTGAAATGTATCTGCCTTTTTTTGCTAGGTTATGAATCCATGGATCATGCCTACTAAGAACGAGCCGGTGATTACTTCTTATATTACTCTAGGTCATACTGATACTATAGCAGACCTAACGGTAGATTTAACAAAGAAGGAATTGGCTTAAGCAACAGCCATAAGAAAAACAGTTAGGCAAGATCAGCCTAATGTTGAGGCTCTTCATGACCAACCTACTAAGGCAGATCGGGGTGATTCTTTTAGTGGAGTTGTTGGTGTTGGTAGAAGGCATGCTGATGTTGCTACCACTCATGATATTGGGCATGTTGATGCTCAAGCAAAAATAAATATGTTTGAAAACACCTCTTTTCACCCTTACATAGGTCCTTCTCACTCTTCACCCGTTGTGTTCTCGTTGTGAATACGAAGAGTGCAACGACAACCAGGATAAACTCTTTGCAAAGGTAGAGTCTAACTCTAAAGCTGCCAAGGAATTCAAATCCAAGAGGGGTGATATACCATCCAAGAAGGTGAGGGAGCCATACACTCTTACAGTGTTGGTTAGAAGGAAAAAAAGAGCAATTAGTGACGTACTCTCTAGTCATAAATCAAAACAAAATTGCAACTCCTCCCTCTCCAAAAGTTGTTGAAGTTCAGGGGCCATTCAAGAAAGTGGACATATACGCGGAACTTGGTGCCAAAGAGAAGAGGGATCTACGACAAGCCTAGAATGCCCAGTCAAGTACACCAGATTACCCCAGGCCTTTCTTTTCCCCTAAGACTTCTAGACTATGACAGATATGCGTATATAGTATGAGGACAAGGCAAGTTTACTTTTCTCAACCTATCCTTCTAATCTACCCCAAGAAAAAAAAGCTATGCAGCAAATATGAAATTTGTTGCAACAGCTAGGTATTCTAGTGCAATTGGTAGTGGTTTTGTTGCAACTTATTATCCATCTATTGCTTAAGTTATAGTGGATTATTGATTTAGAGAACCCTATAAAATAGATGGACTATCTTTACAATTATGACCCTATTTAAAAATTGACTTCTTATATCACAGCATGTTGACCAAATTCTCTGCCTTATGAGGAAAAGGCAATTAACGTACCTGAAAGCTTATAACGCTGCCGATAGGATAATGGACCTTGAATTCTGCAAAAAGCTCAAGGATAAGTACAATCAACTCAATATTGATGCAACATCCTGTGGCACGAGACTTGATTTCTTAGTTTCTACGTTGGACTTGGATGAAGAAGAAATGATAAAATATGTTAGAGCGGAGAGGCCAAATCCACAAGCAAGAGCTGGACCGAGGCAAAGAGGATTTTCGCAGTCATTATCATGAATGACATATATTATCGAGCTGTTGAGATACTACTTGAGGAGGGAAAGATCAAAGTTTATGACTGCAATGAACCTCACATAGATGAGGTCGATCTTTTTTTCCACGTGCAGCCACTGATGGAGCTATTACCCATCTTGTTGAGGGAGAGTAAACTTATGAATCATTAGCTAAAGAAAGTATTGATGAAGAAATCATGGGATTTTGAAGGTCAAAACAAGGGCATGAACCTTCAAAACAATGATATCAGTTACATGTGCAGCTCACACACTCTTACGCACATCGAATGTTTGTTGACAGGTACAGAAATGGCTGAGCCAATGACCTTTTTGTGTGACAACACTGTGGCAAACCTTCAAGAGGTCTGGGCATATGGGGTACTAACTAGACTCTTGGACCCTATATATATAGAAGAGCCTTTGAAATAACACTTTTTTTATTTCAAGTCACACTTCACTTTACTTTAAATTACATGTACATGTAGTGGCAATAATTTTTTTCTGATGAAGTTGAGTTTTTTATAATGCAATAGATTGTCAATCTGTTGTAAAATATATTCTATATGTTCTGGAAGATAGTTTATCTATTGCAATAGGTTGGTCATCTGTTGTATTATGCCGATGTTATTTCTATCTAATCTAAGTCTAATCTGTTACAACAGTGGGGAGACCTATTTGATAATTTTCAACAGATGACCTAAATTTTACAATATATGCCTAAATCTGTTTGATATTTTGCAATAATTACACTTGAATATTCATGTGCTCGAAAATACCAAACCAGTAGCAAACACACCACCTTGAAAATTTTAGCAATTAGGCTTGAATATCCATGTGCCCAACAATACCAAACCAGTAGCAATAATAGCAACAATGTAGTATCTTCTTAACCAGTAGCAATAATAGCAACAATGTAGTATCTTCTTGCTCAATTTTGTTTCTCTTCAGAAGCCTTGACTTTGTTCAACAAACCCCAGATTACATGATTTGCTTGTGAAGGGTGTCGTTCTTCATACCAATCAAAGTAACCGCATCCACCTAATTTATATAAAAACAAAATCACAATTACAAAATAATTACAAATTAATAATTAATCAACTAATTAAATAAAAAAAATATTACCTTTGAAATCTTACAAGTAAAAAACCTACGACCTAGATTTTGTTGAGTCCAAAAAGTCTTCAATAGAGCTTCATGACCGCACTTACAATATCAAAAATCATTATCATAAAAAATAGTGAAAAATACTCTCGAAATTGTCAAGCTCAATTGGAAAAAAATGATGAAGAAAAGAAAGACCAAATAAAAATAATTTAAAGAATTTAGGATTAAATTTTAGGAAGAAGATGATTATATAAGACTGTAACACCCCGGATACTGAACCTCGGAGCTACACGGTGCTTATGATTCTGAAGGACCACAAGCTAACCCTTTTCTAGTACCTGTAACTAAGCAATGCTAATATACTGTAAAAATGTGGAAAACAACTGGTGGAAACTTGGCATAAGGTTCAAAACTAAAATACAACTTAATAACGTATCAAAACTACTAAAGAAACTGTCTGAACATCTAATCTGAAAGCCTCTAAACTGTTTAAATAAGGAGTTGATGGGAAAACCCCCCAACTAACTCTGTCTACTGAAATACTGAATCTAATGCAATACTAAAATAAGGAACATCCTCGAATGATGAGGACTCACTGCTAAGTCTACTACTGCTGGATGATTCTAAACTGCTAAGGATGCTCGGTAGCTCGTGCTTCTGAACCTATGTTATAAGACACCATAGCGCAAGAAAAAAGTATGCGTTAGTACTTTGAATGTACTAGTACGCTAGATGAGGTAAGGCTAAATGCAAGGGTTCATATGCATGAACAGTACTAACTAAATAATCTGAGTATACTGAATGAGGATACGTGCATAAATGCATAAACCATAACTGAAATCATAGTGACACTGAATACTGAGATTTAAATGATGCTTTATTGATATCTGAGCTTACTAATACTAGGATTCTGAACAACTGAATCTACTGATATTGGTAACCA
The DNA here is from genome assembly GCF_002878395.1 of Capsicum annuum. Lineage (NCBI taxonomy): Eukaryota > Viridiplantae > Streptophyta > Magnoliopsida > Solanales > Solanaceae > Capsicum > Capsicum annuum. Next base: position 32,250,743 of record NC_061111.1, on the reverse strand, counting down.
AGTGCTGAGGTTGAGATCAGTCCTATCTAGTGGGTGATCTCTGGATCTAATGATAATAGAATGATTAACTGAATTTGAGATCAGTCCTATCTAACGGGTGATCTCTGAATCTACTAATAATAAAGATGATTAATTTAGTCTGATACTAGTCCTATCTAGCGGGTGATCTTTCAATCCATTGAATATGCTAATGGTTGACTATATTTGACATTCCTGAATCTATACTACTGAGCTTAGTTCTTGTACTGAGACTGATTCTAGAACTGAGACTGTGGGAAGTATTCATCTAACTGACATACCCCTTTTATCTAAGTTGGGGTCCAACCTTTAATCCCATTTAGAAGGGTTTCAGTACCATGCCACGGGTAAAGATAATTTTTGTAGAGACACTCCTATCTAACGGGTGACCCCTAAGATCATTCCTATCTAACGAGTGATCCCTGAGTATGCCAGACATATCTAATAGGTGACATCTTGTATCTATGCTAGCTACGTAGTTCTAGAACTTAGGGATTGCTTCTAGGGATCTCAGTCTTACCTAGAGGGTGAGCCCCCATCCCTAGGTTCACTCGGTGTTGAATCCTACTCCTAACTGAAAGACACTAAACTAATTCTTTTTCTAAAATCGTACTAAACTGAGCTGAATCTATTACTGATCATGTTACTTGACTGATCTAGCTGAGTTCACTTAGTTCTAATGATGATGGATCCTACTGCATTCAAGTGGCTGACTGAGTTTACTAAGGTTTAAATTGAATACTTGAATACTACTAAGATCTGAGCTGAGTACCAAACTGAAGCTGGAATGTTAATGATACTGAGATTTCCTAAGTTCTGTAAAATTCTAAGAGTAATGAGTTCTGTAACTGACTAAGCTCTAATGATTCATGGCTTGACTGCGATTATCATGAAACTGACACTGACTCTAGACAAGCAGCTAAATTGTCGAGTATAAATACCCCCAGGACTCAATAACATAGAAGTATAGCATAACAATTCTTAAACAACATGGAAAGCATCCATCATTCACAATACAATCAATTAAGCATCTCTTCAAGTATTTGAAAGTCATAAACTTATAGATGTATAGGTATGCATACTGATGTCTCATAATTCATTCACCAAATCCTTTCAACAAACGCTTAGCATAAATTAGCTTGTACACAAATGGGGATTTCATATTAACATGCTATAATGACTCTAATTCCTTCACATAAGCATATATCAAACATATGGGAAGCATTCTTTGGTTATACAACAAATATTACACATAAGTATCATGATTTCATCAACCAACTTGCAAATTTAGGAATTTAATATGGATATAATGCAATTCAAATCATATCAAGATCATATCTTGCTACTTGTATTCTAAAGCATGAATTATAACACAACAATAACATGAATATGAACTTCAATTCACATGAATAATGAAAAACTCATAAAATCATAATCTTTGAATTTAAAAAAAACAGATTTTTGAACTTCTTGGATAGAAGGAACCCAAGAATAAACATATAACATACATCAAAAGCTTTAATCTTAAAAGATAACTAACATTTATTAAATGTTCTTGGATTGGGAAACACAAATCTTGATGTTTTCTTGATGGTTCTTGAACTTGAAGAATTTGAATTTCTTAGTTTCTTGAAAAAGGGTTTGAATCTTACTCTTGGGTTTTGATCTTGAAATAAATTCTAATTTTGATGTTATGGATGAATGAAGAGTTATGTGCTTTGATTTGATGTGACTGGGGGTTAAAAGGGGTGGGACAAGACCCAAAAAGCCCTTTAAAACATCGTTTCAGCGTTGTTTCGGACAAAGTTGACAGTCTGGGTGATGGCCCGTTACTCTGGTGACTGACCATCACTCCAACCATCATTTTTGAACCATAAAATGGCCTTACTGCCTCATTTGCGATGTACAAAGTGATGATCCATCACTGACTTGACGGTCCGTCGGTTGCCCATCGCTCCTAGGCAGCTCAGACAGCTCTCAGTAAAACAGCCATAACGTTTTACTCCAAAACTAGATTTTGGAAAAATTGGTATCGTTGGAAAGCTAATTCAATTATATATCTATTGGTGGGTCATAAGATCAAAAATTTGTATTGTAACATAAGATATGCTCATTTGAATTTAACTATACCAAAATCCTTCTCCAGAATTCAATCGATAAGAGATGTTTTGATTCGTCTAATAGCTAGGACGTGTTGAGGAATTAATATACATCAAACATGATCATAAAAATATGAAATAAGTAAGATTTATTTCTCATGAGCTTGAAGCATGGTTCTACTATTGGTTGGGATTCTCAGGGTATTACAATATCTCCCCCTTGGGAACATTCGTCCTCGAATGAGGTTGGTTAGGATGAGAATTCTAGCAGGCTGAAATTACTTACTGGACATAAGCATCTAAAACATGACTATACAACTAGAACTACTGATATTCTGAGTTCTTATACTGAACATACATATCTAATGCATGGATTCTTCTAATGAGCATGCAAATCTAATGCATGAATGTCTGATTGAACTGACTCTTGAAAGCATGAGTGGCTATGCAATGATATCTGATGCAAAGCTTGCAATGAGGATCTGAGCATGAAACTGAATGGGTTTAAGGAATGGAAAACATCGGGGAGTTATAGGGTATCTCCCCCTTGGGACACTATGTTCCTCTAAGAATACTTACTTCACCGACATACTTGAGAAAATTGAGGCAATGCACAAAGCACCTATGAACTGGATCATAACTGAACCTCGCGAATATGAAACTAATGCATGACTCATGAAATGAACTTATCTTGCAACTACTAGGAATTTCTACCTTGGAATAGTTATATTTTCTTGAGATTTCGGATAGAATGATTAGATAAAAAGACGAGAAAACAAACTATATAAATCTGACTGTCTGGCTTCTAAACTGACTTGTTAGATTTACTAACTAACTCATGCTAAAAAATAATCTCTAATGGGAGCAAGGGATCTAACAATGCACATCATAAATATAAAGGACTTATAACGTACCCGAATCTATGTTAGGGGAACCTTCCGGATAATGATGGGTCTGAAGTACATAAAATTTATTCTGACGTTGACCACTATTGGTGCCCTGCTGATGTAAATATTGTCCCCTCTGAGCTAGCACTCTACACTCCTACATTCTATGTCCTTGCTTACCATATCCAAAATATACCTCTCTGCTTTCTCCATACACACCTAGGTGATTCTTGCCATATTTTTCACAAAGAGGATAGGTATTCTTACCATATCCTAGCGCTCCATCATAAATGACATCCCTAAAGTTTGGTGCGGGTACACTAGATGAGGATGGAGCTGGGACTGAAAACTTCTAACTATGCTGAGAATGGTTACCACCCTGTGACCCTGCCTAAGAGAAATTATAACTACCTATTCTAGCTTTCTTATTCATTCTCTCTCTTTCTTTCAATTTATCTGCCTCAATCTGTTGAGCGTGCATCATTAGTATAGAAACATTCATATCTTTATTGAGCATAGCAGTCCTACACTCCTTCAACACCAACTCGAACACACCAATCACAAACTTACCTATGCTAAATCTAGGGTCAGACATCAATTCAAGAGCATACTTAGCTAACTGGTTGAACTTAAGGCAATACTCTTTCACTATCAAGGATCCTTGCCTTAGTTTCATGAACTCTTCTACCTTAGCCTCTCTAATCTCAAGTGGGAAAAACTTATCTAAAAATCCATCTTGAAACACCTGCCAAGTCATGGGAGCTGCATCCTCCCCCTACCCTTCTTCCATATCACTACCCAATTATGAGCAACATCCTTCAACCTATAAGATGCTAATTCTAAACTATCCTCCTCAGACATATGTATAATCTAGATGATATTCCTCACCTTCTCAAGATAAAGTTATGGGTCATCACCTGCTACTGGTCCAAAGAATTCTGGCGGGTTCATTTTCATAAAATCTCTAAGTTTGGCTGCGGCTGAACCCTAATCTTGTTGAGGTGGGGCTACAGCCTGAAGGTTTCCCTGAACACTATTCATCAAAGCTTGGGTTAACACCTGAAAAGCTGCTCAAAACTCTGCATGTGAGACATTCTTATTCTCAGGATCTACAAGCTAAGGTGGCTGGTTATTATCCCTACGGGCATTAGCTTTGCAAGTATGCATATTCTGGAAATGAAAGAAAGAATGAATTAGACTTAGAATTACCTAGAACTAATGCATACTCGTACGAAATGAATACTAAAAGAAGGAAAACTGTTCCTAAAATATCTTATAGCCTTCTATACATAAATGTGGTGTGCAACACACCTATGTACAAGACTCTACTAGATGCGGATTTTAGACTTCCTAGGACACTGTTGAACCTTGCTCTGATACCAACTTTACAACACCCCAGATTCTGAACCCTGGATGCTACACGGTGCTTATAATCCCGATGGACCATAATCTAACCCTTTTCTGGTACTTGTAATTGAGCACTACATAATATAATGTAAAAATGTGGAAAACAACTAGTGAAAACATGCTATAAGGTTCAAAACTAAAATACAACTACATAAAATATCAAAAATACTAAAGCAACTGTTTGAACATCTAGTCTGAAAGCCTCTAAACTATCTAAATTAGGAGTTGATGGGACAAACCCCCAACTAACTCCCTCTACTGAAATACTAAATCTAATGCAATACTGAAATAAGAAACAACTTTGAATGATGAGAACTCACTACTAAGTCTACTACTGTTGGATGAGTTTTAACTGTTAAGGATGCTCTGGAGCTCATGCTTCTAAACCTATGATATAAGACACCATAGCCCAAGAAAAAAGTATGCATCAGTACTTTGAATATACTGGTATGCGAGATGAGGTAAGGCTAAATGTAAAAGTTTATATGCATGAACAATATTGACTAAATAATCTAAGTATACTGAATAAGGATACGTGCATAAATACAAAAACCATAACTGAAATTATAGTGACACTGAATACTGAGATTCGAATGTTCCTTTACTAATATTTGAGATTACTAATATTGGGATACTGAACAACTGAATCTACTAATGTTGGTAACCGAGTGTTGAGGTTGAGATCAATCCTATCTAGTGGGTGATCTCTGAATGTAATGATAATGAGAATGATTAACTGAATCTGAGATCAGTCCTATCTAGCGGGTGATCTCTGAATCTAATGATAATGAGAATAATTAACTAAATATGAGATCAGTCCTATCTAGCGGGTGATCTCTGAAACTACTAATAATGAAGATGATTAATTTAGTCTGAGACTAGTCCTATCTAGTAGGTTATCTTTAGATCCATTGAACATGCTAATGGTTGATTGTATCTGACAGTCCTGAATCTGTACTACTGAGCTTAGTTCTTTTACTAGACTGATTTTGAAACTGAGACTATGGTAAGCATTCATCTAACTGACATGCCCCTTCTATCTAAGTCAGGGTCCAACCTATAACCCCAGTTGGAAGGGTGTCAGTACCGTGCCATGAGTAAAGACAACTTCTGTGGAGTTAGTCCTATTTAACAGGTAACCTCTGAGATCAATCCTATCTAATGGGTGATCCCTGAGTATGCCAGTCCTATCTAACAGATAACATCTCATACCTACGCTAGCTACATAGTTCTAGAACTTAGGGATTTCTTCTAGGGATCTAAGTCCTACCTAGCGGGTGAGCCCCCATCCCTAGGTTCGCTCTGTGCTGAATCCTACTCCCAACCGAAAGACACTGAACAGATTCTTTTTCTAAAATTGTACTAGACTAAGATGAATATATAACTGATCATGTTACTTGACTAATCTAGCTGAGTTCACTTGGTTCTGATGATTGATAGGATCCTACTGCATTCTACTAGCTAACTGAGTTTACTGAGGTTTGAACTAAATACTTAAATACTACTAAAATCTGAGTTGAGTACCAAACTAAAGCTGGAATGCTAATGATACTGAGATTTCCTAAGTTCTAAACTGTGTGAGAGTACTGAGTTCTGTAACTGACTGATCTCTAAGGATTCGTGGCTTGACTGAGATTATCATGAAATTGACACTGGCTCTAGACAAGCAGCTAAATTATCAGGTATAAATATCCCCAGGACTCAATAACATAGAAGTAAAGTATAACAATTCTTTAACAACATGGAAAACATCCATCATTCACAATACAATAAAAAATGTGTCTTTTCAAATATTTGAAAGTCATAAACTTGTAGATGTATAGGCATGCATACTAATGTCTCATAATTCATTTACCAAAGCCTTTCAACAAACGCTTAGCATAAATTAACTTGTACACAAATGGGAATTTCATATTAATATGCTATAATGACTCTAATTCCTTCACATAAGTATTTTATCAAACATATGGGGAGCATGCTTTGGTTATACAACAAATACTACACCTAAGTATCATGATTTCATCAACCAACTTACAAATTTAGGGATTTAACATGGACATAATGCAATTCAACTCATAACAAGATCACATCTTGAAACTTGTATTCTAAATCATGAATTATAATTCAACAATAACATGAACATGAACTTCAATTCACATGAATCATGAAAAACTCATAAAATCATAATATTTGAATTTAAAAAAAAAAAAGATTCTTGAACTTCTTGGGTGGAAGGAACCCAAGAATCAACATCTAACATACCTCAAAATCTTGAATCTTGAAAGATAACTAATGCTTTTTGAATGTTCCTAGATTGGGAAACACAGTTCTTGATGTTTTCTTAATGATTCTTGAACTTGAAGAATTTGAACTTCTTAGTTTCTTGAAGAAGGGTTTGAATCTTGTTCTTAGGTTTTGATCTTAAAAGAAATCCTAATTTCGATATTATCAATGAATAAGGAGTTATTTTTTTTATTTGATGTAATTAGGGATTAAATGGGGTGAAAAAGACCCAAAAACCCTTTAAAATGTCGTTTCAGCGTTGTTTCGGACAAAGTTAACGATCTGGGTAATGGACCATCACTCTGATGACTAACCATCATTTTTGGGCCAGAAAACCCTTACTGCCTCAGTTGTGATGGCCAAAGCGATGGTCCAACGCTGACTTGATAGTCCATCAGCTTGCCCGTCGCTCTTGGGTAGCTCGGACAGCTCTCAGTAAAACGGCCATAACTTTTTACTTGGATACCAAATTTTTGAGAAATTTGTATCTTTGGAAATATAATCCAATTATCTATATATTGGTGGGTTATGATATCAAAATTTTGTAGTATAACAAAAGATATACTCATTTGAAGTTGACTATACCAAAATTCGTCTCAAGAATTCAATCGGTAAGGGTTGTTTTGATTCGTCTAATAGCTAGGACATATTTAAGGCATTAATATACATCAAAATTGATCATAAAAAGACCAAATCACTTATTTCATCCTTCGGGGGTTGAAGAGATCAAGAAATTTTTATATTTTTATCAGTTTTGACCATCAACCATCTCAAGATTCTTGGACAGAAAACTTCTGTCTGGTAGTTCACTTATTATCTCAAATAAGGAATGGCTTCAAATGTCCAAGCATATAAAATAATGTCAATAAATCAAAACCATTATTGAGTAAAAAAAAAATGAAATCATAATACAAGAAAGAAACATTAACCATGAAAGCCTATGGAAAGCCATATAAGTTGACTATCTTTGGCTCTAATGGAGTCAACAAATATTGTACAGTCATTTTGAAGCTTTCATAACCACAAGGATAGTTTTTAAATGCCTCAAGATCCTCGGAGAGTTTTATTAAACCAAAGCTTATGTTGTTGTTAACGTCTCTCACCTAAAGAATATCATGTACAAACCAAACCAAGCACAATGACTTCTTATGCTTCTTTGAAAATCCTTTACCTTTCAACGCTTCTATCAAATTTTTATTTTTGAAGTTTGGACCAACAATGGACACCAAGTAATCATGATCACACAACTTACCTTTGCCTTTTTTGGGTGTGTGGGGTGGTTTTTTGGGTTAGAATAGGTATAACTTGAGAAGGAGGATAACATTTTAGTCCAGTAACTATGGCAAACTCCTTTCAACCAAAACAAATAGGCATATCACAGTAATCAATCCACACCTCATCCATCTTATCTTTATTTTCATACATAAACCTACGATTGAGAAGTTCATATACCATTTTCATTTGGAAATGAGCATTATTGTCCTCCGGCAAATCAAAATATTTCCCAAAGTAGTTGTCCCTGAAATAAGCATCCAATTTTTGTCCTTGAAGTATTTTTTTGAAGGCGTCGAAAGATTTTCCCATGGTTGACTTAATCAGAAAATCACTCGTTAAATCTGTGCCACCATCACACTGCATTCTCTTGGGATAATGATCAATGCCGAAGATTTTGACCAACTCTTTGGTGGAAGGTCTATTAGCATTTTGATCATCTCTTTTAAAATATTCCTCCTTCCCGTGTTCATCATATTCTGCTCCTGATTGAGAAAATACTTGTAAAGTAAGCTCATAGAGTGGTGGATGTAGCCAAGCTGCTTCATTTGTTCCTTTACTTGGACTTGATTCGGTTTCTATTCTTTTGGGAGCCATATTATCTAAAATTAATAAGAACATAAAAAATATATTATAGTTGTTTAATGCATCGTTAAAAAAGGATAATAGTAAATCAAACATGCAAAATAGTAAAATAATAGTTCCAACAGATCACTTATCTGTTGCATCAGGTAGTATATCTATTGCAGCATATAACAAACCTGTTGCAGCGGATGAGTAATCTGTTGTAATAATACAAAATATATCAATCATCTTTTAAGATAGATGAATGGTCTGTGCAACAGATCATACATTGTTGCAACATATGAGTAATCTGTTGGAATAGTTAAATAACCTACTGCAATGGATGAGTAATCTGTTGCAATAATACAAAACATGTCACTCATCTGTTGAGAAAAATGAATGGTCTGTGAAGCAGATCACACATCTATTGTAACATCATCTGTTGCAATATATGAGTGATCTATTTTAACAGTTAAATAACCTATAGCAACGGCTGAGTAATCTGTTGTGATAATATAAAATATGTCACTCATCTTTTGAGAAAGATGAATGGTCTATACAAAGATGAATGGTCTATACAATAGATCATACATCTATTACAACATATAAGTGATCTATCAGAATAGTTAACTAACCTGTAGCAATGGCTGAGTACTCTGTTGCAATAATACAAAATATATCACTCATCTATTGAGAAAGATGAATGGTCTATGCAACAGGTCACACGTCTGTTGCAACACATGAGTGATCTGTTGAAATAGTTATCAATGGTCAATATTGTTTAGATTTCTTCCAACATAAGGGTCGTTTATCGCAGAAGATGAATGATCATTTGAAAAAATCAATTCTTGGACATATCCTATTGGAAGAGTTGATAGGATTTTATCTAACATGAGGTTCATCTGTTGCATCAGATCATTAATTCGATGGTTCTTCCATTTCATTAGATGGTTAATCAGTTGCATTAGATTTTTTATCCGATGCTTAATTTGTTGCACCAAATAGTTAAATTGTTGCATCATATGTTAAATCTGTTGCATCAGATATTTAATATATTGCATCAGAATTTTAATCTGATGGTTCCTCTAGTGTATCAGGTGCTTGATTTGTTGCATCATATGAAAAATATATTGCATCAGATGGTTAATATGTTGCACCAGATGGATAATCTGTTGGAGAAAATAAAAAATAGTAGCACAATTTTGTTCAATAGAAAAACAACAATTTCACCATTTTTACCAAGAAGAAAAACATAAAAAATCAATCCAAATCATTGTTTTCTTTGTATAAATACAAACAACAAAAGTCAAACTCAAGAAAATACAACAAATAATAAAAAATTATAATTCACTTCGAAAAAAGAAGAAATACCAGAAATTAGGATTTTATTTCGACCGCATTTCAAATTAAAGCAATAAATATTAAAATTTTTAATCAATACTATAAGAGAAGTTGGCTCAAATTCCTCAGTTTCTTCAAAACTAAAAAGGCCATAAACTTTTACCTATGAAAGAAGAAAAAAACAATGATGAATTCGAAGTTTTGTGGCTGGAGAGCAGGGCTGTCACTTCGATTGAAGGTTGAAGTTGAAAAGGAACTCGAATCTCAACTATTTATCATCGGATGTTGAAATCGCCGAGGATTGAAAGGAAAAAATTGTAGAACTTATGGTTGGGAGAGAGTTGAGAGAAGCTGTCTAGAGAGAGAAGAGAGAGACTGGTTGATTTAGATTGAAGAGGGAAGCTCGAAGTCCAACTATTTAACTTCGAAGGTTGAAGTTGTTAAGGATTCAAAGGAGAAATTTGCAGAACTGTTGGTTGGGAGAGAGTTGAGAGAATCTGTCGAGAGAGAGAAGAGAGACTGGTTGATTTGGATTGAAGAGGGTTGTGGGTTGGGTTGATTTGTATTTTTGAAAAGATTAGACAGTTTTGAAAATATCAATCAAGTCCACAATTAATTTAATCAAGCTTCGTAATGATGTTTGGCCCTTTAAGTTGGTCAATGTCACCAATCCTTCATTCAAGACTTAAAAGACACATTTTCTTCAATTTTCTCGAGTTTCCTATTGTTACTAGTAGAATATTCGACAAAAGTTTTTACACATATTGTATTAAGTTCTAAAAAGGACCTAAAATCACATTTCATTAATTGACTGGGTTTCAACAGAGTAAATTTTTAGTTGCCTTTTTTTATTTAACACTCTTGAAGAATAAAACAGCTGGCTAAATCTAACATCATTCTTCCTAGAGCCGTTAATATGGGTCAGGTCCATTGGACTGGTCCAGTCCAGTTTGTAATTTGATAGGGTTGACTATGATTTTTATAGCTCGTTTAAAAATAGGGCTTTTAGCTTGACCCTTATAAAACAGTTGGCCCAAGAGGCTTGAGCAATATGGGTTTGGCTAGCCCATGGGCCAAACAAAAATAATTAAAAAATAGAATAAAATACTAAGAATTAAGAAAAGAATTCAAACTCAAAGTCTATTTGAACCATCATAGATATTTAAATATTAAATATGTTTATAAAATATATAAATAATTAAAATACTAAATACTAAATTTTTTAAGGAATCAAATATATTGATAAAGATGATGTGCGATGTTGAACACGCTATAACTCATAAGTTTCATGAGAATTTTTCTGATGAGTTCATTTTCACTTTTAATAGGCTAAATATTGACATTTTTTGTGTTTTATTGTAATCAATTAAAAAAAATTATGTTAATATTGTTATTTAGATAGTTATATTATTATTCACTAACTGTTTTGTTTGTTTTTCAACATCTCTATTTTATTTGAATTTGGTGTCAAAAGTTATTTAATTTCACAAATTATTAAGATTTTTTTCATAAATTTGAGACTTGATTAATAAGTAGTAACTTTATGTAATATTATATTATAAATATTTATGTAATTAATAATTTAAAATTAAAATTAAAATTATAAAATAATCTATATCTATAATCTATAATATATTAAAAGTGTGAAGACCCTTAGAAAAGTGATTTAAACTTTTTGTCCTTCATTAAAAATCTCCGCAATAGATAAAACTATCATTTACTATTATTTAATTATTTTGGGTAACAAAAAAGAAGAAGAAAAGAAATAGATTAATAGTTATAGTAGGTTAATACAAGTAAGAAACTTATTGAAATATCCATATTTTAGAAGAAGTCATCAAAAGGAAAAAAAGAACAATACAATAGTTAGGAAACCTATAACGTATCTATGTTATTCCTTTTAAGAGGTTAACGTTCATTAATTAATATTTTTTTCCTTTTCTTAAAGTTGAAGTCCATTAATAAATATATAATAAAGACCAATTTAAGGTCAATAAAATTGAAGAAGAATACGAATGATTTATATTTAGGGAGATTCTCCTTTTAACTTGTTTATCAATCATAATATTTTTATATTGCTCCAGTAAAAAATTCTAATTATACCTAAATATTAAAAGTAGTTCTTATTTGATCTAGGTAAGAAATCATAATATTTAACACTTCTAAATTCATTAGAATTTTACCTTTTATATATATATATATATATAAAAGAATTTATACAATTCTACTCAATGAGCTTTGAAGGTGCGGTCTAGAATAGTTTCATCGATTTCGAGTCTATATTGCAGGAGAATGAATAGTTTCATCAATTTTGAGTCTATATTATAGATAAATGAGTGTTCGGTGGGGCTTTGATGAATTTTAATGTAAGGTTATACTTAACCATATAGTTCTAATTTCTCAATTATCATATTGTTTTGTTGCAGTTTTTGTTTCATTCAAGTTTATATTGCAGAAGAATTTTCGATTTGATTTTGAGGTATTTCTTACGTAGAAAGTTAGGTTTAGTTATATTATTCTAATATCTCGATTATTGTAGTTTTTGTTCTATTAGTATAAGTTGTTTTTCTACCTAATACAGGTTGAAGATGAACGTTCGGTCGAGAAATTCTTGTGTAAAAGTTAGGTTTGATTGTACTGTCGTGATATCTTGATTTTTGTTATTATTATCTGTTATGTGACATTGGAAAATAAATTTTTATTTACGTGACTATCTCCCATCTTTAAAGTCAGTTATTATTTTTCAATAAAATATTCTTTTATATATATTTTATATAGATTGACAGCTCGATAAGAAGCACACGTGCAATCCACGTACACTTGACTAGTAGATTTTAAAAAGTGGGCTAGCCCGTGGAGGCCATAGCCCACTATGTGATGGATTAGGCTTGCTTTTTTCTGACCTATCATGTTGATGGGCCAGGCCAGCGTAGCCCGTCAAACTCCAAAGCCTGTGTGGACTGAGCCGGACCGTATTAACAACTCTAATTCTTCCCATGTTATAGATTATGTGGTCTGGTGTTTTCCTTGAACAACCCATACTATTTATTTTAAGGAAAAATTTCATAAGTAGCAAACTTAATTTCATAATTCTGAGCTTCATAACAACAGTTTCATAATTATCTGAATAACAACTTATATTTTGTATTTTAGACACTTTTTTTGCTACTAAAATATATATGCAACAAGATTTATTGTCCTTCTTTTACTCAAATCAGTTGAGTTAAATAAGAAAAATTACCATATGTATTTAAAACAGTAAATTCTTTGTCCATAAATTACTCTTATTAAATTATTCTTATTTAAAGCATTAAATTCCTTTTTCCATAAATTACTCTTGAGGCAATAGATTCGTTTTCCAAATCAAACTCAAATCTGAAGATTCTTATCTCCATGATCTTCAAAATTTCAAAATAAAGCATTATATCTCAAAAACAAAAACTCTCTCTTTTTTTCTTGTTAGTTTTTTTCATCCTTTTTTATCATTTTATATTTTTTTTCTATTTTGATTTCTTTTTCTTTTCACTTTTTTTTATCTATTCTATTCCGCTTCTTTTTTTTCCTTTTTCTTTTTTTTCTTTATTGTCTTTTTCCCTCTTTTTTCTTTCTTTTTTTCCTTTGTCTTATTTTTATTTTTCTTTTCCTATTTTTATTTTCTTTTTTTCCCTTTTTTATTTCTTCTTTTCTCTTTTATTTTTACTCTTCTATTTTTCTTTCTTCTTTTTTTTCCCTTTTCACTTCTTTTTTTCCTTTTTCACTTCTTTTTTCTTGGGATTTTTCTTTTTCATCTTTTTATTTTTATATTTTTATTTTATTTTATTTTATTTTATTACTGTTCTATATCTTAATTTTATTTTTGTTTTTTCCTAATTTTTTTTAAAAAAATTTTCTTTCTCATTCTCTTTTGGGTTCTATTTTATATTTTTTTTGAATTTTTAAAAAATATGGCTACGTCGATCATAATCTATGAATGATAATAAAAATATCATAATAATTTATCGTATTCATATTCACATTATTATTTATATTTTTTATTCATTGATACAATTAAATTCGTATTTTACTGTTTGCACTTGTATAAGTCTGTATTTTATAGTTTACACTTGTATTTGTATTCTATAGTTTGCACTATCATTTATTTTATATAATTTATAATTATATTTGAAAGGATTGTTTTATATTTATATTTTATTATTAACTGCAGATTAATATTTTTTATTTCTGTGATATTATTTTATTTTTATTTTTATTTTATTTTCATAGATGCATTTGTATATTCAAAAAATTATTTTATATTTGTATTAGAAATCAGGAAGGGATATATTCGGAAAAAAAAATCATAAATTTTATGTAGTTCTTGTGGGTTTAAGGGTAGGTGTTCATGTAAGAAATGTCGTAAATGATATATTTCAAAATATATTTTGTGATGTGATTCTTCAATGACAATTATGTTTCATATATTAAAATAAGTCACATTTATCTTTTTAGTATTTGCAACTTTGATTGAAAAAATATAAATAAAGTTATCTATATTTATTTAAGAGTATGTTTATATATTTGGGTACCTGTACAATTACAAATACATATAAATACAAATATAAAATACTGTGCAACTATAAAAAATAAATTTATATTTATATATACAACTATATAAACCTGTCTTTAATTATTAATACATATCTAATTAAATTAGACATACAAAAATATGTACAAATATCTAAATGTCTTTGCTATTGATTTTTGAAATACATATAAATACAAATATATAGTTGCTCAACTAAATATTATATATGTAAGGGAAAAAGTATAAATACCCCCCTGAACTTATAGTCACAACATACTTTAACATTTTAACTTTACGTAAAATTCTTTACCCCCTTAAACTCACTTCAAGTGAATTTAATACCTCCTTAAAAATAGAGAACCACAGTTGTGGTGGGAGGTGTTCTACATGCACCTCCACCTATTAAATCTTGTTTTTCAAATTTTTTTTTTAACTTCTTATCTTTTTTTTCTTCCCTTATTCTTGAAACTTAGTGAGAGTGACTTGCATATACTGCTATGTTCAAATACATCCATGGCAAAATCTCTTTTACTTTGTTCAATTACATCAAACTTGAACCCTCAATAGTCCATTGGAATCAAAAAATCCATTAAGGGTTTACTTTGAAATTTGAAAAAATTAAGATTTCTGTGAAGGGTGCCTATCTCTTCTTTAACAGTGATTTCACCATTGATGATTGAAAAATCAAGCTTCTCCGCAAATTTTATATCAATTTAATTTATTATCAAAGATTCATTTTTCGACAATCTATTCGTATCTTTTTCACTTGTTGTCAAAGATCTGCACTTTCGATCTTTTTCTCCACAAATTTTTTTTTTTTTTTTTTGTATTATCACCTCCTTTCCTTGTGCAGCTAAAGATTCATTTTTTCCGTAATAGAGATCAGAAAAACTGTTGTAAGGTTGGAGAAGTTCTTAAGAAATTAAGATGATATTAAATGGTGATTCGTTTTTTAGAAGAAAATCTTCATCTTTATTTTATTTAATTCTAAAATTATGTACGAAAAACATAAGAAATAGAAAGCGAATTAAATATCGACAGATTCATCAAATAATTATCAGGTAAAAATTTTAATCTATGTTCATTGTTAAAATTTGTTCATCGTGAAAAATGGTGCATCTCTGCTCTTTTGATGAAAAGGAAGAAAGAAAATAAGGAAGAAGAAGGAAAAGGAAATTAAAAAAAGGTCCCACTAATAATTAAATTAATTAATTAATAACCTCCAATTAAATTATGCCACATGTATAGTTGAATTGATTTTTTTAATAGTTAAATACACTTACTTTACAAATAAGTCAAAAAATAAATTAATATATCAAAAAAGAAAATTATATATTGGCGAATAAGAAAGTGCCACGTGTGTGATTATGTTAATTCAGATTTTTTTCCCTCTTCTCACGCGCTTTTTGAAAAGTAAGTACACTCTCTTAGCTTAGGGAGATATTTAATACACTTTAAAGTTATTAAGGGGGGAATATAATTACCCGTGAAGTTAAGGGTGTACAGTAAGTTGGACAGACAAGTTTAGCGGGGTTTGATGCATTTTCTCTATATGTAACATCTAAATATAAAATGTATAATCACCTATTAATACATATGTAATTACATATACAACTATTGGAAACATGATAAATATTCAACATAATACTAAAATGAAAATCTTCCATTCAATTTGATTGAGTACCAATCTTAATACAATAACATAATTGTCAAATTCAATTAACATTTTACATGAAACATGAACGTAAGATATGAAACTTAACAACTACTCAACTACATCATTGTCAACCTACAATTAAATATTACCATACACAAAATAGAAAAAAATCATCAAACTTCAAGGACTTTTGTGTCGTCTGTTATCCTGGTTTTTCTAACATGTCTCATTGGTGCTTCTTGCCATAAATATACGATCACACGAAACTTATACAACAAAAAAACACAAATATCTAAATCACATATACTTATTCAAAAATATACAAAATACATAGACATATAGATCTACATACATATTTACAGTACAAAAAATGCATATATATTAAAATTCAAGAAGCGGTGAATTGAAATTTTCTTCTGTGAGTCGACTACTGACTCCTCACAGTCGACTTGCCTGCAGATTAGAACACTTTATAAATAGATTAAATTTAGAATAGTTAAGTAAGTAAATAACAAAATGTAAAGTAATAGTGTCACGATCCGAACCAGGGCCTGACCGTGACAAGCATTTCGAACCATGAAGGCCTGAAACACCTCTATCTGTCTGGTAATCATGCACCTAATTCATATGATCAAAGTAATGCGAAAGAAACACAATAATTCGGAAACATGGTCATAAATATGAAAAGAAACAATAACGGGGAAATAAGGTTTCCCCCAACATCAATCAACCTCTAAACAACTGTCTGTGAAAATCTCTAACAAATGACTGAGTCAAGAAACTGTATATAAACTGGGACAAGGCCCCCAGTAGACCCCAAAACTAAATATAGGATAAAAAGACTGCAGGACATAAGACCTTCCAAAAAATAGAAGGATCACCACTTGTCTCTGTAACTCTGTCTGAATAATCTACTGATTCTCTTGACCAATAGACTAGGCCTCTGAACCTGAAAGTTTGAAAAGGGAGGGGGTCAGCACAAAAGTACTGGCACACAGAGATATAAAAAAAAACATAATATTTTTACAAAATATAGTTGAGAGCCATTATAAAGCAATTTCATATCAAATCATTTGAAAACACATGGGCATAATGCAATAGTTCGTCAACAAGAATGAAATGCAACTGAGCTAGGTGGAATACCCTACATAATTTATACCAACTGTCAAACCTAGGTTGCCGCCGAGATTAGAGTATAAGTGAGGGTGAGGCACACAAGACCACGAAGCATGGTGTATCGACCCAATGGTAGTGCCCAAGATCACTTAGCCCGGGCTCCTACCTATAGTCCCAATTTGGGAATGACATAAAGTCAAGTACATAAGATCACTTAGCCTGGTACCAAATTTCTGTGTCGGCAAACACGGTTTCCAGCGATGAGCCCTTACACTCAAACTCTTTCTTTGGGCATCCACCTATCTCATGAAAAATCAATGCATTTAAATTTCATTTGATTCAATGACATATCATATTCTGTAGGGTATCGTCATACCCGACTTACAAGCCATCAATATCACATTATTCCATCAATATCACATTATTCTTCTCATTCAACCATTGTATTCAACATGAATAACCTTCTTGTTTTCAAGTCAAAATCATATCAATTCCCAAAACATTTCATGTCATACTCTTCAAGATGTTTTCAAATAATTTACATCATATGAACATTTAAAAAAAATTCACCTCAAGAGAGGAAATTTCATATCATTCATGCTCTAAAGTTAACATCTTTTCGGAATACATGCATATCCATATATCATATAGCAATCACTTTGGGAGTAGGCCTAAGGGCCAATCAATATCATAAAATGTTTAAAATATAATCTTATTCGTAATTTCAAAACCCCTATTTGAAAACATAAATTTTTAAAGCCCATGAGATTTTTGGATAACCCCACGTACCTCAATTACTATGAATATTAGATGCTTCTTGAAGCCTACGCTGAGAGAATTCCAAATATGCAATTAGTTCCTAAAACCCCCGGTTGAATCTTGTGTTGCTTGAGTTTTTATTTTGAAACCTTAAGGAGAATCCTTGAGCATTTTTGTTGAATGAAGGTGTATTTTGGGGTCCTTGGAACTGAATTTCGTATTTTAGGGCTAAGCAAGGGTGGAAAAGGACCATTTTGCCCTAAAAATGGAGTGTTTAAGTCACTTGAATTCTTTACATAGGTGCCGCCCATCCCATCGCCTATGTTCACATAGGCGCCACCTCTATCGCCTATGTTTACATAGGAGCCGCCTAGGATTTCCAGTGGCCATGGACGATTGGTTAGGCAACGCATATCACTTTGAAAGTCCATAACTTCTTGCTCGAGTGTTGGATTTTAGAAAAATTAGTATCTTTGGAAAGCCAACTTGAAGACCTATCATTTGACACATAGTAGGCTCCCTAATTCGACATATATAGAGAGTTATAGTCAATGGAAGATGCCACAATTTACAACGTCCACTTAAATTTAGTCGATCGAAATAGCTTCAAATCGTCCTTGAGTTGAAGGACCTCTATGGTCTAAATTCAATCTTGAATGGATTCACATGCTACACAAATAATTAACATGCCGTATTGGCATAGGATTTTATGGCTTCGGGATTTATCAACACATCAGAATCATGGTCTATATTGTAGCCTGAAATGTGGGGCGTTACATTATCCCCCCTTAGGATCATTCGTCCTCGAATGATGATGCGAGACACAGACAGACACGATTTCAAGCATAATAAAGGTCTAGGAAAGATAAGATAGGAATAGTACCTTCTGTTTCATCCTCCATCAAAGCAAACAAATTGGGTTATCTAATTCTCGTGTCATCTTCTGACTCCCAAGTTTCTTCTTTGACTTTCGAATTCCTCCACAGTACCTTTACTGAGGCTATCTCTTTGCTCCTCAATTTTTGAACTTGGCGATCTAAAATTTCAACGGGCTCTTTTTTGTAAGACAAGGAGTCTGTCACTTTGATACCCTCTACTGGCAATACTAGAGAATGATCTCCAATACATTTCTTCAACATGGATACGAGGAATACCGGATGAACAAAACCCAAACTTGCAGGCAATTCTAGCTTATAAGCAACTGTACCAATCTTTTTCAGAATCTGATATGGCCCTATGTAGCGAGGGCTCAATTTACCCCTTTTTCCAAACCGTATAACTCCTTTCATAGGAGAAACCTTGAGAAACACCCAATCATCAACTTCAAACTCTAGTTCTCTTATCCGAACATCAGCATAGGACTTCTAACGACTTTGAGCAGTCTTGAGTCGTTCTCTAATGATCTTCACTTTCTCCATCGCCTGATGAACAAGATCAGGCCCATATAACTGAGTTTCACCCACTTTATACCATCCTACTGTAGACGTACATCTCCTCCCATACAAAGCTCAAAAGGAGCCATCTTAATGCTGGCATGGTAACTATTATTGGAAAAAAATTCAACCAGTGGCAGGTGATTTACCCAACTACCTTTGAAATCAATGACGCATGCCCTCAATATATCTTCGAGGGTCTGAATGGTATGCTCAGCTTGCCCATCCATCTGAGGGTGGAAAGCTGTGCTCAAATTAACTTGTGTACCTAAACCCTTCTGAAAAGATCCCCACAACTAAGATGAAAACTGCGCACCTCTATCGGATATAATGGACACTGGTGCCCCATGCAACCAAAATATCTCATCAATGTAAATCTTAGCATAACCCTCTCCCGAATAATTAGTCCTCATAGATAAAAAGTAGGCTGACTTTGTCAACCGATCTACAATCACCCATATAGAATCATACTAGTTTCGGGATCTCAAAAGTTCTGTAATGAAGTCATTGTTTATCATCTCCCACTTCCATAAAGGTAGGGCTATCTCTTGGGAAGTACCACCTGGCCTCATGTGTTCTACCTTCACTTGTTGACAGTTCAAACCCTTGGACACAAAATCAGCTACATCACGTTTTTTGTTATTCCACCAATATAAGGTTGTCAGATCATGGTACATCTTAGTAGAGCCTGGGTGAATGACATACCTCGAAATATGCACCTCATCAAGGATTCTTTCCCGCAGTCCATCAATATTCGAAATGCAAAACCTACCCTGAAATCTTAGAATACCATCACCACCAATTTCAAATGACATAACATTTTATTGACCCACATCTTTCTTGATTTGTATCAAGATGGGATCTTCAACCTGCTTCTTCTTAACTTCAGCACAAAGGGATGACTTAGCTAAATCATGAACAATCACCCCTCCATCTTTGGAATCTAAGAGTCGCACTCCCAGATTTGCAAGGTGGTGAAATCCTTCACCATCTCTTTCTTTCCTTCTTCTATATGAGAAAGGCTGCTTATAGACAACCTACTGAGGGCGTCGACTACAATATTTGCCTTGCTCGGATGGTAATGCAGACTTATATCATAGTCTTTCAAAAGCTCCATCCAATGCCTCTGCCTGAGGTTCAATTTTTCCTGTGAGAAAACATACTGCAAACTCTTATGGTCAGTATAAATATCAACATGCACTCCATAGAGATAGTGCCTCCAGATTCTAAGTGTAAACACCACGGCCGCTAACTCCAAGTCATGAGTGGGGTAATTGCGCTCATGCACCTTTAATTGCCTAGATGCATAAGCTATCACCTTAGCACACTACATCAATACACAACCAAGTCCCACACAGGACGCATCATAATAAACCACAAAATCATCTACACCCTCGGGAAGGGTCAAAACAGGAGCAGTAGTCAGCTTGTCCTTCAACTTCTCAAAACTATTTTCACACAAGTCAGACCACACAAACTTCATCTTTTTCTGAGTCATTTTAGTAAGTAGAGCAGCTATAGATGAAAAACTCTCTACGAACCTTCTGTAATACCCCTCCAAACCCAAGAAGCTCCGAATATCGATTGGAGTCGTGGGTCTGTGCAATTTTTTCACTACTTCAACTTTCTGGGGATCCACTCTTATCCCGTCACTGGACACAATATGCCCCAGGAATGCAATAACATCTAACCAGAATTCACACTTAGAAAAGTTAGCATACAGCTGATGATCCTTAAGGGTCTGAAGAATAATTCGGAGGTGATTGGCGTGATCCTCTTTACTCTTAGAATAGATCAGAATATCATCAATAAATACAATGATGAACAAGTCAAAAAACTGATGGAACACTCTATTCATAAGATCTATGAAGGCTACAAGGGCATTAGTCAACCCGAAGGACATGACTAAAAATTTGTAGTGACCATATCGATTTTGAAAGGCTGTCTTGGGTATGTCTGACTCCCTAGTTTCAACAGATGATAACCCAAACGAAGGTCTATTTTTGAAAAAAACTTGGCACCCTGAAGCTGGTCAAAAAGGTCGTCAATTCTAGGAAGAGGATATTTATTTTTAATTGTGACCTTATTCAACTGGCGGTAATCTATGTACATACGAAGGGACTCATCCTTCTTTCTCATGAAGAGAATGGGTGCACCCCATGGGGAAACACTAGGATGAATAGAACCTTTGTCTAATAGGTCTGCAAGTTGTTTCTTTAACTCCGTTAGTTCCGCGGGAGCCATTCTATATGGCGGAATAGAAATAGGACGAGTGTCTGGAAACACATCAATGCCAAAATCTATCTCCCTATCAGGGGGTATCCCTAGGATATCTTTAGGAAAGACTTCTAGAAATTTATTCACTACAGGGACTGACTGCAGAGGAAGATTTTCAACTTTTGAATATTTTACTCGAATAGATGGTACATACAACCTTTGGAGATAAGCTTTCGGGCTCTAAAATAGGAGATAAAGTGACCTATAGGTTCCACAGAACTCCCTGCCCATACAATTGGTGTCTTATTCGAGAAAGAAAAAGTGACCTTTTGGGTCCTGATATTGATTGTGGCATAGCACGAATGGAGCTAGTCCATCCCAAGGATGGCATCAAAATCTATCATATCAAGTTCTATAAGGTTTACCACAGTTTTCTTACTATGAATAGACACGACACAATTTCTATACACCCTTTTAGCAACAACAGAATCACCTAAAGGAGTAAAAACAGAGAAGGGTTCTACAATAACTTCGGGCTCGAACCCAAAACCAACAGACACATAGGGGGTCACATAAGATAAAGTAGACGTGGGATCAAGCAATGCATAAACATCACAAGAAAAGATTCGTAACATATTGGTGAAGCTTCCGCCTCCTGGCGGTTAGTCAAAGAATATAACTAATTGTGACCGCTCCCGATAGCTGAAGGGGCACCCTTAGGAAGAGGAGTTGTGGAGGCAGCTTGGGACTTAACCCCCCCCCCCCCTATATTTCCTCCAGCAGAAGGACAATCTCTCTGAAAGTGACCCACTTTGCCACAAGTATAGCAGTTTCTCCCCTCAAACCAGCACTTCCCTAGATAATTCCTTCCGCAAACCTCGTACTGCGGATAAGTATGACGCTGCTAGGCCATACTGCCCTGTGACTATTTACCTAGAGCTTTGGATCCAAGAGGAGTCTGAAAACTCTGAGTTTGTCTGTCTGTCAGTGGTCTGGGTGCTGGGGTGCTGACTTCTAACTGTGCATTATTCCAAAACTTCTTCTTCTTCGACCACTTATTACCCCAGTTACCACTCTGCAGCTGACTCTGGTGCTGGTCCGTAGATCTAGCTCTCTTAGCCTGTCTGTCTTTCTCTCTGGATTTAGCAATCTTTTTCTTCTTCTCTTCCACCTGCTTCATATGAACAATCAGTCGAGCAAAGTCTAACTCCTTATTAAACATATCCCACTGGCACTTAAGTACCAGGTTATCAGCAAGGCCAGATGCAAATTTCCTTATTCGGGTTCTCATATTACTAGTCAACTCTGGTGCATAGCGGGCTAGTTTATTAAACTTCAAAGTGTACTCCTGGACACTCATACTGCCCGGCTTCAGATTCATAAACTCTTCTGCTTTGGTCTCCCTTAACTCTAGAGGAAAGAATCAATTAAAGAAAGCTTCCACAAATTTGCCCCAAACTGTGGGCTCAGCACTCTCACCTTTTGCATTTTTCCAGTCAGCATACCACTGATTCACAATGTCCTTGAGCTGATAGGTTGCTAGTTCTACCCCTTCAACCTTATCCACGTGCATTACCTTAAAAATATTTTCCATCTCATCCACGAACTCCTGTAGATCTTCCTCCACCTTGGTGCTAGTGAACTTAGGTGGGTACATCTTCATGAAATATCTGACCCTAGTAGCCACAGACGTAATAGATGCAGAGCCAACATCTTTCGATCGTTGAGTCGACTACTGACTCCTCACAATCGACTCGCCTGCAAATCAGAACACTTTACAAATAGATTAAATTTAGAATAGTTAAGTAAGTAAATAACAAAACGTAAAGTAATAGTGTCACGACCCGAACCAGGGTCTGGCCATGACGAGCATTTCGAACCATGAAGGCCCGAAACACCCCTATCTGTCTGGTAATCATGCACTTAATTCATATGATCAAAGTAATACGGAAGAAACACAATAATTCGGAAACATGGTCATAAATATGAAAAGAAACAATAACAGGAAAATAAGGTTTCCCCCAACATCAATCAACCTCTAAACAACTATCTGCGAAAATCTATAACAAATGAATGAGTCAAGTAACTGTATATAAACTAGGACAAGGCCCTCAGTAGACCCCAAAACTAAATATAAGATAAAAGAACTGCAGGACATAATACCTTTCGAAACATAGAAGGTTCACCACTTGTCTCTGCAACTCTTTCTGAATAATCTACTGATTCTCTTGACCACTAGACTGGGCCTCTGAACCTTAGAGGTTGGAGAGGGGAGGGGGTCAGCACAAAAGTACTGGCACGCAGAGATATCAAAACAAAATATAGTTGAGAGCCATTATAAAGCAATTTCATATCAAATCATTTGAAAAGACATGGGCATAATGCAATAGTTCCTCAACAACAATGAAATGCAACTGAGTTAGGTGGAATACCCTACATAATTTACACCAACTATCAAACCTCGGTTGCCTCTAAGATTAGAGTATAAGTGTGGGAGAGACACACAAGACCACAAAGCATGGTGTCTTGACCCAATGGTAGTGCCCAAGATCACTTAGCCCGGGCTCCTACCTATAGTCCCAATTTGGGAATAACATAAAGTCAAGCACACAAGATCACTTAGCCTAGTACCAAATTTCTCTGTCGGCAAACACGATTTCCAGCGATGAGCCCTTACACTCAAACGCCTTCTTCAGGCATCCACCTATCTCATGAAAGATCAATGCATTTAAATTTCATCTGATTCAATGACATATCATATTCTGTAGGGTATCGTCATACCCGACTTACAAGCCATCAATATCACATTATTCTTCTCACTCAACCATTGTATTCAACATGAATAACCTTCTCGTTTTCTAGTCAAAATCATATCAATTCTCAAAATATTTCATGTCATGCTCTTCAAGATGTTTTCAAATAATTTACATCATATGAACATTTAAAACAAATTCACATCAAGAGAGGAAATTTCATATCATTCATGCTCTCAAGTTAACATCTTTTCGGAATACATGCATATACATATATCATATAGAAAATCACTTTGGGAGTAGGCCTAAGGGCCAAATCAATATCATAAAATGTTTAAAACATAATCATATTCATAAAAAAGATGAATTTTTAAAGCCCATGAGATTTTTGGATAACCCCATGTACCTCGATTACTACGAATATTAGATTCTTTTTGAAGCCTACGCTGAGAGAATTCCAAATATGAAATTAGTTCCTAAAACCCCAGGTTGAATCTTGAGTTTCTTGGGTTTTTATTTTGAAACCCTACGGAGAATCCTTGAGCACTTTTGATGAATGAAGGTGTATTTTGGGGGCCTTGAAACTGAATTTCATGTTTTAGGGCTAAGTAAGGGTGGAACAGGACCATTTTGCCCCAAAAATGGAGTGTTTAAGTCACTTGAATTCTTTACATAGGCGCCGCCCATCCCATCGCCTATGTTCATATAGGCGCCGCCTAGGCTATCACCTATGTTTACATAGGCTTTGCCTAGTCTATCGCCGATGCTTTCCAGTCGCCCATAAGTAGCCATGGGCTATTGGTTAGGCGGTGCATATCACTTTGAAAGGCCATAACTTCTTGCTCGGGTGTCGAATTTAGCAAAATTAGTATCGTTGGAAAGCTAACTCAAAAACCTATCATTTGACACATAGTAGGCTCCCTAATTCAACATATACAGAGAGTTATGGTTGATGGAAGCTACCAAAATTTACAACATCCACTAAAACTTAGTTGATCAAAATAGTTTCAACTCGTCCTTCAGTTGAAAGACCTCTATGGTCTAAATTCAATCTTGAATGGATTCACATTCTAGACAAAAAATTAACATACCATATTTGCATAGGATTTTATAGCTTCGGGATTTATCAACACATCGGAATCATGGTCTATATTGTAGCTCAAAATGCGGGGTATTACAAATAGCTCAAAGATTTATCCTAGTTAAGAACACCAATGTAATTCTTACGCCCAGTCCCCTTGGGTTTCAAGGTTTTCTTAGATCGATAAATGTTTAGATCGATAAATGTTTAGCTTGAGTACAATGATAGAAAACAAGTTCAGAAGACTTATTTTGCTCTTCAGATCTTGTGACACAACTTTAGTTGATGTTACAAAGTTAACTCGATCCTACTCTTTATATAACAATTGTAAAATAAAGTTACAAAGCCTTGTAAGACTAAGATTGAGACACTTTAAACTTTCTTCTTAAAGTTGTATAAAAAGTATGTCTTCAATCTTCATCTTTTATAGTCTTCGGTTGCTAGTATTCATAAGGAAACTCAAGAGATTTCTTCTCAATCAAGAATATAAGTTGATTCCTTGATTGAGGAATGTAGCCGTATGATATGTCCATATCAGATATGTCCATATATGGCTTTGGATCACGTCCATATTAGATATGTCAGTGATCTTTTTTTCTTTTTGATTTTGTAGAGATTGATTCCTTTCCAAATATGCTTGTGATCTTCTCTTCCTGATTGATATAGTCTGCCTTGATTTTGGGATTGTGATCCTTCTTCTATTTCTGTGATATTTCATTGATCTACTTGTTATGTTGTGATCTTCCATATCCTCTAATATCTTAATTTGATTCTTCATGATATTTTGGGTTGAGATTCTCCTTCCATTTGTTCACATTGTCATTGATTTTACTTGGATATCAGGGATGTCCATCCATTCTTGATATCCTTCTATTTCTGGTGCTGACTTCCTTTATCTTTCCACTTTGGCATTCTTAGTTTTCTGCAAAGATACACTTATTAGTTTGTCATTATTAAAACATACACTTAGGAGGCTAACAATCTCCCCTTTTTTAATAATGACAACAAGAGTAAACATCAGTTGACTTCCCTGTCTATCAGTTTGCTCCCCTTACTTTTATAAGTATTAGATGACATATAAAAACTTGCTCTACTCCTTCTAGCTGGTAGGCTACTCTGATGTTCCTACTTTATTCCTCTTTGACATAATCAAAAAGAAAATAATACGCAGGCAACATGCAGATAGAGGAATGTACACAAAAATGAAGCAAAAAGTTTTTTTCAAAAAAAAATCATTAATGCTAAGAATACCAAGCCTTTTTGAGAGAGAGCAAAATCTTTCTTCTAGCAGGGGTTTGTAAAAATATCTGCTAGTTGATTTTTGAAGTCAACAAAATTTAGGAAAAAATCACCGTTCTCTACATGGTCTTGAATGAAATGATGCTTGATATCAATATGTATATCTCTAGAGTGATGCATAGTATACTTAGATAGACTAATGACACTAGTATTATCACACATAATAGGAACAGATTCAAAAGATAAGTCAAAGTCAAAAAGCTAATGTATAATCTATAATATTTGAGTATCACAGCTTCTAACAGCTATGCATTCAGCTCAGTGGTTGAAAGAGCAACGAAATTTTATTTCTTGCTGTGCCATGAGATAAGGGCATCACCAAGAATTTGATGTGTTTTTCTAGTACTCTTCATATCACTTTTGTCTCATGCAAAATCAACATCTGAGTATCTGATTAAATCAAAGTGTGAGGATCAAGGCTACTATAGACTAAGGTCTTGAGTACCTATTAGATATCGGATGACTCATTTAAAGGTTGTGAGAAAAGATTCCTTGGGAGTCGATTGGAATATAGAATATTTATACACACTGAACATAATATCTGGCCGACTTGCAGCCAAGTAGAATAGAGATTCGATCATCCCCCGGTATATCTTTTCATCAACATTTTTTCCAGCTAAGTCTGAATCAATGCTTGTGGATGGGCTCAAGGCTTTTCCATAGGCCTTCCCCTTTTCCATGCTAAACTTTTTGATGAGTTCTTTCGTGTATTTGGTTTGACTGATGAAGGTTCCCTTGGGAGTTTGTTTGATTTGCAGTCTTAGAAAAAATGTGAGC
This sequence comes from Capsicum annuum, assembly GCF_002878395.1. NCBI lineage: Eukaryota > Viridiplantae > Streptophyta > Magnoliopsida > Solanales > Solanaceae > Capsicum > Capsicum annuum. The sequence goes on along the minus strand of NC_061111.1, from coordinate 32,223,216 downwards.
TCACCCATAAGACTCATTTTGAATTCTCCTCTCATTAAGTTAGCAAAATTCTTGCACATAGATGTTAGAACTACCAAAAATGATATCATCAACATAAATTTACACAATGAGCAGATTTGAATTAAGATTTTGAATGAACAAAGTTGTGTCAATTTTAACCCTTTGAAAATTATTATTTAGTAAAAAATCACTCAGTCTCTCATACCAAACTTTTAGTACTTGTTTGAGGCCGTAAAGTGCTTTTGATAACTTGAAAACATGATTTGGAAATGAAGAATCTTCAAATCTAGGGGGTTTTTTAACAAAAACTTCCTCATAAATAAAGTCATTTAAAAAACACTTTTTACGTCCATTTAATATAATTTAAAATATTTGAACGTAGAAAAACCTAATAAAATTCGTATTGACTCTAACCTTGCTGTGGGGGCAGAGGTCTTTTCATAATCAATACCTTCCTGCTGAGAGTAGCCTTGAGCTATGAGCTTGACTTTATTTCTGATAATTTACCTCCTTTATTTAATTTATTTCTGTAGACCCATATGGTTCCAATTACTGAGCAATTTGTTGGTCTTTCAACTAGAGCCAAACTTGATTTCATTAAAATTGGTTCAATTCTTCCTTCATAGATTCAACCCATGATTCATCGTTCAGAGCTTCATTAGTTTTCTTTGGTTCAATTTGAAACACAAGGGCAACAGATGCTTGTCTCCTTAATGAATCTTTTGTTTGCACTTTATCTTCTGGATTTCCAATGATGAGTTCATTCGGGTGGTTAGCATTATGCTTCCATTCTTTTGGAATAGTTGATTTAATTGTTTCTGCTGTGGGAGTTGACTCTGCCGAGGGTGTAGTCGACTTGTGTTGCGAAGGCTCTAGAGTTGTGCTGTGATTTTCTCTGGTCTGTATATTACTCATATGTTCTTTAACAACACTTATACTCATAGGAAGGTGGTTATATTCATCAAGAACAATATGCATAGATTCCCCAACACACAGATTTCTTTTATTAAAAGCCATGTAAGCACAATTAGTGGGAGAGTACCTAAGAAAAATATCTTTGTCACTTCGTGGATCAAATTTTTTATAAGGTATTCTTACCATGTTGTGAATAAAATATTTATAGCCAAAGATATGGAAGTAGCTGATATTGGTCTTCTTTTCTCTCTAGAGTTCATAACGTGTTTTCTTTAAAATAGGTCTGATTAGACACCTGTTGATGATATGACATATTGTACTAAATGTTTCTACCCAAAAGTGATCTGGAAGATTATGTTCTAATAGCATTGTCCTGGCAGCTTCCTAGAGGGATTAGTTCTTTTGCTCCACTACATCATTTTGTTGAGGAGACCAATATGAAAAGAAGTTCTGAGAGTATCCATTCTGAGCACAATACTCCTCAAATGCTTTGTTTTTAAATTCTCCTCTAAGATCACTGTGAACATAAGTGATGAGGTGTGTAGCTTCTCTCTGTACTTTTCTACAAAAAATCTCAAAGTTTGTGAAAGCTTCATGTTTATGTGCAAGAAATATAACCCAAGTAAATCGTGAGTAATCATCAACTTTGAAAAAACATATCCTTTTCCATCAATGTTTGTGGTCTTAGTGGGACCAAATAAATCCATGTGGATTATTTGGAGTGGCTTGGAAGTAGAGACAATGTCTTTAACTTTGAAAGATGTTTGAGTCTGTTTACATAATTGGCAGGCATCACAGATGTGAGCCTTTTCAAGCTTGAGTTTTGGTAGACCTTTCAGCAAATCAAGTCTAGACAATTTATCAATAATATGCATACTAGTATGCCTGAGCTTCCTGTGCCACAACCAAGTATCATTGGTTTGCACGGTGAGGCAGGTTAAGGTGGCAAAATCAGTACTATTTAAAACATAAATGTTATCAACTCATTCACCGATAATGGAGATATTTGTTTTGTCATGTTTGATATAGCATTTTTCATCTTTAAAGAGGACTCCAAATCCGGCGTCACATAGTTGACTAATGCTAAGCAGGTGTATTTGAGACCATCTATTAGGTATACTTTGGTAAATTTCCATGATGAGCCGAGTCTCACTGAGCCAACTCCAATGACGTTGCCTCTGGCATTGTCACCGAATCTGACTGATCCCTTATTTACTTTCTTTATGGAGTAAAAGTTCTACTTTTTTGGGTCATTTGTCTGGAACATCCACTATCAATGACCCACATTCCCTTTTTATAGCTCTTGCGGACCATTTTCTACAAAACAAAAAAATTGATATTGTTTAGGTACCCAAGTGGTCTTGGGTCCTAGCGGGTTAGATGTGTTTTCTTTGGGCTTACAAACCCACACACTTTTAGGCTTATACCTACAGCTATAGGATATGTGCCCTCTCTATCCGCAGATAAATTAGATGGGTCCTCGGGATGAGAAAAAAGTCTTAGATAATTTAAACAACCCTGATGAAGAATTTAAATAGTTTATGAAAGAGTTTAATCTTACAAAACTGTGGCTTAGGGATTTTTTAAAATTTTTCAATTTTATTTTTGCATCACCAATCTCTTCATGAAGTAAGTCAATTTCAACTTGGCATGCTTCTATTTCCATTTTTCAATTTCATCGTTCCTCTTTGAGTTTTTGTTTAAATCTAGTTTCACAATTTTTCTTTTCTTGAGCGAGCTTATTATATTCATTTATGATTTTTTGAAGTTCATCAGTTATCATATCCAGATTACATTCAAGAGTGTTACAGTTATGAAAGTCATGTGATCTTACCTCACTGGGTTCACCAGTTGCCATAAAGCATATATTAGCAGCCTCTATTTCTTCTTCATCGCTCCAAGCTCCAAGATTTTGATTTTTTCTAGATGATCGTCATCTCAATTCTGGATAGTTTTGTTTGAAATATCCTTACCTTCCACAGTAGTAACAGAGATCATCATTTCTGGTGGAGTCATTATTTTTGCCTCCTTAGGATCTTTGTTGTTTATGTCTTATGATCTTCCTTACCTCACGGTTGATGAGGGTCATTTCTTTGCTATTATCATCTTCCAGAATATCCTACTCTCCAATTGGAGCAGTGTTGAAGGCTACTGGTTTCTTCTTTTCATCCTTGTGAAAACTGTTACAATAATTTTACCTCATAGTTCGCCATATGCCATATTATGAAGATCTCTATTTTCCATAATAGTATCCTTGGTTTCCCAAGTCTTTGGGAGACTTCGAACCAGCTTCTGGGCTTACAGGTTGTGTGGATAGATTATCTCATTTGATTTTAGTTCGCATACGATTTTTCTGAATCTGGCAAACATTGTTTCAATGACCTTATTTTCTTCTATTTGAATAGCTCGTATTCATTAACCAGGGCAATAATTTTTTACTTCTTGACTTTGGTATTTCCTTCATAGGTTACCTCCAGCTTGTCCCACATTTTTTTTTCAATTTCACACGTTGATATCTTATCGTATTCTTCTCCACTAAATGCACACAAAAGCAAACTGATAGCACGTATGTTAGTTTGAATTACCTCTTGGTGTTCTTTGGTGACCTCAAAGCTTTCAAGATCTTCTATATCATAACTACCGAATTCATTATCTTTGTTCTTTGACTTCTCCTTGAGTCTTGAAATTGACTTTGGACCCTTCTTGATGCAACCCAAGCTTGGAAGTCATTTGATTGGACAAAGATCCTGAACATATTCTTCTAGTAAAAGTAATGTTGTCTATTAAAGTATGGTGGTCTTGTGGAGGAGTAGCCATCTTGAAGAAGAGCACTAAAAATTTGATAATTGGTCGTTTGATCTTTGCTCACTTGCGGTTAATTAATACTTTCTGTGAGACCTGCTCTGATTCCAATTGAAATTCAAGTGGGGTAAATTAAAATTTTCTTCTGTGAGTCGACTACAGACTCCTTACAGTCGACTCACCTGCAGAACAGAACATTTCACAAACAGATTAAATTTAGAATAATTAAACAAGTAAATTACAAAATTTAAAGTAATAGCACAAAGATTTATCCTGATTCGAAACACCTATGTGGTGCCTACGTCTAGTCCTCTTGGGTTTCAAGGTTTCCTTAGATCGATGAATGTTTGGCTCGAGTACAATGATAGGAAAAAAGTTCTGAGACTTATTTTTCTCTTCAGATCTTGTGACACAACTTCAGTTGATGTTACAAAGTTGACTCGATCCTACTCTTTATATAACAATAGCAACCTAAAGTTACAAAGCCTTTTTATTTTTTATAGTCTTCGGATGCTACTCTTCATAAGGAAACCCAAGATATTTCTTCTCAATAAAGGATGTAAATTGATTCCTTGATTGAGGAATATAGACGTATGATATGTTCATATTAGATATATTCATATATGGATTTGGATCACGTCCATATTAGATATGTCCATGATTTTTTTTTGGTTTTATATAGATTGATTCCTTTTAAAATGTGCTTGTGATCTTCTCTTCCTGATTGATGTGGTTTTCCTTGATATTGGGATTGTGATCCTCCTTCTATTTTTGTGATATTTGATTGATCTGTTTGTCATGCCGTGATCTTCCATATCTTTCAATATCTTGATTTGATTCTCCGTGACATTTGAGGCTGAGATTCTCCTTCCATTTGTTCTCATTGTGATAGATTTTACTTGGATACCGTGGATGTCCATCCATTCTTGATGTCCTTCTATTTCTGGAGTCGCCTTTATCTTTCCACTATTAGTAGTCTTAGTGTTCTACAAAGATACACTTGTTAGTTTGTCATTATTAAAACATAGACTTAGGAGGCTAACATATATATATATATATATATATATATATATATATCTGCATATGTATTTACAAAAATACATATCTGACCCATATGTATATATACACATATAGGACATAAATCTCTATAACAAAAAGGACAACTAAATACGTACACACAGATAATCAAAAAATACATAATACATATCTTAAAAGATAAAAAGTACAAATAATACATATTTTATCCTCCAAAATGACATAGAACCGTTCAAAGATAAATCTAACACTGTACAAAAATACATATGGATATGCATTTGTATATACAAAATACAACTACATGCACATGACCCAAAAAACTTTATATATACAACCAGACTTTATATATATATATATATATATATATATATATATATATAAATGAGTACCCATTAGTTAATAAATATATATACAAATACTTCTTCATCTTTATAGTCTTCTAAATCACATTCAGTAGAGTTTCATCATTAAGACTTGAAATTTTGCTTGATTCTCCGATTTTTTTTCTACAACTTTGTATTATTGGGGGTTTTGGAAATGAATGTTTCTTCAATCCTTTTCGTTTCATTATTTCGGCCATTTTTTTTGGATCATTACGATGTTTCAACCTCACCTCTTCGACCCTCGCTGATTTCTTCAACTATTCTATCATTAGAGCAAACCTCCACAATCATACAATAAAAAAATCACAAAAATTAAAAAAAATGTAACAATAATAATAAACAAAAAAATATATAGAATTTAGGGAAGAGAAAACATACAATAACTATAAAACAAATAGTGTGTAGCACAAATTTTATCTATTAAATGTGAGAAAATGAAAATAAATTTGAATGAAAATATGAAGAATAACCGCTATTTGAGAAAAAAAAAACTAATAAAAAGGAAAAAATCAAGTGTTAGAGTGAGAAAAAATAGAAGTTACTCCTTGTTAGTTGTAAACACGCATGTATTGAGTGATCCCATTTAAAAAATATTATTTTTGCTATAAAATGTAATTTTATGAAAGTGCTGCTTTTATCATAATTATGGTCTTACGTTTGTCGTTTTTTGTAAAAAAAATTTCTCTTATTAAAGGATTGGTAATTTGATCAAAATAGTTACGAGGATTACAGAGTGGGCTAGGCCCATCTCCTTCTCAGACGTTGCACAATTCAATATCAAAAGGGATAGAGAATTAGGGAAATCAATTCCTGCATTTTTGGAGCAGATCACACAATTTGGAAGAAAAAATTTGGGCCGGTCACAAATGACAAACAAGTAGTAAAGAAATTTTAGTTATCAGGTATTGGGATTATCTTATTTAGCATATAGTATCTTAGAGTGTAAATTGTTTTAGTGAACTCAGTAGCCGAGTAATTAACAAACCAAAATATGCTATTCATTTTCATTCTAGTCAAAGGGTATTGTGCGAAGAACTTTTGTTGTGAAAATATGTTAGTTTTATAATTATATGATTTGTTGGTTAGGGGTACAATTATAGCAGTATGCTCCCACCCAAAGTTTCCTTTCTTTGTAAGTATCTGTATATATACATTCTCTCGTCTCTGGCCTCATGCAATTAGGAGCAACAAAACTTGGATAAATAGTTTCTGCTCACCAGCTTTTCGTAGTAAAAAATATTGTTGTGTGCTTTTGTTAGAAGGGTGCAATAATGATGGCTCAATAATGAAACGGCATATAATAATTATAATAATGATTGGATCAAGTTATAGGATTAATTAATCCATGGTTGGATGACTTCTTGGAGACATTCTAATAAGGCACTTATGAGTAAGCATCCTAGAGAAATTTTGTAGTGTAAATCACTGTGTTGGGTAATTGCAGCCACCGTTTGGCACATTGCTTCTGCAAAACTTTACTTTAGTCTGCTTATACGGAGGTTGAGTATTACTTTTTGCATTCGAGTATCACTATATCGGGCAGAATTTTCATCTATTGAGTTTCAACAGTGATATTAAAAATATTGCTCACCTTTAATCCATGGATTAAGGTGTGCAATACAAAGCTTTAACTCTAAGCTTGAAAATTTGAGATATTGAGACTTGACCTGATTAATTTAATTTATATTGTTAATTAATATTTTTGCATAAATTGAAGCCACTGGATGTTTGGTTGATATTCTACATATTGTAAGGTTGGAGAACTTGTCATTTTTAAGGTAAGTGAAACTTTGTATTTTGGGTGCTTGCTTTTCATATTTGTTTTAAAAATAAATTTTGTTTGCTCGGTCCATATGTTGAGACGAGCGTGTGCTTGAAAAAATCGATGGTCTTTGAGGCCAGACGCATATACTTTATATTCAAGAATACTAAAACTCTCTTATAAACTAATCGTGATGTGATACGACTATTTACTATGAGAATGGGGAATTGTGTATGATTCCTTGAGCATTGTGTATGTTTCTTGATTTCACTGGGACATTGTGTATGTTTTCCTTGTGCATTGTGGATGCTTCTTGCTTTGATATGGGATATTCTGTATGCTTTCTTGAGTATTGTACATACTCTTGATATATTTGGCACATTGTGTATTTTGTTTGAAACTCGTGGTGCTAGTCAATTACTTTAATTGCAATTTATGATAAGTACTTCATGTAAACTGTACTGAGATATATAGTTCTTGATAAATGATTGGTGGATTTTGTTGGTCATCCTATTATGATATAATTTTTGTATGTAATATTTTTATGTTCTTAGTATGTATCATTTTCTAACACTTGTTTCAGGAGTATTTAAAGTAGCGAGTTGATGATCTTACTAAGTTATATTTATATATAACTCACTTCTTACTTGCATGTTTGTAGATACTATTGTGGAAGGTGAGACTAGTGTCTGACGGTCCATTCAAATTTTTTTGTTGAGGAGAGCCTTCGCATTGTTCGTGGATGCCGTCATTTCAACTCTAGCTATTTTTAGCTTAAATTTCTTTTCATTGGATTTGCATGATTGAAAGTTGAACTCATATAACTCTATTTAGATGTTCAATGATATTAGTGTGGAATTTGGGCTAGAGAATGGTTCTTGAATAAATGTTGGATTATTAGTTTGATTATAGAATTTCATTGGATTATTATGATCCTTACATTGATTATTATTGATATGTTTTGGAGTTACTTATATCTTAAGTTAGTGCTTATTTAAATGGTAAAGTGTATGGAAGATTGGTTCTTCCGACAGGTGGCGTTAGAGGGTACCCATCACACCTAGTAGTTAATTTTTTGTGGTGTGACAAAGTTGGGGTCAAAGCTTAAGGTTTAGATCCTGGATCATGGAACAGTGTTTAGTAGAGTCTTGTTCATGAGTAAGTAGTTCCCATACTTATGACCTCAAAAATATTGAACATCTGGGAAGTTTTCCCTTTTTATTAATTGTCCGTGCATTGAGTTGAATCAAGTCGAACCTTTGAATATTGTTTTGCATATGGTGAAGAGACTTGGTTTTTCCTCTGCTAGTCGATTTAATGCATCTTCTAGACATGGTGGCGGACATGGTACTACTTATGATGATGGTTGAGTTGGGTCAGACTAGGCCATATAACGACCCTCAGCTTAGAGTTGAGAATGGAGTCAGCCTCGAGTTATTGCTTCAAAGCAACTACATGAACAGGTTGTTAGTGGTGCTCCATTAGTAGCACCAATTGTTGTACCTAATGTTGCATGCCTACAAATGTAGTGACGAGATTGCTGAATGTATATATATATATATATATATATATATATATATAATTTATAAAACATATACACATATATAGATTAAATATACACATCTATAGAAGATATATACACAAATATACAAAATATATGCTACTTAATATAATAAATTAATAATACTTGGTAGTAAATTAATAATATATTAGAAGAAAGTTTTTAATTTAAACTAGAAATTCAATTTAAATCATTAAATGAAAAAAAATTACAATGTAAGGACTAAGGAGTGAATGAATGTTGAATTTTATTGATTGCGAAATGATCCAAAATTTATAATTTACATGAATGAAAAATCTACAAATTATGCATCATTTTTTCCAACTCATTCATGTTAATATTAATGGAAACTTGCATAGGATAATCAAAGTCAATGGGGGAAAAATCATGCATTGGACTTGACTCTGCTGAGTTCTCCCCTGAAGATATAATTTCTTCAAGTTTCTGCTCGTCGTTCGGCTCCGGTTTCATAACTTGATTTCTTATTTCCACTCTAATCCAATCTCTGAGGCAAACTAGAACATTCATTGCATTGCTTCTCAATGAGTGTCGGTTGTCTCCAAGCTGCTATCGTCCCTGACTAAAGGCGCTCTCTGATGCAACAGTTGAAATTGGAACATTCAAGATATCTCTAGTTAATCTTGAAAGCACAGGATATTGTGTGTCATTACTCCTCCACCAATCTAACGTGTTGATTCGTCGCCTGCGATCCTCTGGCGGCGACCGAAGATAATATTTCAGCTCTTCCCAATAATTAGATGTGTAAGCTCTGTCATCAACACTGTTCCAACAAGATAAATCATAAAAGAAATCAGGAAAACCACTATGTACCGGCCTTTTAGAAGATGATGACTCCTCGGGAGGTTGAGGAGTGACAGTTGGAGTGATATGTGTAGGTACGGCTAAATCAACTAAATCAGCATAGTGATTAAATAATTTTTCGATGTATTCATTCGCATCACCCATAGCCGTCCACAAATCAGGTTGTACTTGTTTAGAATCATTGTTAGTATTTATTTTTAAGTTAGCATAAATAATAGTACTAATGTGGAACGTAGTATTATATTTCATGCACGGATTTAGCATAGCACCAACCAAGTAAATATGGAGAATCGGGAAAAAATATTTTTTAAATTTAGTAAACATAGCACGAATAGATTTTTCATAACCTTCTTTATTTTTATATTCTTTGAGCAAACCAGAAATATTGTCTATATATGCCAAAATATTATAAACAGTAGGATAATAAGCACCAAAAAATTCAACCGTAGCTACATTTTTTTTCCTAAAAACTTAACAAGATCATTAATTACAACCCAATCAGAATCATGTAGCATGCAATCAGCAGAATCAACAAATGAACCGCAATGTTGGTTAAAAGCTAGTGTAATAGAAACTCTATATTTATAACAAGTTTTTAAAAAATCATACATAGAATTCCATCTAATATCAATTTCCTCAGGCATCAATATCGATGCAAGTCCATTTTCTTGACATTTAACTTTAAATTCTCTAATTCTCAATCTACGATTATGTCCTTGAATAAAACCAATAGCAAGACGGATTTTTCCAATATAAAACTCAAAAACTCAAGACCATCTTTTACAATTAAATTATATATCTGACACGCACACTTAATATGAAAAATTTCAGGCAACGCGGAGATAGCTTAGATTTTAACTTTTTTATAACAGTCTTGTTGTTAGAAGTATTATCAAAAGCAATACATAAGATTTTGTTTTCAATACCATAAAATCCGGCAACTTTAACAATAGAATCAGCAATAAAATCTCCAGTATGTTTACGATCTTCATCATATAAAAAAGTAAGAATACATTTTGTATCACAAAATTACTATCCATCCAGTGACAAGTAACGGTTAAATAATTATTTTTATTTACATCACGACCAAGATCAGAAGTTAGGGACAATCTACATTGAATATTTTTTAACAATGTTGAAAAATAAAAACAATATTGTAAATAAAGTCTAAAAATATCAGACCGACAAGTACTTCTAGGAATACCATTAAACATAGGATTGTAAATTGCTTGAATATTATGAGTAAAGGCATCAGAAGAAGGAAAACTAAAAGGAAAACAATCATAACTACCATTTTAGCTATTTCTTCCCGGTTCCTCAATTTATTATACTTCTTCGTTACCTGACTGGTTGCTGGGTCCATTCTAGTTTGCGTTAGCCCACCAACATCCCCACCACCTCGTGCAATATTTAACTCTCTTTCATGAGCATCACCTATATGTCTCATTAATGTACCTGTACTCCCTTACTTGCCTCCGCTTTTATGCTTATATATTTGTTGACAAATATTGCATTGCACCTCAGTATCTGATATACGTTCAAAGAATTACCATGCAATACTAGTTGTTTTACGAGCTCTTAGGGCACGGGGAGGACGGGAAGTGAGATTAACTGATTCAAATCTAACGTTAGTATTTTCTACTGCGGGTGTCTCACCAATATTTTCATCATCTTCGTCTAAATTAACCGCATCTACTTCATTTTCTTCTTTTATACCGTAATTTTTCTGAGCTTCTACATAATTCAAATCGTGAGCACCTACACCTATTTCTTCCTCAAAAGGTGTACCAAGTGGTACCGAAGGTGAAGGCACACGGGTATATCTACTACTTGAAGTACCTCTACCGCTAGTAATTCACTTTTTACTACCACTACCACTTTTGGGACAAAATTTTTTAACACCTTTAGTAGTGAGGTTTCTTAATTTATCCATAATATAAAGTAAACTAAAAAAATTCAAAATACACAAATATAATAAAATTAAATATTCAACAATTAGTTGATAGAACCATGTGTTGAACTTGAGATAGAAGAAACCCCTTTCATTGTTTTTTTATAAGTTTTCATGTGAAAATCCTGCATGTAGATTTTATATCCATCATGTGAAATAAGTTAAACATTATAAATAAAGAATTAAATTAATTAATAAATTAAAAATTTTAAAAATTTGATTTAATCGAATGGTCTCCGTAATTCTGACATGAAGAGTTAAATAAGGTGTAATGGTATATTTTGAAATTAAATTGAGGAGTGTAATTATAGATTTTTGTAGAATTATTGGTAATTTATTATGATATAGTTGATTCATTCATTTGTAAATTAATATCATAATTGAAAGCACCCGTTAATAAACATGTGGTCCCTACTATATCTAATTAACTAATAAAATTTGAAAAAGAAAAAGGAGTTTTATAGAAGAAGTAATATTATTTTATATATTGATCTTTTAAAAGTATGAAATAATACGAATTAAGTCTGACTTTAATAGGAAAACAAACGTTTTTCTCCATTAAATAGTGTTTTAAAGTGGAAAACCCTTTTTTGATCATAAAGGGGCTTAAAGGCTGAAAACGTTTGCCTCTTCCCTTCAATTTTTCAATGAAAGATTGGGATAAATAGGGATTGACTTTCGGAAAGAAGATATTCTTTTTCTGAATACAAGATAACTTGCCCACAAGTTTTGATTGAAAAAGTTAATTAGAAAATAGTAGAAGACTGCAATTCTAAATTTTATGGTGTTCAGTGAAAGCTTCAAAATATTAGTGCTTCCTAATTTTTATTTAGCGTACCTTATCTAGATTTTATGTCAGTTAGATTAATCCATGTGAATTTCTTCAGTTGTGCATTTTCTAACATATATAACCAGTGACTATTAATAATTTGGTAGAATGGTTCTATTAAATTCATAAATTTAGTTGTAAATCTATTAGATCATGAATATGTACGTCTGAAGATTTTAAATTCATATCAACGTGTAGCTTGACAAAATAATGGGTTCCTTAATGTATCTTGACTCCAAAAATAAGAAAGAGAGAGAACTGTGCTATTATGTGTTTTTCTTATTTCCTACCCAGTGTTTAATGTTTTAAAGAGCTCCCTATCAAAGATGAAGATTCCTTGAATCCTAAGTTTTGATAATTGAAAAATTCTATTTTTAGTATAAGTCTAAGTATGGTAATTTGCATGTCCATACCCTCAAAAGAAAGAGAACCAGTCGGCTACTTGCGTCATTGTTCAACAAGGAAAGATTTTCTCAGGAAGGTTTCATACTTAGTTTAGGGTAGCAACATTGAAGCATCAATAAAAGAAAAGAGCAGCATAATTATTATTCACGTATTGCAACTGTTGAGAAAGTACTATTCTCAAGCAATAGGAGATCATAGCAAGCATCTATTGAAGGTCTAGCAGAGTAAGTCTTTATTGTTTTGTGTTTACAGTTTTGTTTGTGTGAGTATAGTTAACGTGTGATAACCTGGTGTTAGTCATAAAGTGAGTCTTAAGTTGGTAAGATTTTGTAATAAGAAGTAGGTTGGCTTCTTGGAGAGTTGAGAGTTAAAACAGTTATAGTTAACTGTTTGAGTTTAGGTGATGGAGTTTAGGTTTTGATTATTAAATTATAATCTTAAGACCTTATTGGAGTATAGTGGATTTCAGTTGAAGTTGTTACTTCTTGAAAAAAGAGGTTTCCACATACTTTGATTGTGCAATTTCTTTATAACTCAAGAAGAAATCTACTAAGCACCATGTCTGTAATACCCATGCTTATTCCTAGCTAGAAATCATCTCAAGGATGCTAGTACTTGCTTTGAAATACAAATCTATTTTTGTAACCATGGTATTTTTGAGATTTCTACTTTCTATCACGTAGGAAATTGAGTTAGCTTTTTAACGATACCAATTTTTTCCAAATCCAACATCAGACGAGGAAGTTGTGGATGTTTTACTCAGAACTGATCGAAACGCCCAGGTGCGACGTCCAAGTTGATGAACTGCCAAACAAGTGACGGACCTCCACTTTGACCATCACAGCTAAGGCAGTAGGGCTCTGGATAAGGATTGACGGACGAGTTGAAGGACCGTCAGATATTTTAAGGACCGCCATCCAGGCCGTCAACTCTTATCCATTGAACCCCATTTCTAGTCCACGTATGACGATCAAAATGATGGACTGTCAAGTTTCTGACGGACCGTTAGTCGGATCGTCACACGCCACTTTCAGTTTATTTCCAGGCCGTTTTAATAGGGTTATTTTGGTCACTTACCACTCGCCTATATATACCCAGATGAGTCCAAATTCAACCATTTTGCTCATTATTATTTCAAAAATAAACACTAGGGTTTCTTTCTAAATTTAATCTCCAAGAACAAGACCCAATCTTCTTCAAAAATCAAAGGATTTCAAATCCTTCAAGTTCAAAAAAATCAAGAACCTTGAGACAGGTATGAGTAGTGTTCATCTATGGATCCATTTAGATCATAGAGCTTAAGAACCATGTTTTAAATATTATTTTATGATTGTCTTGTTGTGATATAAGTATGTACATGTTGATGATTGTTGTTTAAGTTTCAAGATGATATCTAAAGGTGTTTTCATGAAGTATATGTGTTTGTTAGTTGAAACTCATGATCTTTATGTGGCTTAATATGGTGAAATTCATGAAAACACCTAAGCTAAAAGAATGCATGCAAAGTGTTTGATAATATGCCTAGAATGATAGAATTCATGTCCCATGATTTAATAGTTCTTAAATGGCAAACCCTTGTTCCATGCTTTACGATTTCCCATGAATTCCATGTGAGTGATATGGTTATTGTTGTTATATGGATTGGCCATGCTATTAAATCTATGGAAGTATATACATGTTGTTTGAATTTCCCTTCCATGTATAAGATGTTGAGAACTATGCTTAGTGTGAAATACCCTACTTATGATATTGTAAATTGTGGACTCTATGTTGAGAACTATGCTTAGTGTGAAATACCCTACTTATGATATTGTAAATTGTGGACTCTACTCTTACGATCAAGTCAGCCATGTGTGTCAGTTTTCTTCCATCGAGTCCTAAGGGTACTTGTACCCAAAAAATATAGTTGTGTGCCTAGAGCCATATCATGTTATCACGATAATCTCATTCAAGTCATAATCTATAGAACTCAGCCGGTCATATGACTCAGGAAACCTCAGAAATCTCATGATCTCAGTTAATTCTTAGATAGTAGTACTATTTTGTCAGTCAATGGAATTAAGTTACTTAGTCTATGTACCATCAGTTAAATCACGTTCAGTCTGTTCAGATGGGAGTAGAAGTTAACACCGAGTTAACCCAAGGATGGGAACTCACCTTCCAGTTTAGGGTGTGATTCTTAGTAATAATCCTTGTGTTCCAGAACTACGTAGCCAGTGTAGGTTGAGACATCTTAACCTGTCAGATTATGGTTGATGAGGTGGCTTAATCTGTCAGTTTAGAGTTCCCACCATTCTTATTTTGAGTACCTGCCAGCTATGGGTCATTCACAGCTATCCTTACTAGTGGCACGGTATTGACACCCTTCCAGTCGGGGCAGAGATTGGCCCCCAACTTAACTATATGTGTTATTGGGGCATGTTGGTCAAACAACTACCTACCATAGTTTTAGTCTCAGTCTCAGCAAAAGAACTCAGATAGTTCTTCAGATTTCAATATTCCAGGACTGTCAGATACAGTCAATTCAGTTATAGTACAAAAATTAGGTAGTTCCATCAGATTCAGGACTGTTAGACACAGCCACCCATGTTATCATAATTCTAGTATTATTCATGTTAGATATCAGTAAACTATGTATTAGCATACAGATCTAATTATCATGAATTCATGATTCCAGTTACTATGTATGCATGTTTGAACTCTTACGTTCATATCAGTCAGTCAGTTATCATCGTTCATGCATGTAAACCCTTTTGCATTTATCCTACCTCACTCATATACTCAGTACTCCCAGTTGTACTGACACATTTGTGCTATGGTGCTTTCTTTCACGTTACACCATAGGTTCACAGATACGAGATCCAGATCATCAGTAATAGTAGCATTCCAGTTGCAGAGTTGCAATGAGTCCTTATCCATTCAAGGACGATATTATTTTTTTCATTCATTATTTCAGTTTAGTTTTGCTAGACAGAGTTAGTTGGAGGCATACTCCTTCAACTCCTTATTCAGAAAGTATTTAGAGGCTTTCAGATTTAGCTTAGATTTTAATTTTTTGGGGTATTCGTTACCCTATATGGATGTTATGATTTGTCAGATAATCTATGGATTTGAACCTTATGTTCTATTGTTCATGTTTTACACATATTACTTCATATATTACAGTGTACAGGTACAGATATCAGTCATGGGTTAGTTTGTGGTCCTTTAGGGTCATAAGCATCGTATAGCATTTCGGTTCAGAAAATTAGGGTGTTACAAACTTGGTATTAGAGCCTAAGGCTCAATAGTGTCCTAGAAAGTTTGAGAGCTGCATCTAGTAGAGTCTTATACATGGGTGTGTTGTATACCACAGTTATGTGCAAGAGGCTATAAGATGTTTTAGAAATAATTTCCCTTCTTTCG
Source organism: Capsicum annuum (assembly GCF_002878395.1). Taxonomy (NCBI): domain Eukaryota; kingdom Viridiplantae; phylum Streptophyta; class Magnoliopsida; order Solanales; family Solanaceae; genus Capsicum; species Capsicum annuum. The sequence goes on along the minus strand of NC_061111.1, from coordinate 32,207,346 downwards.
GTTTTCATATCGTGCTAGTGAGCATAATCTCAAGTCAAACTCTCAGTCTAATCCGTCCTACTCTTATTTCAGAATATTCCTCCAAAGAGAAGAAACTATCCAGCTCCTCAGCCCAAAGATCCTTTGGGCAAACATGTTTCTCATGCGGAGTTTAGGGCCGCATTCACCATACTTGCTCAGTCTGTGACTGCCCAAAATAAATGGCCACGAATTATTCCAGCTAATACAGTGGCCAATACAGTCGCAGCTAGGATTCGGGACTTCACTAGAATGAACCCTCCATCTTTCTTTAGGTCTAAGTCTAATGAAGACCCTCAAAAATTCATTAACCAAGTACAGAAGGTCATAGACATCATGGGAGTTACTTCTTTTCAGAGTACCGAGTTAGACGCATACCAGTTACAGGATGTTGCTCACACTTGGTACAAACAGTGGAAGTCTGAGAGGCTAGAGGATGCAGGTCCTTTAGAGTGGGAGGAATTTGTTATGACTTTCTTAGACAGATTATTTCCCCAAGAGCTGAGAGAGGCAAAAGTTTAGAGTTCATCAACTTCAGGTAGGGAAATATGACGGTTAAGGAGTATTTTCTCAGATTTACTAAGCTAGCCAGATATGCCCCTCATGTGGTTGTAGACAAAAGGGCTAAGATGAGCAAATTCGTGTTAGGGGTAAATGATAGCATGGTAAATGAGTGTAGGACTGTGATGCTGAATAGTGATATGAATTTAACCAGGCTCATGACTTATGCTTAACAAATAGAGGAGCATAAGATTAGGACTAGGGAGAGGCAGAATAAGAGAGTAAGGTCAGGCAGTTTCTGTTTTGCTTAACCAAAATTAGAAGGAGGAAACCATTTTGCAGTTTCGTCCTAAGACATCAATTCCATCTCCTTCCTCCGCCAGTGCCCCAATGCCGAAATTCAGAGTCAATAATAGAGATCGAGCACCAGGCTCTAAGTCTCAGGGTAGTTCCAGTAGTGCCCGAACTAATCCCTTGTGTCAGACTTGTGGTAAACTACAAGGGTACCTATAGAGCTGGTAGCGATGTTTGTTTCGGCTATGGCAAGATAGGACACAGGATTAGAGAGTGTCCGCAGTCAGGTCTACAGGGTTAGCAAAATCATTTTGCAGCCCAGTCTGGTCGCCCAAATCAGCAGAGTGCCGCTTCCAGTACTTCTAGTGGGCAACACCTAAATAGACTCTATGCCCTTCAAACCCGACAGGATAAGGAAAATTCTCCTGATGTCGTTACTGGTACATTACAAATTTTCCATGTTCATGTTTATGCTTTTCTAGATCCAGGTGCATCCTTATCGTTTGTTACTCCTTATAAAGAAGGTGATTTTGGAATCAATCCTGAAATTTTAGCAGAGCCCATTTTAGTCTCTATCCCAGTGGGTAAAACCATCATAGCTTAGTGAGTATACAGGAACTGCCCGGTTATGAAATTTTAGAAAGCCACATCAACAGATTTAGTCGAGTTAGAGATGATTAATTTTGATATCATTCTCGGTATGGATTGGATTCATTCTTGCTATGCCACAGTTGACTGTAGAACTAGGGTAGTTTAGTTTCAGTTCCCGAATGAGCCCATCCTAGAGTGGAAGGGTAGTACTTTGTCTTTCAGGGGTCAACTTGTTTCCTACCTTCAGGCAAGGAAAATGATTTCTAAGGGGTGTGTGTATCATCTTGTGCATGTTAAAGATTCCAGTTCTGAATTTCCTAGTTTTGAATCAGTCCTAGTTGTAAATAAGTATTCAGATATGTTTCCCAAAGATCTTCCAGGCATTCCTCCCTAAAGGGAAACAGACTTTGGCATTGACCTTACAGAATGGCACAAGCAGAACTCAAGAAACTAAAAGATCAGTTGAAGGATATCTTAGATAAGGAATTCATCAGGCCTAGTATATCCCCATGAGGTACACCAGTCTTATTCGTGTGCAAGAAAGACAGTTCTCTCAGGATGTGTATTAATTACCGTCATCTCAACAAAGTTACAGTCAAGAACAAGTATTCTCTTCCCAGAATAGATGACTTGTTTGACCAACTTTAGGGTGCCAGTTATTTCTCCAAGATAGACCTCAGATCAGGCTACCATTAGCTCAGAGGTAGATAATGTGACATTCCGAAGATAGCTTTTTGTTCTCGATGTGGTCACTACAAGTTTTTAGTTATGTCCTTTGGTCTTACCAATGCCCCAGCTGCTTTTATGGACTTGATGAACTAGGTGTTCAAGCAGTACTTGGACATGTTTATCATAGTCTTCATAGATAATATTATGGTCTATTCCCATACTGAGCGTGATCATTCAGACCATCTCAGAATTGTTCTTCAAACTCTCAGAGATCACCAACTATTTGCCAAATTCAGTAAGTGCGAGTTTTGGCTAAGATCAATAGAATTCCTTGGCCATATTATTTCTGGTGATGGCATTAGAGTGGATCCTCAGAAGATCGAAGCGGTAAGAAACTGTCCTCACCCTGTCTCTCCATCAAATATCAGGAGTTTCTTGGAATTGGCTGGCTATTACAGATGGGTTTTTAAGGGATTTTCTTCTATCGTATCCCCTATGTCCAGATTGACTCAGAAGAAGGTCAAGTTTCAGTGGTCAGATTTTTACGAGAAGAGTTTTCAGGAGTTAAAGACTCGACTCACCTCTGCCCCAGTTCTATCTCTTCCAGATGGTTCAAATGGTTTTGTAGTCTATTGTGATGCATCCAGAGTGGGTCTAGGTTGTGTCCTTATGCAACATGGTAAGGTCATAGCCTATGCCTCCAGACAGTTAAAGCCCTATGAGAAGAATTATCCTACTCATGATCTTGAGTTAGTAGTCATAGTATTTGCCTTGAAGAATTGGAGGCATTATCTATACGGAGTTCATGTAGATGTCTTCACAGATCATAAGAGTCTCCAGTATGTCTTTTCTCAGAAGGATCTCAATCTTCATCAGAGAAGGTGGTTATAACATTTGAAAGATTATGACATGAGTGTCCTTTACCATCCAGGCAAGGCCAACGTTGTGTCCGATGCTCTCAGTAAACTCTCCATGGGTAGTGTTTCTCACGTTGAGGATAGCAAAAAGAAGATAGCTCAGAAAATACATCAGCTCACTAGACTAGGTGTTTGCTTAGTCGATTCTTTGGAGGGTGGTGTATATGTTCAGAGTAGTTCATAGTTATCTCTAGTTTTTTAGGTGAAAGAAAAGAAAGACAAGGATTCTAGCCTTGTCAAGATAAAAAAATCAGTTTAGAATTAGAGAGTAGAGGTTTTCTCCCAAGGGGGAGATGGGGTTCTTCATTGTCAGGGTCGTCTGCGTGTTCCAGGTGTAGATGGCTTAAAGCAGTGAATTCTTATAGAAACACCATTCTATTCATCCAGGGGCCACTAAGATGTACCGCGGCCTGCAGGAAATTTATTGGTGGAGTAGGATGAAGAGAGATGTTGCAGAGTTTGACGCCTTAAAGAAAGTTCAGTTGATCAAAGAGAGACTCCGGGCTGCTCAGAGCCGACAGAAGTCTTATGCTGATGTTCGTAGAAAGGATCTCAAGTTCAAGATCAATGACTATGTCTATCTCAAGATCTCTCCCATGAAGGAAGTGAAGAGGTTCGGCAAGAAAGGGAAACTCAGTCCCCGCTATGTCTGTCCCTTCAGGATTTTTAGTCGTTTAGGCAAGGTACCTTATGAGCTCGAATTACCTTCAGATTTAGCCTCAGTACATCCGGTCTTCCATGTATCCTTGCTCAATAAGTGCTTAGGTGACCCAGCAGTTGTAGTCCCTATTCAGAGCATTGATGTTCAGAATAGTCTCTCTTATGAAGAGATTCCAGTCAAAATCTTAGACTATCAGACTCATTGATTGAGGAAGAAAGAGGTCCCTCTAGTTAAGGTTCTTTGGCGAAATCAGTCCATCAAGGGAGCTACTTGGGAAGCAGAAGCAGATATGCATATCAAGTATCCTCACCTCTTCTCATTTGATTCAGATCAAGCTCAAGGTAATAGTTCGCCTTAAGCTTATTCAGTTTTATATTTATGTTCCCATTATAAACGTAGTATATACTACCATTTCAGACTCTGTCATGCATTCATGTATCAGTTCAGTTATAAAATCATGCATTATCTATGCATTCTTGTCTTGAGAAACTCAGTTTATCAGAATACTCAGTCACGCATTCATGTATCAGTTAGCCATGCATTAGATATGCATGAGTTCTGTATATTTAGAATGTCAGTCATGAAGTTATGTCTCAGTCACTCATGTTCAGTTCATGTTCATTTATTATTTTCCCTCTTAGTCAGTCTTATTCGAGGACGAATATTCTCAAAGGGGAGATATTTTAATACCCGTGCTTATTCCTAGATAGAAATCATCTCAAAGATTCTAGTACATACTTTGAAATACAAATATATTTTTTTTCTCGGGCTATTTTTGAGATTTCTACTTTCTATCACGTGGGAAATTGAGTTAGCTTTCTAACGATACCAAATTTGTCCAAATCCGACACCAGACAAGGAAGTTATGGATGTTTTACTCAGAACAGATCGAAATGCCCAGGTGCGATGTCCAAGTTGACAGACCGCCAAACAAGTGACGTACTGCCACTTTGACTATCACAACCAAGGCAGTAGGACCACATTCTAGATAAGGATTGACGGACAAGTTGACGGACCGTCAGATTTTTTACGGACCGTCATCCAGGTCAACTCTTATCCAGTGAACCCCATTTCTGGTCTATGTAGTCAAAATGACGGACCGTCAATCGGGTCGTCACATGCCACGTTCAGTTTATTTCTAAGGTCGTTTTAACAAGGGTATTTTGGTCATGTCCACTCACCTTTTATTCAGTTATTCAGTTTAGCTTACCACATGTGTTCATTACTTGGCCTTGCACTAGTTACCATGTTATATGTTCCATGTTTAGCTCAAATTAGTTATTACCCTATCTCATATACTCAATACATTCAAAGTGCTAATCACATACTTTCTTTGTGCTATATTGTCTTATAATATAGGTTCGAATGCTCAGTATCCTGATCAGGCTTAGGATTGTCTTATCTCATATTAACAGTGGCAGTTTTTGTGAGTAGTCATCATTTGAGGACTAGAGTCAGTTTTTCATTTTATTTTGTCTTTGTCATTCCCAGTTCTCGGACAGTTAGAGTTAGTTTGAGGCTTGTCATATCGTCTTAGTTGAGTCTTTTCAGACATACAATATAAAATGTTCAGTTTTTTTTTATCTCAGATTTGTTTAGTGATGATCTGATTTCCTTTGGTCATTTATTGTATTATTCAATTTTAGCTTCCGCTTCAGTGTTGTTTTATCTGCTATTATCCATATTTCTTAGTACTAGTTTAGCCACACCTGCCTCGTATGTGTAACTTTTAAATATTTAAAATTAGATGATTTTATCTAATGTGAAGGTTTTTTATGAAGTGTAAAAAGTTTAAAACATATATTTTATTATACGCACATATATATTTTATAAACAGAAGTTTCAAGTGGTTAATAAATTTAATATATTATAGATGTAGTTTAATTTAGTCAACCTCGTGATTCGTATGTCCTGCCAAATAGACCCGAGGATTGTATTGTATGTTGAATTTTTTACTTCATTCATATATACTTTTAGAGAAAAGTTTATGAACTCTTCCGTAGTGAATACTTTTGGAGAAATCCTAACACATATTTAACAAAATCGAAGCATAGTGCCTAACATCTTTAACTTACCATGGTGACAACATCTATCAACCATTACTTCTTAATTCAAGTAATGTTAAATATATATGAGATGAAACAAATTTAACCAAAAGAGAAATTATTCTCATATAATAATGAATATTCTTAATTCCACCTTTCAAAATATTATTTTAAAAAAACTAATCTCAAAAGGTGAGTTTAATTTAGTCAAACCTTGTGCTTCGTATGTCCTTCCAAATAGACTCAAGGATTGTACTATACACTGAATTTTTACATCATTCTTGAATACTTTTGGAGAAACGCTTATCAACTCTTTCGTAATGTGAGAAACGCTTATCAACTCTTTCGTAATGTGAATACTTTGGGAGAAACGTTCGCTCATTCATTTCTTTCTCTCTTGTTGTGTCTCTTTGTCCATTATTGTATTTTTCTACGGCCAGATTTAATTATGCTTTTCATCATACTATTTTTTCTTTATCATAAAGTTTGATAAACTATTTATCATATCATAAAATAAGATAAAGAAAATACCATTAAATGAAAAGAATAAGAATGAATAGTTATAGTAATTTATATCATTCAAAATTAAAAAATTTCACGCGAAATTAATCATCTTTCAAAATTCGAATCATCAACTGTCTATATATATTATTATCATCATCTATCTTCAAGATACCTACAAAATCACTGCACCTTAAAGTAAATTAAATATTACAAAAATATTTCTTGACATAAAAAATAATTCTAAAGCAAACATTAAAGAATGATCTAAGATCAAAAGTTTTTTTTTTTCATATGTTCACTGAAGATGCTATTGTATTGTTGTAGGAGAATTTTCAATTTATAGAAGTCCAAAACCTTTTCTAATAAATTATCTTAATACGAAAAATTAAAAATTTTTCTCCATAAATAACTACCATCTTTAGAAAAATAAGAATTCCAAAAATAATAAACCACTACAAATAGATATTTACTGTACATTGTTTATAGTTCTTTTAGACTTTTTCTTTGCTTTTTGTTTAATACAAAATATGTTTCATTGTCTTATTTAAACAAAAATTAAAGCCATACACACATATGATTCTTAAATCTTAGGAGTTTAGTAGTTTTTTTTCTAATTCTTCTTACCCTAATATTTGTTTGTTACCATATATTTAAGGACTCTTAATTTTTTCTTTTCATATATATTTTAGGATTCAATATTATATCTAATATTATTAAAATAATTAAATAATAATTTAAGTATATAGTGAAAATATAATTTTGTCTATTAAGAAGTTTTTTAATGAAGGAATTATCTGTAAATTTGATTATTTCTAGTTGTTAATTATCTAGGTGATGAACAAAAATAAAACAAATAATATAAATCAGATAAGCTAGGAGATAGAATGACGTAATCATATAGCGAAAAGGGATATTTAGGTAATAAGCCTAATTACTCCAAACAAATAAATATATAAAGTAAATGAGAAGAAACAAATTCAAAAGATTGGACAAGGATATATTATTTTTATTATTTGAATCAACGCTCGGTTTGTTAATGGGAGACAATGTTATGTGTCGCATTGTCGAATTATGCTCGAGTCAAGTTTCATCTTTTTCGAATGCCTACTCACTCCCATCTACTTTGGTTTATTAAACTTAGAGGCGTTCTAGAAGAGAAACGGTAAAACTAGTGTTCCCTAAAGTGTCTACCCGTCCCAACTTAATGTCCAAAAGGTGTTGGACTTTTCTACTTTGAATTTGGGGTCTAGACAAAAAAACTAGACTTCCTAATTAGATTCAAAGCGCGTCAAGCAACAAGGATAATATTTAGCACATAATTGTCTCAAATAAGCCCTCTTGATTAATTAAGAGTTGGTTAGGTGATTAACTTGCTAAAATAAGCAATTATTTATTCTTAGTATAATAAAGACCTATAAGCATGATACTAAGTGACAATTAATTATTTATTGATAAAAATTAATTACCAAATTATTTCAGAATAATGTGTTGTAAATTCATTAAATATTTCGTAAATCAAGTAAAGATGTTGAAATTAAATCAATTTTAACATAAAAGAGATAAGCTAAGTATATTAGTAAAATGCTGAGACTTGATTTAAAGTGCTAGAGATAGATTGTAAAAACTTAAGAATGATGTTAAACGTTGGAAATTGATGAAAAGAGATTGCTGGAAAAATAGGCTTCTTACTGCTTCAAATTAATAATAAACAGAAAATATTGCTGGAGTTAATTTAAAATGGACAATAACAACAACAAATTCAGTGTATTCCCACATAGTGGAGTATGAGGAGGGTAAGATGTACGCAGTCTATACCAATACCTATGGAGAAGTAGCAAGGCTGTTTTCGATAGACCCCCGACTCAAGACAAAGAATATTAATCAAATCCGCAAAAAAGCACGTAATAAGATGACAAGACATAAATACACATCCCACAAGGAATAGCACCCAAAGAATAGTACACCGTTGCAATACAGTATGCAACAAGATAGCATACCAAGAATAATACACCCACTAAGCTACGCCCTACCCTACCAACCCAAACTGACACTAGCCTTCTATCCTAATACGCGACCTCCATAACTTCCTATCTAGGATCATGTCCTCAGTGAGCTGTAACTGCTCCATGTCTTGCCTAATCACCTCTCTCTAGTATTTCTTTTGCCTACTCCTGCCCCGTCTGAAGCCATCCAAAGCTAGTCGTTCACACCTACAAACCGGTGCATCTATGCCCCTTCTCATTACGTGTCCAAACTACTTCAATCGAACTTCCCGCATCTTATCCTCTACTGAAGCCACTCCAACCTTCTCCCGTATAGTATCATTTCAAACTCTATCACCCCTAGTAAGCCCATACATCCAATGCAACATCCGCATTTTTGCCACCTTCAAATTTTGAATATGAAAATTCTTGACTGGCCAACACTCTGTTCCATACAACATGGCCGGGTGGACTGCCACCTTGTACAATTTACCTTTAAGCTTAGGTGGCACCTTCTTATCACATAACACCCCCGAGGTGAGCTTTTATTTCATCCATCCCCTTCCAATACAGTGAGAGACATCCTCGTCGATCTCACCATCCCTCTGAATCATAGACCCGAGATACTTGAAACTATATCTCTTACATACCACCTAGGAATCAAACCTAACTACCACCTTGTTCTCCTGCCTCAAGCCATTAAACTTGCATTCCAAATACTCGATCTTGCTCCTACTCAACCTGAACCTTTTAGACTCAAGGGTCTGTCTCCACACCTCTAATTTGTCATTCGCACCTCCCCGTGTCTCATCAATAAAAATAACATCATCTGCAAAAAGCATACACCAAGGTACCTCTCCTTGGAAACGTCGCGTTAACATATCCAACACCAAGGTAAACAAAAGCGAACTAAGAGTAGATCCCTGATGCAACCCTGTCAAGACAGGTAAATGCTCTGAATCGCCTCCCGCCATCCTCACCTAGGTCTTAGATCCATCATACATATCCTTGATTTTTCTGATATACGCCACCGGGCCCCACTAACCTCCAAGCATCTCCAAAGAACCTCTCTGGGGACTTTGTCGTATGCCTTCTCTAAGACGATAAACATCATGTGCAGGTCCTTTTTCCTTTCCCTACTAGTCACCGCACCAGGTGAATTGCCTCCATCATTGAGCGCCCGGGCATAAATCCAAATTGGTTCTCAGACACTATCCTTCTCAACCCCAACTCGACCACTCACTCCTAAATCTTCATAGTGTGACTCAATAACTTACCCCTATAATTGTTGCAACTCTAAATGTCACCCTTATTCTTATATAGAGGGATCATAGTACTCCATCTCCAAGCCTTGGGTATTTTCACTGACTTAAAAATGTCGTTAAATAAATCAGTCAACCACCTTAAACCTTCCTCACCAGAAAGCTTCCAAAAATCTACGAGAATCTCATCATACCCCGTCACCCTACCCCTTTTCATCCTGCGAACAGCCTCTCTGAACTCCTCCACCTTAAAACGTCTACAGTAACTAAAATCACAACACTCATTAAAGTTCTCCAGCTCCCCTAACATAATAACTCTATCTCCTTCATCATTCAAGAGCCTATGAAAATAAGACTTCTATCTTTTCTTAATGTGACCGTTCTCCACCAACACTTTACCATCTTTCTCTTTAATGCACTTCACCTGGTCGAGGTCACGACCCTTTCTCTCTCTAGCCTTAGCAAGTCTAAACAACCTTTTTCCCCCTTTTTCTCCTCTAACCCCGCATACAAGCTCTCAAACATTGCCGTCTTAGCAGCTGTAACTGCTAACTTAGCCTCTTTCCTAGCTAACTTTTACTCCTCCCTATTTACCCGCTTCTCTTCTTCCTCTTTACTATCAACCAACTTAGCATACGCCCCCTTCTTAGTCTCTACTTTCTTCTTAACTACTTCATTCCACCACCAAATCCCCCCGATAGTAACCAGCCCGGCACCTGGAAACACCCAACACCTCACTAGCAGTCTCCTTGATATACTTAGCCACCCTATCCCACATACCATCCACGTCTCCCCTATACTCCTACACTCCATTCCTGTCATCTTTTACCCTATCTCCTGCACATTTACCGACATCAAGTCACCCCACTTAATTCTTTATCGACCCTCCCCTCCCATTTTCTTCTTATCCTTCTTTATACCCAAGTACATCACCAAGAGCCTATGCTGGGTCGACAGGTTCTCACTCGAAATGACCTTACAATCCTTACACAACACCCTATCCTCTTTCCTAAGCAGCAGATAGTCAATCTGGGTCTTGGCTATCGCGCTTCGAAAGGTGATCAAGTGATCGTCCTTCTTAGGAAAGCTCGAATTTACCACCACCAACCCATAGAACCTCGCAAAGTCCAATAGAGACGCTCTCTTATCATTTCTCACCCCAAAGCCAAAACCACCATACACATCACAAAAGCCTCCCAGGAATGTCCCGATGTGTCCGTTGAAATACCCTGCCACAATGATCTTCTCAAAGCTAGGCACGCCTCTCACCACCTCATCCAAATCCTCTCAAAACCGCCTCTTCTCCTCACCGTCCAAGCCCAACTGCGGTGCATACACACTATACACATTCAGGGTAAAACCCTCAAAGACCAACTTAATAGTCATTAGTCTATCACTGATACTTTTAACCTCAACTACCTGCCTTCTAAACTCTTCATGTACTAGACACCAACTCCATTCCTACTTCGTTCGATTTCAGAGTACCAAATCTTGAAACCATCCACTTTCCTAGCCTTAGACCCTACGCACTTAGTCTCTTGGACACAAGCAATATTGATCCTCCTCTTCCTAAGAATCTTCACTAGCTCTATAGATTTTCCCTGGAGAATCCCTATATTCCAAGACCCTATCCTCATCCTACCAAGTCTAGCAACACATTTACCTCTTCCGCCCTTAACGCCAAACCTTGCCCCCACCCCCCCCCCTCCCCCACCCAACTCCCCCCCCCTCACAACAGTCTCCCACCCCAACCCCCTCGGATATGACCCTATCCTACCATCCATAACCACAGCCACTGCACCAAGAAAAAAATACTCTTCGTTAGTAACAAAGTCACAACAGGGAATACAAAGCAACAACAAGAAAACACGACACACCCAAAGTAGATGGTATAATCAAGGCAGGTCAATCCCACAGATTAAAAATAATTCAATAGATGACCCTATTCCACCACTTATCCCCAAATCCACTACTCAACAAAGAACAACCAGAAACAATGGGACAAAACAGCACAACAATAACAGGCACACTCAAAGCACAAAAATACCACCGAAATGCATAAAACAACCGATACTAGGCACCAAATAAACAAACAAGTTAATCCACACAAATTCTAGGAAGCGAAAGATACCGAAAATACTGCGATAAAAATAAAAATAAAAATAAAAATAAAAATAAAGTTCAAGGTCAGAATTCACCCAGTTACGTAGAAGTGGTTCGCCGAAATCCGGTCATATGTCAATGTCACTGGAAGGATTGCCGAGCCAGATCTGTTCTGATTTCTGGGATAGCCGCCGTCACCACTGTCGACCATCGAAACGGTTCTCCTGAGCTCGCCGGAGTATAAAATGTCGTAGTCCCACACTGTCGACGAGATCACAATGACTGACAAATAGGAGTTGGGAGAGAGCTCGAAGGGGAAAGATAGGAAGATCAGGAAAGAAAAGGGGAGAGAGAGAAAAAGAGAGTAATATCCTTATCTGCCGCCTGTGGTGTTACACCGCCGGTGTTATTTTCGCCGGAGCCGGCTCAGTCACGTTAAAGAGACATTGAAATGGGGCGTTAAAGAGAGAGAGACAGAGTTGGAAATATTTTACCTTGAAAATATTTTTAAAACTGAAAACAGTAAATTCTTAATTTAAAATGGAGAAAAAATATTTTTTTAATGCTGAAATTATTATATAAAGGATGAAAAGTGACTTTTTATTGCTGGAAATTAACAAAAAAAAATAGGCTGAAAACTAAAATTTAGTTGCTGTAAAATTAGTTTAAAGGTTGACAAGTCAATAAAAAACCATAAAAAATTATATGAGTATGTTGTAAAAAAATAAAGGTTGAAAATATATTTATTATATGCCAAAATTTGATAGACGTATTAACGGTAATTAAACACACCGTGAACATATTTGAACTTAATTTAATATGTCAAAGTTAACTAAAATTTCTAAAATCAGGATTTTTAGGCAACAAAATAAGTTTATTATTAATCCTAGGTTAAAAATATACCTAAGTGATTCACATAAACACATAATCTCGTGCCCCACAAACAGCCCCCATAATGTTTATAACTGCATAGTAGAGATTTACTAAATTTATTACAACACAGAGAATTGATTTAAAAAAAAAAAAAAGATTAAATTGATAAGGAAATGAGTAATTACATTCTAAAGGAACCTGTCAGGATAAAATAAATTCAAATACACCAACCGACATGCAACACACACAAAGAGACACGAAAACATGAAGTAAACAAAACATTATTTTTTATCCTAATCAGACTTAACACAGAAACTACTATATAGACATTAAAATTGCATCTGTAGGGACTCATCGATTGGCCGTAATAGACGATAATAAGAAAGTCTTTTTTTTTGGTTTTTCATCCGATGTTCGATGTTCACATTGGAGCCTCGACTAATCCGGATCGCGTGTTCCAAGGCCCATTAAGGTGGCAGCGCTTCCAACAGAGTTTTCTTACCTCTGACTAAGGGTGGAGTAGCCTCATCCACTGCACCACAACACATGTTAATAATAAGAATGCTTTTTAAGCACAAAGTAGAAGAATAAATCAATCCAAAAAACACCAAGATCGACTTTTCGGAAACAAGAGCAAATCCAGAATAAAAGATTTTTTTAGACACCGCATAAATGCTTGAAGTTTTTCGTATAGAGTGTATGGAGATTGAAAGGTGTCCCCAAGAATGAAAAAAAGGTCACTTGTACAGATTAGGGGTTGTGAAACTTTAACAAAAATAAAAATGACAGAATAATATTTCACAAATTAATTATGAGAAGTAAAAAAAGGGGGGAAAAATATTTTAGCATTAAATAATGAACATAATCAATTAAGGGAAGTAAAAAGAAAAAGAAATATTTCATAATTAAATAATAATCAATTAAGAGGAGGAAAATTTGTCAACTTTACCATAAATAAGCTTGTAAAAATATTTATTGAAATATATTAAAAGGCAAATAGATATAGTATGAGTATGGACATCCAATTCTTACCAAAACAGTAAACTAAACAAAAATAAAAGTATTGATCACATAAAAATATTTCTTAATTGGATTATTGTATTTATGCAAGAAATCAAATCCACAGTTATCAAAATAATCGCATGAAAAATTAAGGTAAGGAATTAAAATTCAAACTTGCCAAAATAATCTTAGCTTAAGGCGGTTTAATTTCAAATTCATAGGAACATTGAACACACAAATTACAATATCAAGACCATCCACGAAATATTAAAAACTCAACTTAATTGCAACACCATCTCAATGACAACAACAACGAAATAAAAAGAGAATCAAGATTTAGGGATTTTGCAAAATCAGTACTCAAGTAGGAAATTAGGATTAGACTAAAACTTGTATAATATTGGGGGTTTTAATATATATCAATCCAAAGATTTAAATAAACATGAATTCAGAAGAAATTAACCAAAATAAATACTTATGATGCATGAATTTCGAATCTGAAAATTGACCAAGTCAACGAACATAACTAAATTAAACAGGTAATGGTTATGTAAAATCATACCAGAGATGAATTTCCATTAAAAGATCAAGAGTAGAAACATGAAATTAAATATATACTCCCATGCGAATTGGCGAGTTAATTTTGGGGCTTCAAATCTAGATTTGAGTCCGGCATTGCCCTCATCGGTCATCACCTCCAGTGAGACAACCACTACAGACAATAGAGGGGACGGAGAGAGGGCAGAAACGAAGGGGCTTTCACCAGTTGATAGAGGCACGCAGGGTGTTTCACCAGCCATGGTCAACTTGAGTTTCATCGGAGAGGGTGGAAACAGGTTTGCTGGCTAGAGGTTCACTGCTTGGAGAAAAAGGAAAATAAGGTAGTGGATACTGGGTGTTAGCCATTATTGTCGTTTGGTCAGAAAAGAGATGAAAAATGGGGAGAGAGATAGAGGAGTGGTGGCTGGAGGAGTAAGGTGACGGCAGCAGTGGTTTTGGGTGAGGTTCGCCGATCGAAGAGGAGAGAAAAGGGTGGCGCCGATGTTGTTATTGGTCTGCCACTGACAGTCAGTGACTCCGAGGGAAGGGAGAGAGTTGTTTTGAGTGAAAATGAGATTGGGTTTTCAATTTTGGGGTAGTGTTGATCTAAAAGGGGGAAACAAAGGATTTTGATTTTAGCTGTTGATTTAATTAGATTTACGGATGTGATTTATAATTATAATTATAATGGATTGATTTATTAGCCAGAAATTGGGTTAAAATTGAAATTGAAATTAGGGATTCTAATTTGGAGTCAAATTGAAATAAATTTAGGCTAAAATTGACATAGATTGACAAAAAAAATAGCTAGAAATTAGATAAGATTGAGAAAATTGATTTGAGTTAGGATGTTATTTAATAAACGAAATAATGACTCAAGAAAAATAGTAAGATATCTCTATCAAAAATAATCTACGCATGCAAAATTAATATTACGTAAAATATATTACATAAAATTAATATATTTGTAAATTGTGAGTGTGCATATTTGTAAAAATAATTTAATAAATATTAACAAACTTTTGTAAAATATTATATTTAAAATAATATAAAAATAATAAAAAATAAATTATATATTTCAAAATCAGGAATGTGACACGCCAATATCTAGTTGATATCAAAATAATACGTAAAAATATTAATATTTAAAATTAATAGTTTTGGTAAAATAGCAACCTAGGAGGAGTGTCGAGAGATTAAAATTAGGTGTCAACAGGAACCCCTCTACACTATCTATACCGGAAATTCCTACATTGAGTTTCTAAGAGCTGAGCACTGACACAGCACTAGATCGGTAATCGAAACTTGGGCTGATTCAAACTCACGAATGCACGCTATGGAATGGTAATAACTGGGTGACATGAAATAGAAAGAGTTAATTAATTAAGAAAAACTATTACTTAAAGCTAGGACTGAGCTTGAAGGGGAAAGATTGTGGTACATGGTCATAATGTCTGCCTCAGCCTCAAAGTAGCTCTTTCAACTAACCAATTTCGCCAAAGAATCTTTACCAAAGTGACTTCTTTATTTCTCAACCTCCAAACCCGACAGTCAAGGATTTCAATAGGAACCTCTTCATAAGAGAGACTATATTTTACTTCAAACCTTTCTAAGTGCACAATCAATGCAGGATGACTAATGTATTTCTTTAGCAAAGAAATATAAAAGACGTGATGCACTACTCTAAATTTGTTGGCAAATCTAACTCATAGTCCACTTTTCCAAAATGACCAACATTATCATAAGGACCAATAAAGTGAGGACTGAGCTTTTTTTCCTTCCCTTACCTTTTCACCCCTTTCATAGGTGAAACTTTCAAGTATACCAAATCACAATGACAAACTCCAGTTCCCTCCTCACATCCGTATAGGATTTCAAACAACTTTGAGTCATTCTCAACTTCTTTCTAATTAGTCGGACTTTCTCTATAGCCTATTGGACCTAGTCTGGCCCTATTAATATAGCTTCACCAACTTTGAACCAACTGATAGGAGATCTACACCTCCATTCATAAAGTTCCTCAAACAATGTCATCTAAATAGTAGAGTGATAGCGATTATTGTACGCAAACTCGATCAAAGGTAGATGATCATCCTAACTACCTTTGAAATCAATCACACATGCTCTCAACGTGTCCTCTAAGGTATGAATGGTCCTCTCGGCCTGAACATCTATCTGCAGGTAAAAAGTTGTACTGAGATAAACTTGGGTACCAAGACCCTCCTGAAATGCCTTCCAAAATTGAGAAGTAACTAAGTGCCTCTACTTGAAAAGATAGTCAAGGGGACTCCATGCAATATCACCAACTTCTTCAGGTAGAGTTTAGCATAGTCCTCGAGTGAATCTAAAGGGTTAACTGGGAGAAAATGGGCCGACTTAGTCATCCTATCCATAATAACCCAAATACAATCATATTATCAATGAGTATGAAACAACCCTGGAATGAAGTCTATGTTTACTGCCTCCCACTTCCAAGTAGACATACAGATATCCTAAAGTATGCCACCAGGTCTCTGGTGCTCAACCTTAACCTATTGGCAATTCAGACATTTAGCCATAAATTCTGTAATGTCTTTCTTTATACCCCCCCACCAATCGACTTTCTGCAGATCACGGTACATCTTAGTGGTCCTGGGTAGATAGAATACCTAGAACCATACACTTAAGCTAGCATTCTTTGTCTCAATTCATCTATATCTAGAATACAAAGTCTGCCTTGATAGCGAAAAACATCATCTTCCCCTTGGGAGAAAAGCTCAACTTTCTGACTCTGGCTTCTTTCAACCTAAGAAAAATAGGATCATTGTATTGATTTTCCTTAACCCTGGTTACCAATGAGGATTTCAAACCATTTTGAACCAAAATACTACCTTTGACTGAGTCAACCTGTCAAATTCCCAATCTGGCCAATCTATGAACCTCGCGAGCTAGTTCTTTCTTCTCATTCTCTACATGAGTAGCACTCTCCATATGTAATCTGCTAAGAGAGTTAGCCACCAAATTAGTCTTACCCAGATGATATAAAACATTTATATCATAATCCTATAACAAATCTAGCCATTTTCTCTGATGGATATTTAAATCTTTCTGACTGAACACATACTAAAGTCTATTATGATTGTTTAATACATTAACCTAATAAAGGTAATATCTCCAAATGTTTAAGGCAAAACCCATTGCTTCCAACTCTAGATCATGAGTCGGGTAATTTTTTTCATGAGCTTAAGTTATCTAGAGGCATGTGCTATAAATTTGACCCATTGCATCAACACATAACCAAGTCAAACTCAAGAAGCATTCATCATTTAGAGTTAAGACCATAGCGATAGTGATTCAAGTCTTCAACTCCTGAAAACTCTTCTCATAAGAATTAGACTAATGAAATTTGACTTTTTTCTGAGTCAATCAGGAAGTATGATAAGCAATGGCGGAAAACCCCTCCACAAACCCTCTATAGTAACCAACTAAATTTAAGAAACTCCTAATATATGTTGGATAGATGGTTCCAGACCAGTTACTCACTGCTTTGATCTTTTGAGGATCAACCCAAATGCCTTCGTCAAAGATATAATGACTAAGGAATGTTACTAATTTTTAACTAGAATTTACATTTGCTAAATTTAGTGAATAATTGGCAATCCTTAAGACTCTTTAAGATAATTCTCAGATGATATACGTGTTCATCCCCACTCCAAGAATAAACAAGGATGACGCTAATAAAGACTATAACAAACATATCCAAGTACTGCTTGAACACACTGTTCATCAAGTCCATAAAAGCTGCAAGAGCATTTATGAGTCCAAAATACATAATAATAAATTCAAAGAGGCTATACTGAGTTCTGAAGTCTGTCCTCAAAATGTCACATTCTCTGACTCTGAGCTGATGATAGCCTGATTTGAGGTCTATTTTAGAGATGCAACTTGCACCTAAAGTTGGTCGAACAAATCATCAATATAGAGGATAGAATACTTATTATTGATTGTGACCTTATTCAACTGATGGTAGTAGATGCACATTCTCAAAGAACCATTTTTTTTTACACACAAAAAAATTAGGGCGCCCCAAAGAGAGATATTGGTCCTAATAAATCCCTTTTCTGAAAGGTCCTTAATTATTTTTTCAACTCTTTAAGCTTAGATTCACAGATTCTATAGTGTGGAATTAAAATAGTTTGGATATCTGAAAGGAGATCTATTCTAAAATCAATTTCCCTTTTGGGAGGAACTTCGAGTAGGTCTGTTAGAAATACTTTTGGAAATTCATTTACCATTGGAACTAACCTATGATTTGTGGTTCTGAATTTAAATTCTTAACCTGGACAAGATGATATATACACCCTTTGGAGATCAACTTTCTAACCTTAAGGTAAAAGACAAATTGACCTATAAGTATTGAGGTACTAACTTTCCACTCTATGACTAACTCGTTTGGAAACTGAAATTGGACTACTCTATTTCTGCCATCAATTGACGCATAACAAGAATGTAGCTAATCCATACTAAGAATGACATCAAAATCTACAATGTCTAACTCTACAAGATCAATTGAGGTGACTTTCAGGTAAACTGTAATTGGAAAATTTCTGTAAGCCTATTTAGGTATAATTAAGTCACCAACTGGAAATATTTTGAGAGGATTTTAGGACTGACACCAAAGTCTATTGTTATATAGGGCGTTACAAAAGAAAGTGTATGTCCAGGATCTAATAATGCATAAATAAGAATATGGAAAATCTATAACATACCCATGACTACATCAGGAGAACCCACCTAATCTTGTATAGTTTGAAGGGCATAGAAACTATTCAGATGTTGTCTGTCAGCTGCACTAAATGAGTCACCCTACTAAGTAGGAAAGACTTTATGAGCAACTAAAGAATTTGACTGGCTTATTGATAGGCATTTTTACCTTTCTGAGAAGCTAGTAGATATTTACGAAGCCTGTAGCATTGCTTGCCACAACATCACTACTAGCCATACACTCACTCTTATGTTCCTACCCTATTTCTTTCATACTGGGTTAGTATGACCACTGTTCACACTATCCTAAGACTTAGAGTTGGGTGCCATATCATAATGATCCTGCCTAAACTTGGGCACTGGGAACTAACCGAAGATAGTATTGGAGCTAAAGATTTCTGGTGGAACTAAGAACGGTTTCCACTATCTGAACTTTACATAGAGAAATTGAAGCTACTTGTTCTGGCCCTTTTATTCTCCCTTTCCTTCTCCTTAACTTTCTTTTTCTCTATCTGATGAACATGAACCACCATTCAAGAGACATCCATCTATTTCACCAATATAGTAGTCCTACACCATATTCTCTGAAACACCAAAGACAAACTTACTTATGTGGACCCTAGGATCAACAACTATTGCCAGAGCGAACCTCACACACTGAGTGAATTTGAAGAAATACTCCTCACACTCATACTACCTAACTTTAGATTTATAAACTCTTGCACCTTGGCCTCCCTCAACTTAAGTGGAAAGAACCTATCCAAAAATACAATTACAAACTCATTCCATTCTACCAATCTTGTGTCTTCACCCATATCCTCCTTCTACTGCTTATACTAGGCGTGAGCTACCCCTTCTAGTTGATAGGCAACTAGGTCAGCACTCTCAGTAGGGGTAATACCTATAATTTGTATAACCTTCTAGATATTATCCATGAAATCCAGTAGATCCTCCTCTGACTTGGATCTAAAATACACTGGGGTATTCATCCATGAGAAGTCTTAGACTCTTACTGCTTCCGCATTTTATGTCATGTTGGTTAGTGCCACAATGTGCTAGTTGTAAAAATAGCCCTGAATTTGGTATGAGAATAGCCCAATGTTTTCCGCATTTGAAATAGTTACGGACTGGGTTAAGGCTGTAAAAAAAGCCCTGAATTTGGCATGGGAAACTTATTCATTAAGAGGATTTTCTAGAGCTAATGGTGCTCTCTGATTCTCCACCCACTCTCATTTCCACTCCTCTTTTCATTAGTTCTCTTTGAAGGTATATTCTATAAATATGTAGACAACAAGTTAGAAGAAGGTCTTAATAGAGCTCACACTCTATCGCACATGAGCATGAAAAATAGAATTTTTTCTATAATATCTCATAGGCTCTCACTCATAAGTGTGGCACACTTCACATCCACGAATAAGACTCTATTCGTCGCGGCTTTCAAACACCCTAGGACAATTTAAATATATTTTTGTAATACTAAGTTTGTTACAATCTAAGACTACCCCTATTCGTAACATGGTGCTTAGAATCACTAGTGACTCAAGGTAACCTATGGCCTAGCAAGAAACTAAGAAATATATATACTAGCAGAAAAAACAACACTGATGCAAAAGTTGAACTTGAATAATATAATAAATATCCAAAGAAAATCAAATCATAATTAAACAATCCTGAGACTAAAAACTGAACATCTAACTATATGTCTGAAAAGCCTCTACTAAGATGAGTTGTTGAGACAAACCCCTAGCAAGCTCTAACTATTTGGGAACTGGGAACGACAAAGAAAAAATAAAATAAAAAGCTTACTCTAGTCCTCGCATGATGAGGACTCACCAAAATTTCTACTATTGATATGGGATGAGATCGTCCTAAGCGTTGTCAGGATATTGAATGTTCGAACCAATATTGTAAGATAATATAGCACAAAGAAAGTATATGATCATTACTTTGAATGTATAGAGTATGTGAGATAGGGAAATAATTGATATGAGCAGAATATGAAACATTTAACATGATAACTAGTGCAAGACCAAGTAATGAACGCATGCTGTGAACTGAACTAAATAAGTGAAAATAAGGTCATGCAAGAATAAGAAATCTGAACTATAAACTAGGAACTGCGAGAGAACTAATAATAGAAATACCCTAATGTGATCTAACCTGGGTCTAACCTGTAAACTCAGCTGAAAGGGTGTTCAGTACCTTACCAAGGCTAGAACAGTAAATGATGTGGATCTACTGAACTAATATCCAAAAGGACTAATGTGTCAAGCCTGGTATGAGAGGCGACCCCTTAGATCTTATGTTGGTGTTGTATTTCTGCATCTTAGGGACTTCTACTAAAGTTCTCAGCCTAACTGACGAATGAGTCTTCATACTGCGTACGCTCGGTGCTAAGTACTACTCCTAATGGAACGACACTGGTAATTATAATGCTCATTGATGATAATAATTTGATAAGTGAAATAAATATACTTTCTGAAAACACTCAAAATATGTAAATCGGGGAATATAACATTCAATAGTGTATACATGAAATCTTAGGTAATCAGGTGTTCATAACCACCATCTTTGAAGAATGCAACTACTATGTCAATTTGATGAACTGAACTCAATTATAGAATTTAATGACTCAGGTCTAAAAATCATGGAATTTTACAAAGTAACTAGGGTTTAGGATCATCGTCAAATAATAAAACTAGAATTCATGTTAAAATAAGAATTATAACTCAATGACACCAAAGGACTGAGATATCAATAACTTTACCAATATCCATTAACCCTAAATTGTGAAAAAGAACTAAATTGGAGAGTATGAGTTAACTTCGGGACTAAATCAGTGAAAGGGAACCCATTTATGAAATCCTACATACCTGGATATGATAACCCTAAAGAATTTCTTAGAGTTGGATGCTTGAGGAAGATGAACCCTAACTGGCCTTGGGGAAAGAAAATTGCCTTTTTTCTCTTTAACTAATTATTGGATAAAATCCTAAGTAATGAGAGCTTAAGGTCTTATTAACATCAATTATGACCTTTGAAATTATCAAAATGATGTAGCTTTGAAATTAAAAGGGTAGGAAAAGACTTATTTGCCCCTTAAAATTTCATAACTAGAAACTACAGAGAGAAACATACGATACCTTCCCACGATCGTAGGAATAACTAACGATTGTTCTTTGAGCTTGTGGTTGGGAGATATATGTGAACTCTCTAAATATGATTAGATGAGCCCTGGCACAATCATAGTTTCTACCTCCGATCGTACCTCAGTTCGTATGTTGCTGGTTTTATCAAGGGAATCTGTGAGGCTCACGATCATGCCTGGGATCATAGTTTTAAAGCACGATTGTGGTAACCTCTCATTGAATGAGGGTACATTTTATCAACTTTCAAAATTCGGGTTATCTCGACCAGGTGAGACAATTATATGGCCGTACAGTGTAACCATGGTTGTGGTTGGCCTCATGGTATTTTACTGCAGAGTAGTGCTTTACTGAAAAGGCCACAACTTCCTACTCAGATGTCGAATCAAGGAAAAATTAGATGCTTTTGAAAGTTAATTCAAATACCAATCACTGTGCAGGTTTAGAGCTCAAAAACATATTAGAATCTGGAAGTTATTCTTGTTTGAAACTGATCACTATTTTAGGAATTGATAGGTAAGGGAGGTCTTGACTTGGTTAAGGGCTAAGGGTTCTGTCTTGGTACATGGACAAATCCCCTCTTATATTTTTAAAACTTAAAGATTTACCCTATATGTACTTGAAGCACGGTTCTTGTCTAGGCTTGAATTTTTTTAGGGCGCTATAGGAAAATAAATAACACATTGTTCATAAAGAAAGAAGAATCCAAGCTTCTCAATGAGAAAATATATATAGATGATATAATATTTAAGCTAATGATGGTTTTTATGCAAGAAATTCTCCTTATTTATAAGAAGTATGTTTGAAATAAGCATGATGTGAGAGTTGACCTTTTTGGGATTGTAAATCAATCAAACCAAGGTTGTGACATCCACACATCAAAAAAGTACATTAAGGAGTAGCTGAAGAAATTTGAGATAGATGGTACTAAGACAAACAATACTCCTATTGCTACTACTATAAAGCTTGATAGAGATAAGGTTAGTGTATCTATTGCTAAAACAAAATATAGAGGAATGATTGACTCTTTACTATATCTCACTACTATTAGACCTGGCATTGTTCATATTGTGGATGTATTGCTAGATTTTAATGATTTCCTAAAGAATAATGGAATCTTTATATACGTCAAAGACACTCAAGGAATGATTCTATGATACCCTGGGAATTTCTTTGATCTCGTTGGTTATGTTGATGTTGATTATAATCGATATTTGGTAGATAGAAAAAGTACTTTTGGAATGGCTTATTTATTGGGACCTTGTCTTGTCTCTTTGACAACAAAGAAATAGAACAATGTGGTTCTTTTTTCTGCTGAGGCTAAATATGTAGTGTTACATCTAGTTGTTCTCAACTACTTTGGATAAAGCAGCAACTTGGTGACAATAGAATCAATCTTGGATTTATTCCTATCATGTGTGACACCACAAGTTCAGTTAACATAGATAAAAATCCTATTCAACATAAAAGGACCAAACACATTGATGTAAGACATCACTTCCTCAGGGATTATGTTGAAAAGGGATTGATTAAAATAGTGCCTTGTGAAAATGCTGAATAAATTGCTGACATCTTCACAAAATCATTGGGAAGAGAGTATTTTGAGAATAATAAGGGACCTTAGGCTAATCAATCAACTTTGAAAGTGGGAGGAATACATTCTTCCCTCAATGCTGACTATGAAACTAAGGTATGAGATTATGCTTGCAAGTTGTTGGATGTTGTTATTAACTTGGATTTTTCTCATTTGTATGATAACATCTATAACTTGAGAGTTCACTTTTAAAAGTTAAATAACATTTTCATAATAAAAGAATAAGAAGACATACAAGGTCCTGGTTCATAAGTCAGGTACGCACATCCTTTACAAAGCATTAAAAATATTTAAAAGTATTAAAAGTAAAGTGTTTTGTCATCAAATCTTAGTCCTAATTATCAAACCCCAAACATCTCCAAAAGAAAAAATGATAAGTGAGAAAAAAAAATAAAGACACCTTTTAAATCATTACTCTCTCCTTATAAAAATGAAAACCTTCACTTCAACTATTACAACCCTTACAATCATTTTTTATTTTCGTCGAAAATCTTCACATTCATCAAAAACTCCATTGCAATTTCTCTCAAAATTTCTCTTTCTCAACACAAAAAAATCTTGTTCCTTCTCCATTGACTTCTTCAAGTCCTTCATCTTCAAGACCCACTAAATATCAATTTTACTCTCTTGTGGTTTATTATGACAATGACGATTTCTTATCTGGTGCACCTACTTGGGGGGAGGGACAAAGATCTCGATCCTCGTCGCCATCTATTTTATTTGCCTCACCCATATCACCCTACACATTCTCTCTCTCAACCCATCTCCAAAACCCTCATCCTATCAGGTTCCAAAATTTGACTCCAATAACTACTTTTGGACATTTGAGAAAGAAACTATTGCATCAGCCCCTACTGATAACCCTAAATCTCTTTCTAATGAATAAAAAGTTGATTGCAATTAGAGCATTATGGTTAAACCCAAATATATTCCTTTAGTATCTACCTTTATTCATGGCTCCAAAAAAGAGTTGATCACATGCTTAGAAGTATTTTCAGGCCCGCGACAAAACCAGTTTCTAAAGACCCATCGTTCTTGCTCCCAAAAATTCTTAACACTAGAAAAAATGGTCACTAAAGTGAAGCAGACTGAAGAAGCAAAGAAAACCATGGTGTCTAGTGGAGGAAACAAAATTGGTGATATTGGTAAACTAATAGATGTAGAAGAAGAATAAGATGTAGAGAAAAAATGACGAATATGACAAAGAGAATGTTCTTGAGAAGAAGGGAAGGATCAACAAGAACTATGATAAGATCTTGAGAATGGGTCCCATTGACTACTACTCCACTCACTAATGCTCAAGGTAAGGAATTTTGCCAAAGAAGTACTTGATAATCTTTTAACTATTTAATTATTTGAAAAACTTAGGTTTAAGGGTGTTGTCACTTGTTTCTATTAGAAAAAATTATGTTACATAGAGAGGAGGTAGTGAAATTCTATGCTAATCTGAAGGTCTTGGATGAGTGGGTGATCAGTTCTAGTATAAGGGGAGTTGACATTATTCTTGATCCCATTCAACTAGGAGAAGTCTTACGTATTCTCTCGGAAGGGTTAGAATAATATGTGTGGAAGAAGGATGTTGAGTTTTTGCTTACCAAGAAGTTCACCTAGGAAAAAGAAAAGAAGAAGCCTAGAAAAGTGGACAAGTGAGAGATGACTCCTAGCCATAAGTTATTGTTTGAGATTATGCATAAAGAGATACTTCTTAGGAGAGGGAGAAAACCCGAGGCCTGTGTAACGTCCCGAAATCTGATTTTCGAGATGCCACATGGTGCTCTGAACTACAAGTAATCCTAAACTAAACCTGGCTATCTTCTACTAAATCTGAATCTCAAAATAGGGGAATATGAATGTAAGATCAAAATAAATACAGAAAACTATCTAAATTATCTAACTATATCTAAAAATTCTAATCTCATCAGTCTGATAAAGCAAATACTAAAAATCAGAATACTGCAACTAAAATCTAAAACTAAATCTAGTAGTCCGGCAAGCCTCTACTGTCTAAATTTAGATAGTCACTAGGACAGGCCCCAGCTGACTCAAACTATCTAAAATGAATACAGAATCATCTACTAATAAACTAGAAATCTAAATATCTAAGTCCCCGAAGTATAAGGACTCACCAATTGCAGAGATATAGATGAGATGCTCGAAAATCACTCATGCTGCTGAGACTGAGAACCTGAACCTAGATTATGAGACAATGTAGCACAAGGTGTATATGTGGATCAGTACTTTGGGAATGTACTAAGCATATGGGGGTGAATACAATAAGAAAAAAAGATCGTCACAACTTATAAAATCATGCATGGTAAATGTAAATGACTCACATAGGCTTGAGAAATCGAAAAACTAAGGATCATAACTCATGAACAATAAAGCATATAATATAAATCTTGTGAGCATTACGTTCAGTTCTAAAAATCCATTCTTTTTGAATACTACTACATTATCTTGTCAACTATAAGGGAAATACTTCATCTCAAGACTTTAATAATCTTAAAAAAAACCACAGCTTCCAAAACATATGTTTTTATCTCAAGTCTTTAAACCAATAGACTGTATTAAGAGTAGGGGACTTCTTTTGGGAGGGTTTTCTAACTGATATAAACCATGTGATCATTCATGGAGTCCAGCGTGTTGCCCACATTGGGGAGAACTGTTCTATCTTTGCCATCAGAATAGAACCTTTATCTTAAGTGATCACAATCTTAGTCATCCACGTAGAAGTGGGAATAATCTTAATCCTATGGTGGTACGTAGTTTTGGGGAATGAAACCTTGGTAACATACTCATCTCGGTGATAAATACTACTCCTATTCTTATGCTCAGGATCTTAGGAAATCCACTTCAAAAAAATAGCACAAGGGTCTACAAGAAAACCAATTATGCTCTTTCTTTTCTTTAAATCTAAAGTCATATGAACAATGTGGATTCTTCATCTTAACTTAGGATCAAAAGGTCAAATCTTTATTAAAAAAATCTGAAAATAATCTTATTATAGGGTGTGCATAGCACAAACAATCTTGAAATAACAATCTTTAATTAGGGTTTAATGACCCATTCATCAAACTCACGTTAAAATATCATAATGTTCATGCTTGATAAGGTAAACATTGATAAATTAAATTCAAAATTTGTAAGTTACTGAAATATGAATGAAAATATGAACATAATCATGTAATTAAACTTTTAAATCACATAAATCTCGTAAGCTTATGAATAACAATAATGGGCACAGGGACGAAAGGATTTTCCTTGTTCATAACCCCATACCTTAATCGATGATCTTAGACGAAAAGCTTGAATCTTGAACTCCTATTGTGTCTTAGGAGATGATTTCTTAGAGTTCTTGAATTGGAAATCCTTAACCTTCAATTGCCTTGGAGATTTAACGGAGGAATTAGATTTCTTGAGGAGTAAGCTTTTATGATCTTGGGTTTTGTTTAAGAGTATTTTGGTGAAAAGTGGGTATAATATGTTTAGGATGATTTAAATGATCTGTTATTCACGACTTGGGGCTAGAGAAAAATACCAAAGAGCCCCTTTTAAGATTTTACTCAAACTGGTAACATTTTAGAAATTGGCCTACGGTACGACACATCGTTATTGCGGTGGCCTACTGGAAACTGCCAACTGGGACCTGAAAAATCACCACGATACGGAGCTATTGCGGTACGCTTCTAGGTTTCCATTTTGGCCACCTCCGTAATGCTCCATTATCGCGGAGGCTCACTAGAAAGTGAAAATTGTCAAATGGGATATCATCGCGACGCGGTGAAATCACAAAGTCTTACTAGAAATTGACAATTGCCATTTAAACTGTCTCCGTGACGCGCTAGTGATATAAATGATGGCATTTATGACTGTAACTTTAAATCGTCATAACTTCTCAACCGGTTATTGGATTAAGGAGAATCTTATATCTTTGGAAAGCTGATTCAATTTCCTACACATTGGAGGGTCTAAATCTGAAAAATTCTATATGTATGGAAAGTCATTCTTTCTTGAAGCTAACGCTTGACATTCTAGACATCAAATTGAGTTAAGAAAAGTATGGGGTATTACAATATCTCTTCCTTGGAAACATTCATCCTCGAATGGTGCTAGTTAGACTAATAATATTGAAGAATCCAAGGATATATGATAGCATGCACAACTGAAATAAATTACGAAACTGAATCTAAATCATTCTGAGTTTCTGAGTAATTCTGTGAGTGCATGACTTTTCAATAAGATGATTATATAGCTGAATCTAAAACTGGAAAGATACTGAATTAAGAAAGAGTATTACCTTTGACTGAATCTAAATTTGAGGAGAAAAGGTGAGGGTACTTGGCTCGCATATATGCTTCTGCTTCCCAAGTGGTACCCTCAACCGACTGATTCCACTAAATAACTTTGACCAAGGGAACTTCTTTGTTCCTTAGTCTATGGATCTGATGATCTAAGATTTCAACTAGAATCTCTTTGTATGAAAGGCTGTTCTAAATTTCTGAGCTTTCTAAAGGAACTACAACAGTAGAGTCACCAATGCACTTCTTAAGCATAGAGATGTGGAATACAGGATGAACGGACGCCAAGTCTGCAGGCAAATCAAGCTCATAAGATACTTTCCCAACATGGCTCATAATTTTGTAAAGTCCAACATATCGAAGACTAAGCTTTCCTTTTTTGCCAAATCTCTTCACCCATTTCATGGGTGAAGTCTTCAGATACACTAAATTACCAACCTCAAACTCGAGGACCCTTCTTCTCATATCTGCATATGATTTTTAACCACTCTGGGTTGTTTTCAATCTTTCTCTAATCAACTGAACCTTCTCCATAGCTTCAAACACTGTGTCAGGCCCAAGCAAAGCGGCTTTACCCACTTCAAACCAACCTATGGGTGAGCTACATCTCCTTTCATAAATAGCCTAAAACGGGGCCATTTGAATACTAGCATGATAACTATTATTATAAGCAAACTCAATCAATGGAAAATGTGCATCCCAACTACCTTTTAAATCAAGAGCACATGCACTTAACATATCTTCTAGAGTTCGGATGATCCTCTCTGCTTGACCATCTGTCTGAGGGTGGAAAGTTAAACTAAGATGGACTTAGGTACCAAGACCCTTCTAAAATTCTCTCCAAAACTGAGAGATAAATTGAGTACCCCTATATAAGATGATGGATAAAGAAACTCAATGAAGTTGTACTAACTCTGTGATGTATTGCTTAGCATAATCTTCAATTGTGTAAGACGTGTGAACTGGCAAGCAATGCCCTGACTTAGTCAACCTTTCTATAATAACCTAAATCGAATCATACTAACGGCGTAAACAGGGTAAACCCATCACAAAATCCATATTCACCTCTTCCCACTTCCAAGTGGGGATACCAAACTCTTGGAACAAACCACCAGGTTATTGGTGCTCTACCATAACCTGTTATAAAACCCCACAAAAATCTTCTACATGGTATCTCACCTAGTATCATGTTTGAGAGGCTAGCAACTTGAAAATTTTCTAAGTGTCAAAAAGGACTTAGTCATATTTTTAGCTCTTAAGTTGTTTCATGTTCTAGGGAGTAAAGGGGATGCGTTGGGGAAGTTTTGGATTTTTTGGACAGCGTTAGAGGTGAGATTAGATGTTGAAAAATAGTGAACCGACGCGAATTTGATGCACCACATTGATAAATGAATCGATGAAATATTGGACCGACGCGATATCGACGCGTCGTGTTGGTTGGCACATCGGTGCCCAGTTCACAATTTCTTTTTAAATTTTGGATCAGAAGAGGTATATTGGTCAATTCTCCTCATCTAAACTCTGTCTTAACATGAAATTTGTATGTGTTTAGGGAAAAATACATCAAAAACTACTCCTACTCTCTTAAATCAAAACTCTAATCCTTTTCTCAAAGATCAAGAATTCATCCTTAAAAGTCAAGAGTTTCAAGAACTTAATCGAGATTTGGGTTACATCCTTCCTTCTAACTGAACTAAGGTACAGGCATGGTGAAATTATTTTAATGATGAATAAAGGTTTAGAAATCATGAACTTACAAAAAGGGTTTTGGATTTACAGTTTATAATCATGTTTTTGAAGCCCTTGATAATATTGTTTTGGTCTTTGGGCCTTTCCTTGAAAGTGATTTGACTATTATATATGTATGTATATGTTTGAAGCTTTGAAATATAAATTGAGAGGATCAATTATCGAATCTCCCCCTCTCCCATTGTATTACTACTTGATTTACAAGTTATGAAATCCTAAATTTCATGATTTAAAGAATAAGTCAAGAGCCTGTTTATCTTATATGAATTTTATGATGGTTGAGAGTGGGAGAGAGGGATATTATTATAATTTAAAATCTAAGAGTGATAATTGAAGGAATTTCAAGAATGTTTTTGAGAAATTGACCACCGCTTGTTGAAATTATTGAAAGGATAGAATCTTTGCATAGTTTTGACGTGTGTTTCGAATTATGAATTTTCTTATACTATCTGCATGCTTGGGTAGTCTGAACATTGTTTTAAATAAAAGAATCATGCATGATACCTTATGGCTCAGAAGTATGACTTGCAAGTCTTGGTGTGACGACACCAACACAGATAATGCCATGGTAAGTTAGAACAAAATAGAATGCATATTTTCATTCAGATTTTCAGATTTTGAACTCAGAATGATGCATGATTAGAAAAAGGCTAAAATTGGCCTTAAAGAGAGTTAGGTAGTTACCTGAAGAAGGAATGAGTTTAGGAAACTCATTGCCCAAAACCGTGTTTTGCCGATATGTGTTATTACGTTCCCAAGAGGAATTATAGCTGGCCTAGTGCCCTATGGCATATCAGAACAGAAACTCCAACCCTTGCCGCAAACTTGGGTTAGGGGCTTGGCTGCAGATTTAAGGGTGGATTATATATAGCCGATGGACTATAGAATTGTAGGGTGTACGACCTAATTCAGAAGTAATCTAAAGAATGTTTTGCACCTACAAAATTACTTGAATGGTCATTTGAAGTTGCCTATGTGCTTTAAATTATTTTATGCATAATGTTTATGAAATGCTCTCCCTTATGTTATATAAATAAATACATTATTTTGGATTGCTATATGTACCAATACATATGTATTGACCCCCTACATCTCGGGATTTGAGGCTCAGTCCCACGGTTTCATACAGCAGTAGATCCGTGTGTGTCAGAAGTTACAGTTGGTGAGCCTTCTCTATTTCGAAAGGCCTGGTTTTCAGAATTTATTGTTTCTTTCTTTATGGTCTATTGGGGGCCTTGTGTCAATTTTGTTTAAGACTTATGATGGTTATTGTAATGTTAGATATTTTGCAGACGATTATCACATGTTTAGAATATTCAAAATTCTTCTTTATAAATTGTTCAAGTTTATGAGATTGACCATGGTTCCATCATATGTTCTTTTCCTCAAATTTCTCTATTTTTTTTATAAATATTGTGCATGATTATCAGATGTAAAGGAGTGCCCGGGCCTTCATGGTTTGGGATGCTTATAACGGTTAGGGCCCCAACTCGGGTCGTGACACTTGTTCACAATTTGCACACTTTGCTACAAATTTTGCTATATCTCTCTTCATACCATTCCACTAATAGATTTCCTGCAAGTTGCGATACACCTTGGTAGCTCCTAGATGGATGGAATAACATGCACCATGTATTTCCGCCATGATCCGCTATCTCAAATCATCAATACATGGCACACAAAATCTACTCTGGTATGTCAACACGCCATATCCCCCTTGGGAGAAAACCTCTACCTTTTGGACTTTAATTGACTCCTTCAGTTTGACCAAACTAGAATCCTTACCTTGTTTCTCCTTTACTTCTGAAACTAGGGAAGATTAGGAACTACTCTGAATCCAAACATTCCCTTTAGCTGAATCAACCAACCTAACACCCAATCTAGCAAAACAATGAACTTCGCGAGCTAACACTTTCTTATAGTTCTCCACATGAGTAACACTGCCCATAGATAATCTACTAAGGGCATCTGCCACAACATTAGCCTTGCCTGGATGGTACAACATACTCATTTCATAACCTTTCAACAATTCTAACCACCTTCTTTGATGGAGATTCAACTCTCTCTGGGTAAACACATACTAAAAACTTTTTTGATCCGTAAATACATCCACATGCACCCCATACAAATAATGTCTCCATATTTTCAAAGAAACCACAACAACAACTAATTCAAGATCGTGGGTTGGGTAATTCTTTTCATGAGTCTTAAGCTGTCTAGAGGCATAGGCTATGACCTTACCTCTCTTAATCACAACACAAGCCAAACCAACTCTAGAGGCATCACAATACACAACAAAACCATTGGTACCATCAGGTAATGCTAACACTGGGACTGAAGTGAGTCGAGTTTTCAACTCCTGAAAATTCTTCTCGCAAGAATCTGACCATAGGAACTTAACTTTTTTTGGGTTAATCTAGACATAGGGGATACAATAGACGAGAAACCCTCAAAAAACGTCTGCAATAGCCAGCTAAACCTAAGAAACTCCTAATGTCTGACGGAGAGATAGGTCTAGGCCAATTTCTCACGGCATCTATCTTTTGGGGATCAACTCTAATACCCTCACTGGAAATGATATGACCAAAAAAAGCTACTGACCTTAGCCAAAATTTGTATTTTCTAAATTTGGCAAACAATCGGTGATCTTTAAGAGTTTGTAACACAATTCTAAGATGGTCTGCATGATCATCCTCACTACGAGAGTAGACGAGTATATCATCGATAAAGACTATGAAAAACATGTCCAAATACTGTTTGAACACTCAGTTCATCAAGTCCATGAAAGTTGCGGGGGCATTGGTTAGCGCAAAAGACATAACTAAAAACTCAAAGTGACCATAACGGGTTCTGAAAACTATCTTTGGAATATCACATTCCCTTACTTTAAGATGATGATAGCTGGATCTAAGGTCTATCTTTGAGAAATAACTTGCACCTTGTAATTGATCAAATAAGTCATCAATTCTTGGGAGAGGGCATTTTTTTGACCATAACTTTGTTCAGCTGGCTATAGTCAATGCACATGCGCAGAGAACCATCTTTCTTTTGCACGAATAGGATGGGAGAACCCCATAGAGAAATACTAGGCCCTATGAACCTTTATCTAAAAGATCTTTGAGTTGCTCTTTCAAATCCATAAGCTCTGCGGGAACCATACAGTATGGAGGGATAGAAATAGCCTGAGTATCTAGAAGAAGGTCAATACCAAATTTTATTTCCCTATCGGGAGGTACCCCTGGCAAAAATTTGGGAAAGACATCTGGAAACTCATTGACTACACTGACTAACTGAATTTCTGGAGTCTCCGACTTAGTGTCTTTGACTCGAACAAGATGATAGATACACCCTTTGGAGATTAATTTTTTGTCTTTTAGATAAGATATTAAATGGTTTTGGGAGACACTGAATTTCCTTTTCACTCAAAGATCGGATCATCTGGAAACTGAAACTTCACCACTATGGTGCAATAATCTATGGATGTATAATAGGAATGGAGCCAATCCATACTAAGAATAACATCAAAATCAACCATATCTAACTCTATTAGGTCTGCTAACATGATTTTATAAAGGACAGTGATAGGAAACTTTCTGTAAATCTACTTGACAATAACTGACTCACCAACTGAGACAGAAACCAAGAAAGGCTCAGGGATCTTTTACGGGATGGTAAAGCATAAAACCAATTATGGCACTGACCATCACCGGTACTGGATGATGCACCCTAAGGAGGAGCTGGGCGAGCTAGAAGAGCTGGTACACTAGTAGCCTGAGTCTGGGGACGGACATCCCTATTTCTCTGTCTAGCATACGAGCACTATTTGATTCCATCACCCGGCTGGCCACAACCATAACAACCTTTCAGACCCTACAAACACTTACCTAGATGGGTCTTACCACACTTAGCACATGGTAGATAATTAGGCTTTCCACTCATACTATTCTGGGATTTGGACATAGAAGGCTTGCCCTACTACTTATATCTACCTCTGGGAATTGAAGCAATAGCTGAAGATGGTGCTGGCATAGATGAATGATTCTAAAACTATGAAGGATCCCCCCTTGAGACCTATTCTGACCATACTCAAACTGTCTTGTTCTAACCCTGTTGTTATTTCTATCTCTCCCCTTTAACTTTTCTGGCTTTATTTATTGGGCATGTATCATCAACCTAGCAAGATCCATGTCCCTAATGAGCATAGCAGTCCTATACTCCTTAACTACCAACCTAGACATACCGGTCATAAACTTACTCATACTTAACCTAGGGTCATCCATATGATCAGGGGCATACTTAGACAACTGGTTAAACTTGAGGCAATACTCTTTCACTATCATTGAGCCCTGCCTCAGGTTCGTAAACTCTTTTATCTTGGCTTTCCTCATCTTACATGAGAAGAACTTATCAAGAAACCCATCCTGAAACACATGCCATGACATGGATGTTGCATTCTCCTCTCTACTTTTCTTCCACATCACTACCCAATCATATGCAACACCCTTCAGCCTATAGGATGCCAAATCTACACTCTCCTCTTTAGAAACATGCATAATCTAGGTGATCTTCTTCACCTCATCTAGATAAAACTATGGGTCCTCATCTTCCTTCGACCCAAAGAATTCCGATGGGTTCATTCTCATAAAATCTTAAATCCTAGCTGCGGCTAACTCCCCATTTTGCTGAAGTGGAACTGCAGCCTTACGGTTACCTTGAATATTAGCTGTCACTGCTTGGGCTAGCCCCTGAAAGGCAACCCAAAACTCTACATATGACACATTATCATTCAAAGGATCTGCGGACTGAGGTGGTTGGTTATTATTTCTGCATGCGTTAGCTCGACGAGGGGGAATTTTCTATCACGTGAAAGCACAAGTTAGAAGTAGATAGAGACACAAAATACATGATAGATCATGAAAGAAGAGATGATTTCCTAAAATTCTCTATATTTTTTTCTCATAGATGTGGCGCGCTTAACACCGATAATCAAGACTTTACGTAACATGGCTTGTATGACTCTCTAGGACTCTCTAAACATTAGGATTTGATACGAAGATTGTAATGCCCTAAAATCTGATTTTCAGGACACCACACGGTGCTCCAAACTATAAGTAGTCCTGAGCTAACCCTGACTGTCTTCTACTAAATCTAAATCTCAAAATAGGGGAATATAAATGTAAGATTAAAATAAAGGTGGAAAACTAACTGAATTATCTGAGTATATCTAAAACTTCTAATCTCATCAGTCTGATAAAGCAAATACTATAATCTGAATACTGCAACTAAAATCCAAAACTAAATCTGGTAGTCCAACAAGCCTCAACTGACTAAATTTAGAGAGTCACTGGGACAGGCCCCAGCTGACTTAAACTATCTGAAATGAATACTGAATCATCTACTAATAAATAGAAAATCCGAATATCTAAGTCCCCAAACTATGAGGACTCACCAATTGCAGAGATATAGATGAGATGCTCAAAAATCACTCATGCTGCTGAGACTGAGCACCTGAACCTACATTATGAGACAATGTATCACAAAAACGTATATGTGGATCAGTACTTTGGGAATGTACTAAACATATGGGGGT
Organism: Capsicum annuum; assembly: GCF_002878395.1. NCBI lineage: Eukaryota > Viridiplantae > Streptophyta > Magnoliopsida > Solanales > Solanaceae > Capsicum > Capsicum annuum. The sequence goes on along the minus strand of NC_061111.1, from coordinate 32,172,264 downwards.
GAATGCAATAAGAAAACAATAGCATCACAATTTATAAAATCATGCATGGTAAATATAAATGACTCACATAGGCTTGAGAAATCTGAAAACAGAGGATCATAAATCATGAACAATAAAGAATATAATATAAATCTTGTGAGCCATTACATTTAGTTCTAAAAATCCATTCTTTCTGAATACTACTACATTATCTTGTAAATTGTAAGGGAAATAATTCATCTCAAAACTTTAATAATCTTAAAAAAAAAAATACAGCTTCCAAAACACATGCCTTGATCTTAAGGCTTTAAACCAATAGACTGTCTTAAGAGTAGGGGACTTCTTTTGGGAGGTTTTTCTAACTGGCATAAACCATGTAAGCATTCATGGAGTCCAACGTCTTGCCCACGTTGGGGAGAGCTATTCTACCCTTGCCATCGGAATAGAACCTTTATCTTAAGTGATCACAATCTTAGTCATCCACGTAGAAGTGGGAATAATCTTAATATTACGGTGGCACATAGTTCTGGGGCATAAAACCTTGGTAACATACCCATCTAGATGCTAAATACGACTCTCACGGTGCTAAATACGACTCTCATTCTTATGCTCAGGATCTTAGGAAATCCACTTTAAAAAAATAGCACAAGGGTTTATAAAAAAAGCAATTATGCTCTTTCTTTTATTTAAATCTCAATTCACATTAACAATGTGGATTCTTTATCTTATCTTAGGACCAAAAGGTTAAATCTTTATGAAAAATCTGAGAATAATCTTATCATAGGGTGCGCATAGCACAAACAATCTTGAAATAGCAATCTTTAATTACGGCTTAATGACCCATGCATCAAACTCACTTTAAAATATCATAATGTTCATGCTTGATAATGTAAACATTGATAAATTAAATTCAAAATATGGAAATTACTGAAATATGCATAAAAATATGAACATAATCAGGTAATTAAACTTCCAAATCACGGAAATCTCATAAGCTTGTGAATATCAATAATGGGTATAAACCCTAACTTGTATTTCATGGTAAATCATATAAAATTTCAGTAAAATTGGAATTAAAATAAGTTTTTGGTCACAAGAACGAAAGGATTGTCCTTGTTCATAATCCCACATACCTTAATCGATGATCTGAGATGAAAAGCTTGAATCTTGGACTCCTATTGTGTCTTTGGAGATGATTTCTTAGAGTTCTTGAATTGAAAATCCTTAACCTTCAATTGCCTTGGAGAATTAATGGCGGAATTGGATTTATTGAGGAGTAGGTTTTGATGATCTAGGGTTTTGATAAAGAGTAGTTTGGTGAAAAGTGGGTATAATATGCTTAGGATGATTTAAATGATCTATTATTTATGACTTGGGGCTAGAGAAAAAGACCAAAGAGCCCCTTTTAAGATTTTACTCAGACTGAGAAAATTCTCAAAATTTGCCTACGGCGCGATGTGCCGTTATCGCGGTGGCCTACTGGAAACTGCCAACTGGGATCTGGAAAATCATCGCGACACGGAGCCATCACGGAGGCTCAATGGAAAGTGACAATCTTGAAATGGGACATCACTGTGATACAGTGGAATCGTACAGTTTTACTGAAAATTGACAATTGTCATTTAAACTGTCTTCGCGACGCGCTAGTGACTGAAATGACGGTGTTTTATGACTGGAACTTAAAATCGCCATAAATTCTCACCTGGTTATCGGATTAAGATGAATCTTATATCATTGGAAAGTTAATTCAATTCCCTACACATTGGAGGGTCTAAATCTTGAAAGTTCTTTATGTATGGAGAATCATTCTTTCTTAAAGCTAACACTTGACATTCTAGACGTCAAATTGAGTTAAGAAAAGTACGGGGTATTATAGCCTGTTTCAACTATCTAGAGATCATGAATCTCCTAGACATGAATGAGAAGGTAATCCTCCCTACATTGATGATCAAATATATAAAGAGGGTGACCTTTTCTAAGAATGGGCCTCATGGATTTGCATATGACTTTCTTCTCTTTTTAGCGTTGTAAAAAATTGATATACCTTTAGGAAAGGGTGTTGCTTAAACTAGGCATGACATGTTTAAACCCTTCAACCTAAATGTGTGTGACAAATTGACTTAAAACCTTGTTGGAAAGAAGTAGACTATCCCTATCACTCAGACATTTGTGGATTTAAAAGTTGCATGAAAAAGATTCTTAGTTGAAAAAAAGAAAATATTGGGTTGAAGGAGTGTGTGGCAAAGTCATGTAACGCCCCGAAAATAGGTCCCAGAGCATCACACGGTGCTTGAGGCTACGAGTAGCCCCAAGCTAACCCTTTGAGCCATTTTCATTCAGTTCAACACAAATTAATGGGGTTTTCATAAATAACCCTCAAATATCAACAGAGTAATCATCATTCAAGAATAAAAGAATTTCAGAAAGATAACAAAATACAACTTTTTAGTCAACTCCCAACATCTATACTAGTCTGACAAGCCTCTAAGAAAATCAATAAAACCAGCTAGCCATTGAGACATGCCCCAACTGACTCATACTCAGTTATCAAATGTAAGCAATTCCGTGAAACCAACATCAGACATCACGTCCTCAGAACATAAGGACTCACCACAATAGAGGATGTAGAACAGGGTGCCCGAAGAATCACTGTCAAACCTGGAACTGAGCACCTGAACCTACATTCCAAGAAAATGCAGCCCACATCCGAAGATGTGGGTCAGTACCATGGAAAGAAACCAAGTATATGGGGGTGTATACAGTTGTATAAATATCATCATCATAAATATTTATAAGAAATATGTAGGATATATGAAAGACTCACATAGCCCGAAGAAAATCATCATAATCATGAGAGGATGAAATAAGTATAATAACACATGTGAGTCATCATATAATTTGTCAATCACTTTCAGTTCATCAAGAATATCAATTCTCATATTGTAAATATCATTTAAATCTTTCGAAAGAATAACTTTCACAATTCCACTTTCAAATCACTTCACCGTTCAACATAGACACAAGGAAACACACACACACTAGGAGATCCTATAACCGATATAAACAATGTGAGCTACATGGATTCTAACGTACAACCCACGTTGGGGAGAGCCGTCCTATCCTTGCCATCGGAGTAGGACTATCGATATCAAATCTACACAAACTAGTGATCACTATATAAATCAACCTCAGTCTCATTCCTACGGGGGCACGTAGTTCTAGGGAAGTAAGGGCGCTTTATACCTCCCACTCAGTGCAAAAGATTTCTCCCAGACTTAGCTCAGATCATTTCAAAGACAATCCATAACAAAACAATTTCAGTAATATATAAATATACATCGGGAACCATCACGCTTCCCATCTATCAAAATCAACCACGCTGTGGATTTCTTTCACACTCGAGTTCAAAACAACTCCATTAAGAGCAAAAGGTCAAATTATTCAAAATATCTCAAATATTCAACATCAACGTGCTTATAACAAACTTTCTAAAAAAACACAATTTCCAATGGGGATTCACGACCCAAATATCAAAATCATGATAAATATCGTTCAAGATTCCTGCTTTATATCACCACACATATAAATTCATCTTTCAAAATCATAAGCATTAAGATTTCATAATAATCACCATAAGATATGGGTTCATGCTTCAAATTCATAAAAATTAAATAAAAATCATGCCTTCGTAAAGAAAATTACTTTTGGGCACAAGAACGGAAGAGAGTTCTTGTTGAAAAACCCCACATACCTTGAATGATGAACTTTAGATTGATACTCATTTTTGAGATGTTAATCGTGTAAAGTTGGAGAAAAAATACGCCAAGCCTTAGTACTTTTTCCTGCACATATTACTGTTCACTACTATTCACGGTTCGATCGGAATGTTCATAAATCGTCACTAGGGGATCCGTTTTTGATGATCCACATATCGTTGGAAAGCTTATTCGATACTCTACGCAATGGTGGGTCATAATCTAAGACATTCTGCATGGAAAATTTATAATTCATTCTAGAAGATAAAACCCAACACGTTTACGCACAAAATTTCAACAAAAAATTTCCCAAGGTATTACATCATCCCCCCCTTGAAAACATTCATCCTCGAATGATGCTACACATGCCAATATTAGATAGGGAATAGAGCATACATCTAAAACCATTTGTTAGACTCATCACCACGTCGTTTCTCACTACGAATGCAACATAGAATGCATAAATTCAAGAAGCTACAACTGAACACATTATAAATGACAGCTGAACTGCTGCAACTATTATTAAAAGTGCATGATTTAGGAAAGAACGGTACCTTCGGCTTGATCGGAGTTCGCGGAAAATAGGTGCGGGTACTTGGATCGCATATCTGTCTCAGCTTCCCAAGTTGCACCCTCAACAGATTGGTTTTGCCACAACACCTTGACCAAGGGAACTTCTTTGTTCCTTAGTCTTCGAACACTGAAATCAAGAATCTCAACAGGAATCTCATCAAAAGAAAGATTTTCTTAAATGACAGCATTCACAGAGAAATCCACTACCACAACATCGCTAATATGCTTTCTAAGCATGGAGACATGGAATATTGGATGAATAGAGGACAACTCGAAAGGGAACTCGACCTCATAAGCTACCTTACCAATACGGCTAAGAATTTTGTAAGGACCAACATAACGGGGACTAAGCTTCCCCTTCTTTCCGAATCTCTTCACCCCCCTCATGGGTGAATTTTTAGATACACTAGGTCACCAACTTCAAACTCAAGGTCTCTCCTTCTAACATCCGCATATGACTTCTGACGACTCTGCGCAGTTTTCAACCTTTTCCTAATCAACTTAACTTTTTCCATAGCGTCAAATATCGAATCAGGACCACTCACAGCCGCTTCACCCACCTCGAACCAACCTATGGGTGATCTACACTTCCTCTCATTTAAGGCTTCAAACGAGCCATGCCAATACTAGAGTGGAAATTGTTATTATAAGCAAACTCTATCAACGGTAAGTGATCATCCTAACTTTCCTTAATGTCAAGTGCACAAGCTCTCAACATATCCTCTAAGGTCTGGATGGTCCGCTCAGCCTGACCATCGGTCTGTGGATGAAAAGCAGAACTCAAAAGCACTTGGGTACCAAGACCCTTCTGAAAAACTTTCCAAAATTGCGAAGTGAACTGAGTACCCCTATCCGAAATGATAGACAAGAGAACTCCATGCAGTCTGACTATCTCTCGGATATACAATCTAGCATAATCCTCAGTAGTATATGAAGTATGAACAGGCAAGAAATAAGTAGACTTAGTCAATCTATCAACCACAACCAAAATGGAATCATGACGGTGTCGGGAAGGAGGTAAACCAATCACGAAGTCTATATTTATCTCTTCCCACTTCAAGGTCGGAATATTAAACTCTTGCATCATACCACCAGGTCTTTGGTGTTCAACCTTAACCTGTTGGCATGTTGCACACTTAGCTACAAACACTACTATATCTTTCTTCATGCCACTCCACCAATAGATTTCCTGCAAGTCTCGATACATCTTGGTAGCACCAAGATGAATAGAATATTGTGCCCCGTGTGCTTCAGCCATAATTCTCTGTCTCATATCATCAACAATCGAGACACACAATCTACCCTGCAATCTCAACATACCATCTCCTCCTTGGGAAAAAACCTCTACTTTTTGGTCCTTGACTGACTCCTTCAGTTTGACCAAACTAGCATCTAAGTATTGCTTTTCCTTTACTTCCGAAACCAAGGAGGATTCGGAACTACTCTGAACCCCTATACTACCTTCAGCAGAGTCAAACAACCTAACCCCCAATCTAGCCAAACGATGTACTTCACGAGCCAACTCTTTCTTACCTTCTACCACATGCGAAACACTACCCATGGACACTCTACTTAGGGTATCTACCATAATATTGGCCTTGCCCGGATGGTACAACACACTTATATCATAGTCCTTTAACAATTCTAACCATCGTCTCTGCCTAAGCTTCAATTATATCTGGGTAAACACAAACTGCAGACTTTTACGATCAGTGAAAACATCAACATGGACACCATACAAATAGTGTCTCCAAATTTTCAAAGCAAACACAACAGCAGCCAACTCAAGGTCAAGAGTGGGGTAATTTTTCTCATGGGATTTTAACTGTCTAGAAGCATAAGCTATCACCTTATCCTTCTACATCAATACGCAACCCAACCCAACTCCTGAAGCATCACAGTACACCACAAAACCATCAACACCATCTGGCAAAGTCAAAATAGGGGTTGAAGTGAGTCGAGTCTTCAAATCCTAAAAACTCTTCTCACAAGATTCAGACCACAAAAACTTCACTTTCTTTTGGGTCAACCGAGTCATAGGAGACGCTATAGAGGAGAAACCCTTAATAAAACGGTGGTAATAGCCATCTAAACCCAAGAAACTTTGGATATTAGTCGGAGAAATAGGTCTAGGCCAATTTCTAACAGCTTCGGTCTTTTGGGGATCAACTCTAATACCCTCGAAAGAAATGATATGACCCAGAAAAGCAACTAACCTTAGCCAAAACTCACACTTACTAAACTTGGCAAATAACTTATGATCTCTAAGGGTTTGCAAGACAGTTCAGAGATGATCAGAATGTTCATCCTCACTACGGGAGTACACCAGTATATCATCGATGAACACTATGAAAAACATATCCAGATATAGTCTGAACACTCGATTCATGAGGTCCATGAAAGCTGTTGGGGCATTAGTTAACTCGAAAGACATAACAAGAAACTCAAAATGACCATAACGAGTTCGAAAAGCAGTTTTTAGGATGTCACACTCCCTAACTTTGAGTTGATGATAGCCAGAACGAAGGTATATCTTTGAGAAATAACTTGCACCTTGCAATTAGTCAAACAAATCATCTATTCTTGGAGGGGGTATTTATTTTTTATGGTGACATTATTCAGTTGGCGGTAATCAATGCACATACGCAAAGAGCCATATTTATTTCTCACAAACAACACAGGAGCACCCCAAGGAGAAACATTGGGCCTTATGAAACCCTTATCTAGTAGATCTTTGAGTTGCTCTTTCAACTCCTTAAGTTCTGCAGGGGCCATATGGTAAGGAGAAATAGAAATGGGTTGAGTATCGAGAAAAAGATCAATCCCAAATTCTATCTCTCTATCAGGAGGTATCCCTGGGAAATCATCTGGAAAGACATCAGAAAACTCATTGACGATGTTAATAGACTGGAGAGTTGGAGTCTCAGACTTAGTGTCTTTGACTCTAACCAAATGATAAATACACCCCTTGGAAATAAGCTTTTTAGCTTTGAGGTAAGAGATAAAATGACTCTTGAGTGACATAGAATTCCTAGACCACTCTAACACAGATGCACCCAAAAATTAAAACTTAACCATTCGGGTCCGACAATCAATAGAGGCATAGGAAGAATACAGCCAGTCTATACCCAGAATCACATTAAAATCTACCATGTCTAACTTAATCAGATCAGTCAACAAGACTCTACAAAGAACGGTAACAGAACACTTTTTATACACTTTCTGGGCAACAATCGAATCACCCACTAGGGTAAAAACTAGGATAGACTCAGGAATAATCTCAGGACTCTTTTAAAAATTCACAGTAATCAAAGTGTAACATATGAGAAACTGGATCCAGGATCTAACAAAGCATACACATCAAACTGAAATATACGAAGCATACCAGTAACAACTTTGGGAGAGTCCTCCTGTTCCTGGTGGGACGGTAAAGCATAGAATCTATTCTGGCGATGCTCGCCAGTATTGCTAGAAGAGGTGCCCTGAGCTGGGGCTGGGCGAGTCGCTGGAACTGGAGCACTAACAGTCTGAGTCTAGGTCTGAGGGAGATAGTCACAACACCCTTGTCCATCCTGTGGACAATCTCTAACTCTGTGACCCATGTCACCACACCAGAAACAACCCCTCTTTCTACCCCAACACTCACCTGAATGAGCCCTACCACACTTAGGACACAGGGGACGATTTAGCTTACTGTCAGCACTGTACTGGGACCTAGATACATATGACCTGCTACTTTGCTCCTACCTACCTCTAGGCAAGGGAGCACTAGCAGATGACGGTACTGGCATAGATGAAAATTTTTGATACTAATGGCGACTCCCTCCCTGTGATCTAGTCTGACCCTGTCCGTGCTGCTCAGACCTAGATCTCTTATTCCCTCTTATTCTATCTCTTTCCTTAATCTTGTCTGCCTCAATCTATTGGGCATGAGTTATCAGCCTAGAAATATTTATCTCACTATTCAACATAACATACCTATACTCCTAAGCCACATAACTAGACACTCCAGTCATAAACTTACTCATACTAGCCTGATTATCAGCCACTAAGTCAGGAGCATACTTGGCCAACTGATTGAACTTTAGAAAGTACTCCCTAACAATCATAGAGCCCTTTTGTAGGTTTATAAACTCTTCCACCTTCGCCTCCCTCATCTCCAAAAGGAAAAATTTATCCAGGAATACATCCTAGAACTCTTGCCAAGTCGTAGGGATATCTACCTCACCTCTAACATTCCTCCAAGCAACAACCCAGTCATAAGCAAGGTCTTTCAACCTATACACAGCCAACTCCACACTATGTTCCCCAGATACATGCATCACCTAAGTAATTTTCCGCACCACTTCTAAAAATAACCGTGGATCCTCATCAGACTTGGACCCATAGAATTTCGGCGGATTCATCCGCATGAAGTCATGGATCCTGGAAGCAGCTGAATCACCTTACTACTATTGTGGAGCCGGGGCCAGGTTGGCCTGAACATTTGCAGTAACAGCTTGGGCCAGCGCCAGAAAGTCTACCCAAAATTCAGCATGAGACACGTTTTCATTCAATGGGTCAATGGGTTGAGGTTATTGACCATCATTATTTCTTCTCACTCGACGTGGAGGCATATTTTTTAAAGAGAAGATAATAAATCAAAAGCAGAGAGAGTCACTTTAAGCACGATAGACTTCTGAAAGAAAGAATCACACTTTTTCTTAAAACATCTTGTAGCCTCTTTCACATAGATGTGGTATGCTACACACCGATGATCAAGACTCTACTTAACGCGGCTTGTCAGACTCCCTAGGATACCTTAAAACCTTAAGCTTTGGTATCAAGTTTGTAACACCACAAAAATGGGTCTCGGAGCATCACACAGTGCTTGAGGCTATGAGTAGCCCCAAGCTAACCCTTTGAGCCATTTTCATTTAGTTCAACACAAATCAACAGGGTTTTCATAAATAACCCTCAAATATCAACAAAGTAATCATCATCCAATAATAAAAGAATTTCAGAAAGATAACAAAATACGACTTATTAGTCAACTCCCAACATCTATACTAGTCTGACAAGGCTCTAAGAAAATCAATAAAATCAGCGAGCCATTAAGACATGCCCCAACTGAGTCATACTCAATTATCAAATGTAAACGATTCCGTGAAACCAACATCAGACATCACGTCCTCGAAACATGAGGACTCACCACAACAGAGGATGTAGAACAGTGTGCCTGAAGAATCACTGTCGAACCTGGAACTGAGCACCTGAACCTACATTTCGAGAAAATGTAGCCCATATCCGAAGATATGGATCAGTACCATGGAAAGGAACCAAGTATATGGGGGTGTATGCAGTTGTATAAACATCATCATCATAAATATTTATAAGAAATATGCAGGATGTATGAAAGACTCACATAGCCCGAAGAAAATCATCATAATCATGAGAGGATGAAATAAGTATAATAACACATGTGAGTCATCATATAATTTGTCAATCACTTTCAATTCATCAAGAATATCAATTCTCATAATGTAAATATCATTTAAATCTTTTGAAAGAATAAATTTCACAATTCCACTTTCAAATCACTTCACCGTTCACCATAGACACAAGGAAACACACACACACTAGGAGATCCTATAACCGACATAAACCATGTGAGTTCCATGGAGTCCAACGTACAACCCACATTGGGGAGAGCCGTCCTATCCTTGCCATCGGAGTAGGACTATCGATATCAAATCCACACAAACTAGTGATCACTATATAAATCAGCCTCAGGCTCACTCCTATGGGGGAATGTAGTTCTAGGGAAGTAAGGTCGCTTTATACCTCCCACTCGGTGCTAAATATTTCTCCTGAACATAGCTCAGATCATTTTAAAGACAATCCATAACAAAACAATTTTAGTAATATATAAATATACATCGGGAGCCATCATGCTTCCCATCTATCAAAATCAACCACGCTGTGGATTTCTTTCACACTCGAGTTCAAAACAACTCCATTAAGACCAAAAGGTCAAATCATTCAAAATATCTCAAATATTCAACATCAACGTGCTTATAACACACTTTCTAAAAAAACACAATTTCCAATGGGGATTCATGACCCAAATATCAAAATCATGATAAATATTGTTCAAGATTCATGCTTTATATCACCACACATGTAAATTCATCTTTCAAAATCATAAACATCAAGATTTCATAATAATCATCATAAGATATGGGTTCATGCTTCAAATTCATAAAAATCAAATAAAAATCATGCCTTTGTAAAGAAAATTACTTTTGGGCACAAGAACGAAAGAGAGTTCTTGTTGAAAAATCCCCCATACTTTGAATGATGAACTTTAGATCGATACTCATTTTTGAGATGTTAATCGTACCTTTGAATGATGGTTCTTGGAGTTCTTGAACTAGGAACTTGGAATCTTGAATAAACTTGCAGAAATAAATGGTGAACTTTGGAGGTTCTTAAAGTTGGATGTGGGAGCTTAGGGTTTACTTTTTGAGGGAATTTGATGAAATATAATATATAATGCTTCTAATAGGCTTTAATATAGGGTTTGGATGGATTTTGGGTGAGGGAAAATGACCAAAACGCCCCTAAAAATCTAATAATTCTCGAATCTGTCCTTTGGTGGACTGTTTTGATAGTCTGAAGTAGATCAACCATAGCGTTTTACTCTCATATCCAAATTGGATGAAACCAATTTCATTAGAAAGAGGACTCTCATATCTTTCCGTTTATATATAGTATCCCACCCAGATCATTGTGTATGAGGAGTTATGATCATTTGAAATAATCAAAGTGCGGAATATTCACTTTGAGCAAATGCAACAACTCATGTTTCTCCTTCCTAAGCCTGGTCCTCCTTCTCCTAAGCCCCAATAATCTTGATCACTTAATTTTTTGTGGTTCTGATGATAATACAATTATTTTTGAAACTTTATAACTAATTTTAAATATTTTATTTTGGGATACTGGTTGGCTTAATATTTTGCTTATCGTACTTAGATCCTTGTCTTATTCCTATTGCTAGTACTTGTAAATTTTCTTATTTTACTTAACTGTTTGTTGCCTCAAAGACATTGACTTATTTACTATCTACTTTAGTATTACTATTGTCTCTATCTGATTTTTAATAATGTCAAAAGGGGGAAGATGTGTAATAGGAGTGTGCAAGTGTCATTCTGTGTTGAGATGTGTGTTAAAATGCAGGTGTATGAGCATGTTGAGCAGTAGTGATCCCATAGACTTGCACAGAAAATGAATTTAGGATTACCATCATCAAAAAGGAGGAAGTAGAACATTCCTTGAACCCCAAGTTTTGATAGTTGGCAAATTCTATTTTTAGCATAAGTATGATAATTTGCATGTCCATGTCTTTAAAGAAAAGAAAATAAGTCGGCTACGTGTATCCTTGTTTAACAAGCAAAGATTTTCTCATGTTAGGATTTCATACTTAGTTTAGGGCAGCATCATTGGAGCAGCTATAAAAGAAGAAGAGTGGCATAATATTATTCACCTATTGCAGTTCCGAGGAAATACTATTCTCAAGCATAGGAGATCATAACAAGCTTCCGTTGAAGATCTAGCAGAGTTGAGTCTTTATTGTTTTGTTTATGTGAGTCTAGTTAAATTGTGTTAACTTGGTGTTAGGGATAAAGTGAGTCTTGAGTTGGTAATGTTTTGTAACAAGAAGTGGGTTTGGCTTTTCGGAGTTTAGACTTAAAATAGTTATAGTTAACTGTTTGAGTTTAGGTGTTGGAGTTTAGTTTTTGGTTATTAAATTATAATCTTAAAATCTTGTTGGAGTAAAGTGAATTTGAGTTATGGTTGTTGCTCCTTGAAAGAGGAGTTTTTCCACATAAATTAATTGTGCAATTTCTTTATAACTCAAAATAGAAATCTACTAAGGACTGTAAGAAATGGCATGATAGGAATTCAGAATATGTAGAATGAAAGATAATTTGACTCACTAAGTACGTGAATATATAATTATGTCACTTATATAGTTTTCTGCTTGAAGATTCAATAGAACCTGTTTTTTTATTTTATTTCAAAACCAAAGTGAGAAAACTTAAAAGTTGAATTGTTTTACCTATTGTTATTTTTTAATATTATTTCGTTCAACACTTGTCTTAGTTTTGGTTAAAGTTTACCATTTGTCCAAAATATGTAATTTCAGTCTATGAAAATGGAAAGATGCCAGTTTGTGTGTCCTTATGAACTTGTAAAATATTCTAAAGATGGTAAATATGTGCAGATTCGTGGGCTGTTTAAATTTGGCAAATTCTTGTCCTAAGACTTCTAACGGATACTGGAGTGAGGTTACTTATATTACTTCATGATATTATGACTGCTGTAAAGGGTATTAGTTGTGACGTGCCATTAGATTTTGTTCACGTTCAGGCTATCCACTAATACTTATTTGTCCAATTATAGATCTTAATTTGCATCTCTTCTATCCATTTTTTTTGGAATCATGAAATATCTTAATCCTTCTAATCCTTTCATGTTTTTTATTTCAATAGCACACTCATACGATATACTCGATCTCTGACCAAATCAGAGAAGTGACTAACATGCACCATCTGATCAAGTCCACATGTACAAGCAGAAAAATATGACCACATATACTTAAATGATCATGAAAAGTCTGTTTGCTTTATTTAGCTACATGCAAGTTTGACAATATTGGAGTATCCTAATCTTCATATGACATTTGAGAGATGAAATGCGACACATTGTCTTAAAGGAATAGATGTCCAAGCTTGAGATGCCACAACCTACTATGTTTTGTATCTCTTATTATTTCACCTGTTGGAAAACGATAATAAATTTTAATATTAATTGTAAAATTCAATATAAATAAACTGCAATAATAATAACATTTCCTTATCTGATGAAGTTGGATAACGATACAACTCTAAAGGATATCTATTATAAATGTATTTGTATGTGTGTAGAATACCTAAGTACAGTGGCGTACTCAGGATTTAAGTATATTGGGTGCTTAAAAAATTTAAAAACTGAAAAAAGTAAAAAATCACCTCAATGAGGTTTGAACCTATGGTCTCCATCCAATGAAGCACCTTAAGATCAACCTAAATGACAATGCACCAACCAATTTTTTGTTATACTGAGTGCTTTTATATGTTTTATACCTATTTTCATATATTTTCTATGTAATTATACTTATTCCGTGTCGAGTTTAGTGGGTGCCGGAGCACCCCAAATTTCAACGTAGGTCCACCCCTGCCTAAGTATATCATGTTTCTCATGGAACTAGTGTTCCTATATAAGATGTATTACTGCTGCCATCTTATAGAACGAAAAGATGATATTGGTATTTGAATGAGAGAAATCTTAATTTACAAAATCTTATGTATTTGCTGATATGGTATCAGAAGCCCTCATGACCACTTCTTCTTCTACCACCGCTGCTTCTTCTGTCAACATTTTCTCTCCCTCTACTCCCTCCCCTCTTAGCCATGCTCACCACTTTATTTTCATCAAATTAACTTCTACCAATTATTTATATTGGAAAACTCAATTGTTACCATTTCTCCGTGGTCAAAACTTATTGCGATATGTTGATGGTTCTTTTCTATGTCCGCCATCCCATATTATCGTAGAAGGACAATCTACCCCAAAAATTGACTCCCATCATGCCCAATGGATACAACAGGATCAACTCGTATTGAGTTTACTTATGTCTTCTCTTTCTGAAGAGACCTTACCAATTGTTATTGGTCTCATTACCTCCAAACAAGCGTGGGATGCTCTAGAAAAGGCCCTTTCTTCCCCTTCCAATACTTGGATTCTCAATCTCCATATGTCTCTTCAAAACCTCAAGCAAGATGATCTTTCTGTCACCCAATATCTTCAAAAGGATAAACTTATTTCTGATGAGTTAGCCACTACCGGTAGACCTCTCTCCCTTGCAGATCTTAATATCTATATTTTTAAGGGTCTTCGCTCTGACTTTAAGGATCTTGTCACCACTCTTTCAGCAAGGCCTGAACCCATGATATTTTCTGAACTTCATAGTTTGCTACTAAATCATGAGTTCATACATGGACACACCTTATCTTCCCTCGCTATATCACCCTTTCCACACACCAATCAACCCGCTGCTCACTTCACTCAACGATCCAACACCACTGATCGTTCTCATAATAATACCTCTAATTGTCATGGTCTTGGAAGAAACTCTAAAGTAAAAGGTGTTCATTTGTCATCCTCTCGAAATACTTTGAATGGGCAACCCTTGCAGAACTATTTTGAAAACAAGCCTCGCTATCAAATATGCAATGGAAACAACCACTTAGCCAACAAATTCTTTCAGCATTACAGTCACATGATCAATCCTTCTGCATATCTCACTCATCAGGCACCCATTTCATTGACTCAAACTTGATTCCCGGACACTGGAGCAACATACCATGTTACACCATATCTCTCGTACATTCACCAAGTAGAACCATACAAAAGGGGCATATTAATTACAGGTTGGAAATAGTATTGGTTTACCTATCCAAAATACTGGTAATTCTTTCTTTTGGTCAACAAATAAATCTTTCTATATTACTAATGTTCTTCATGTTCCATTCATTACTAAGCCATTACTTTCTACCCAATGTTTTGCTTATGATAATAAATTCTTCTTTGAATTTCACCCTACTCTTTTTGTTGTTAAGGATCAACCTACCAAGAGGGTTCTCCTTTCCGATTTGAGTAAATATGGTCTCTACACTCTACCACTCAACCTCTCCTCTGCATATCTTTCAGTCAAGGCTTTTCAAAATCATTGGCATATTCGTGTGGGTCATCCACACAAATGAGTCCTTCATCAAGTTCTACACCAACATGCTTTACCATTTTCTAGCTCTAAGTTGAATAATACTTGTAGTGCTTGCCAACTTGGCAAGTCGCACAAATTAACTCTTTTAATTAGTGGCAATAAAAGTTCCTCATTTTTACAATTATTATATGCGGATGTTTGGGGACCATCGCCCTTTCTTTCTTCAGAAGGTCACCATTACTTTATTGTTGTTGTGGACGATTATAGTAAATTTATTTGGGGTTTTCCATTGTTTAAGAAATTAGATGTTTCACTTATTTTTCTTCAATTTAAGGCACTTGTTGAATATCAATTCAATACCACCATAAAGGCTATACAAACGGATAGTGGTGGCGAATTTTGTGTGCTAACTCCAATTTTATATAAGCATGGGATCTTTCATCGCTTTTCATGTCCTCATACTCATGAACAACAAGGAAAATTAGAATAAAATCATCGCCACATAGTTGAAACCGATCTTAGTCTCATGGCGCACAACTTCACTCCGTCAAAATATTGGCAATTTGTCTTTGAGACCGTTGTTTATTTAATTAATAGTCTCCCTTCTCGATCTAATAATGATTTTCTCCATTTGAATTAGTTCACAAAAATTCTCCTGATTATCGCTTTCTTAAAGCATTCTGGTGTCTTATTTTCCCTATCTACGTCCTTATAATAAACATAAGTTTGAGTTTCGGACAATGCCTTGTGTTTTTCTAGGCTACAGTATAAAATACTTTGGTTATAGATGCCTAGATCCATAGATGGGTAGGTTATATTTGGCCTGTCATGTGCGTTTTGAAGAGGACCAATTTCCTTTTATCTCAAATTCACTATTGGGTCGACCTCCAATGCACACAGTCCAGACTAACTGTCCTTGGCTCTCAACCCCTGTTCAACTACCTATCTCTCCTCCTACGTCCCATGTTCCTATATTACCCAGCATTCCCAAATCAACCCCAGCCCCAATGTCTCCAAATTCTTCTCAAAATCATGCCATCAATCCAGTCCAACCTACCCCATCATCTCCAGTTTATATTGATTCCCAAATAGCCGCGTCTCTTTCGTTTATATCATTGGTTGTTGATCTCTTTTCATTTCAATTTGTTTCCACTAATCCTAAACCCACTACGTCAAGAAACTCTAAGACTCTTTTTGTTCCTAAGTCGACCATTAGGACTCACACCATGCAGTTACAGAATATGCTACCATCCACCAACCTTGCAGTTGCATTATCCCGAATGGTTCCTCCAATTAGTGAATCAACGTGCTTCACTTCTACTAGTAAGTATTTAGAGTGACGTGATATCATGGATTGTGATATGACTGCTCTCTTTCATAACAAAACATGGTCTTTTGTTCCTCGCAACCCCTCAATGAATGTTTTAGGGTGAAAATGGGTTTTTCGAATCAAGAAAAATTCTTCTGCTATTATTGAACGATATAAGGCCAGATTAGTGGCAAAAGGATTTCATCAACAAGAAGGGCACGACTTCTTTGAGACGTTTAGTCCAGTAGTCAAATCCACCACAATTCGAGTTATCCTAACCATTGTTTTATCTCATAATTGGCATTTACACTAACTTGATGTTTAGAACGTTTTTCTTCATGGCGACCTTCACATAGAGGTTTATATGGCTCAACCTTCTAGTTTTATTCACCCTCATCTCCCTGATCATGCTTGCAGGTTTCACACGTCTTTATATAGATTCAAACAAGCCCCTCGTGCATGGTATTTGAAGTTTTTAAGCTTTCTGGTGGACGTCGGTTTCTCTAGCTCAAAGTTTGATACCTCTCTTTTTGTCGATAATTCAAATTGTATCAAGGCTTACATGCTAGTGAATGTAGATGATATTATATTTACTGGGAGTGATTCTATATTCTTGTAGATAATTATTCTTTGATTGGGTTCTACCTTCTCTATTAGAGATCTTGGTCCCTTGAGTCTTTTCCTTGGCATCTAAGTTTCACGTACAAAGGATGGACTCTCCTTGTCCCAAAATCACTATATTTCTATATTATTGGAACATGCCAAAATGTGACAATGTAAGCCAACGGTGACACCCATGTCTACCTCTACACAACTTCATAAAAATGATAGTCCTCCTTTTCATGATCCATCTCTATACCGCCAGATTATGGGAGCACTTCTGTACCTTACTCTCACTCGCCCGGATCTCTCCTTTTTAGTGAACAAAGTGTGTCAATATATGCATAATCATTCCATAAATTAATGGGATTCTGTTAAAAGGATATTACGATACTTGCAGCATACTAAGTATATGTGTCTCTTCATTCCTAAGTTTGACACTAAGTTTCTTCAAGCCTTTACGGATGCTGATTGGGCTGGCTCATTGGATGATCGAAAATCAACTGGTGGTTATGCTATCATCATGGGATCTTCTTTAGTGTCTTGGTCATCAAAGAATAAACATAGAGTTTCTAGGTCTTCAACTGAATCAGAACATAAACCTTTAGCAGATGCTGTTGCCGAGCTAACTTGGATTCAATCACTCTTATTCGAACTTTGAGTTTCTCTGCCTAAAGTTTCTATTTTATGGTGCAAAAATATTGGAGCTGCATACTTATCTGTTAATCCTATGTTTCATGCTCCAAATATGTGAAAATTGATTTCCATTTTGTAAGGGACAAAATGGCAAGGAAGGACCTACTTGTACAATCCATCTCTTCCAAAGATCAGCTAGCTGATGTCTTCACTAAGCCGTTGTCATCATCTCATTTTCAATTCTTAAGGGACAAACTTAAAGTTGGTTACCCACCTTTCTTTTGCAAGAGGAGTATTGAGACATCCTTATCTGATGAAGTTGGATAACGATACAACTTTAAAGGATATCTATTATAAGTGTATGTGTATGTGTGTAGAATACCTAAGTATATCATGTTTCTGATGGAACTAGTGTTCCTATATAAGATGTATTATTGTTGCCATCAGATAGAACGAAAAATTGATATTGGTATTTGAATAGAGAGATCTTAATTTACAAAATCTTATGTGTTTTCTGATAGTACCAACAAGTTACAATAACAACAACAACAACAACAACAACAACAATAACAATAACAATAATAATAATAATAATAATAATAATAATAGTAATAACTATTGTAATATATAAAATACTTGAGTCGTGCTAGGCACTGTCCTAAGAAACTATTTTCGCAATGTAAAATATTTTTTCAGGATTAAACAAGAACTTTTCTGATTAATTGGAGGATATCCGAAATTATAAGTCTTCCCTAATTAATCAGAGGTTACAAGAATCAGCAAAATTAATTATAAACCAACAAGTTTTAACTTATAAAAGAAATAATAAAATTATGATTTAAATAAATTTAAAATAAAGTAAAGTTAGAAATAAGCAAAGAGAGAAATATAGAAGTTGGTTGTTTGTTCATCGCTGCAAATACATGGAAAAACTATTTATAATGAAGTGAGGGCGGTGGAATTGTGTTTATACTTTGCCAACAAGTACACAACGCAATTAATATTTGGACACAACTTTACCATGTGTATCAGTTATAGGAATGGCAATGGGGCGGTGCGGTGCGGGTACGATGCAGGTTTAAGTGTGTGTAGGGCGGAGCGAGTGGTGATAAATGTGGTTGTGGTACGGTGTAGTACGGGTCAAACTTAAAAAACAAAAATTACGGTGTGGTGCGGTGCGGGTTGGGTTGGGTTAGGATATTAAAAATAAAAAACATCTGACTCTTTCCTCTTACAAATTACAATTAGGATTTAGGGCACGCAGCACACTGGCATCACTCATCAATTTCATAGACACTCTCAGCTCTCAATCTCACTCTCACTCTTACTCTCAATTTCAAAGACGAAATTCAACACATTAATCATTATACAAACGGTGATTTCTTCTTCCTTTCTTTGTTCAGTTTTTTTCCTGCTACTTTTTCTTCTTGTTTTCATGATACAATAGGTTACTGTTCAATAAACTCTCACTCTCACTGTATTGCTTTTTGAGGATATTTGTGTTAACCCTTTTGCTTATTTTCTCTTATTTGTTGTAAAAACCAAGAGTATTTCTCTTAGAAGTAGTATTGACCTTCATTAATATGTATTCCGTCTGTCACAATCTTTTCAAAAAAAATGTAGTGCGGTGCGGGTTTGCGCGGGTATTATGCGGTGTGGGTTTATGCAAGTTTAAAAGATATGTGGTGCGGTGCAGTGCAATTATCAAATTTGTGAGTTATGAAAATACCCGCACCACACCCACACCGCACCCCCCATTGCCATTCCTAATCAATTAGAGTACACACTAATTTTCTTTCTTTGGTACCAAGAAAATCATACTTGGTCCTCAAATGACATGTTTCATTATTCAAATTTTCTTGATCCAAAATAATTTAAAATATTCATTAATTTATTTTAAAATATCTCACAATCCGCCATATATTTTAAAATATTTAAAATAAAAGGTTAAAACTTGTTGGATTTATATGAAATGCAATAGGTTTGATGTCTTTAGGACTACAAACCAAACTTAGACAGATAAAATTTAACTTACAGAATTATTGGTGAAATATGAAATATAATATTTCTATAAACCAAATAACTCGTATTATAAGCCAGAGATTTTATCAATCACATTTTAACTGTAACTTTGTTGTTCAATGCTATATTGTGCCAATAGGCCATGCACGTGCGTGGTTATTCATGAGAGCTCTAGCAACTAGGCCCAAGTCTCATAGGAACAACCTCATTCCACTTCTCATATAGGTAAATTAATCAAGTGTACACTTCTTTAAATACATCATCCGTAAGGACTATGAATGTATTAAGAGTTAATAACTCATCCCTCAATGTAAGTAGCAGTTCAAACACGCTCAATAAGAGCGCAATGTCAATATCGACTTGTTATTACCGATATAAACCTACTTCATGGGATCTCCAATCACATAGATTGGGTTACCATCTTTATTGACAATTATATTTGCCTTAAACCTATCTCTATTGAGGCTTGTAGAATTAATTTTCTTTCCACAAGTTTGGTCATTAAATCGGTCGAATTCAATTCTGACTTCACATAATCAATGAAAATTATTACATCTCTTAGCAGCTGCTTAATAGCATTATGCCATAATTTTATATGTCTACTCTTACAACTATAAGATTTATTCTTCGCAATAGCAATTGCGGCTTGAAAATCACAGTGTGTATACACATGAGGCACCAGAACATCTTTTTTTAAAGGGATATTAGACAACAGATCATCTTTTTTCAAAGGGATATTAGGCAACAGGTAATCCTTTTTAAAGGGATATGAGGCAACAGATTCATCCTTTTTAAAAGGGATATTCGCTAAGAAATTTCTTGTTCATTCAGCCTCAGTACAAACTAACTCCAGAGCTACAAACTCTGATTTTATAGTTGATCTTGCAATGATCGTTTGCTTAGCTTATCTCCACGATACTACACCACCACCTAATATAAACACATAACCACTAGTGGATTTCGTATCATCTAAATCAGAGATCTAGTTTGCATCACAATATCCTTCTAAAATAGAAGAAAAACCACTATATAGAATACCATAATTCATGGTTCCTTTTAAATATTCCATTAGTCTCACTAATGCAAATCAATTTCTTTATTAGGGTTATGAGTATATCTACTTAATCTACACACAGCATACACTATATCGGGTCTGGTAAAATTCATCAAATACATTGGACTCCCAATAATATGTGTATATTTAGACTAGGCAACTGGGTACCATTATTCTTTTTCAATTTTGAGTTAGCATCATGAGGAGTGGCTACAAGAGTTACCTCTCAATAGTCAAACTTCTTAAGAATTCTTTCAACATAATGTTCTTGTGTTAACATTGTTTCATCGTCACTCCTTATAACTTTAACTCCCATATCATATTTACTTCACCCAGATCTTTTAGATTAAAGTTAGCAGATAAAAATAATTTGGTCTTTTGCACAATATGTAAATTTGTACCAAATATAAGCATGTCATCAACATATAAGCAAATTATCACATAATCATTGTCTACTATTTTAGTATAAACACATTTATCCACTTCAACAGAAGAAAATTCATATTTTATTAAAACTTGATCGAATTCCTCATGCCACTGTTTAGGAGCTTGTTTAAGGCCATAAAAAGATTTAATTAATTTACAAACTTTATTTTCTTGTCCAGAAACTACAAATCCTTCAGGTTGAACCATATAAATTTTTTCTTGTAAATCACCATTTAAGAAAGTTGTTTTTACATTCATTTGATGGATAAAAAGATTATGAATCGATGTCAAAGCAATCAATATTCAAATAGAAGAAATTCTTGTCACTGGTGCAAATGTATCAAAATAATTAATATTTTATTTTTGAGCAAATCCTTTAGACTTCTAAACGAGCTTTATAGATCCATCAGGATTAAATTTTTTTTTGAAAATTCCTTTACAGCCAATAGGTTTTGCATTAGGAGGTAAATCAGTACATCATTTTTCAAAACAAAAAATTTATGTGCAACACTATGTTCAGCATATCCAATAAGCATGCAATCAGCAGTTTTAGAACCCATTTTTCTCTTTTTAGGTTCAGGCAAAAGAACTTTAGTATGGTACCCTCATACTTTTAAATATTTTAAATTATGTTTATAATGTTTCCACAATTCATAAGAGTTTTACCAGTTCGTTTATGGGGAATTCTATTTTGCAAGTGACATGCAGATAAAATAGCTTTACCCCACAAATTATCAGGTGCATTAGAGCTAATTAACATGGAGTTCATCATTTCTTTCAATGTTCTGTTTTTTCCTTCTGCTCCACCATTAGACTTATGTGAATAAGGTGGAGTTACTTCATGAATAATTTCTTCGTTTTTGCAAAAAAAATATTTAAAGATACATATTCTTCACCTCTATCAAATCTAATTCTCTTAATTTTCCTACTAAGTTGATTTTCAACTTCAGTTTTATGAGAAATAAAAACATCAAAGGCATCATCTTTATTTATAAGTAAATATAACTTAGTAAATCTAGAAAAATCATCAATAAAAGTTACATAATATATTTTTCCACCTCTAGTCATAGTCTGTTTTAAATCACCCAAGTCAGTGTGAATCAAAGATAATAATTTAGTTTCTCTATTAACTAAAAAACATGATTTTTTAGTAATTTTAGTTTCAACACATATTTCACATTTATCATAATTATTTGAATTTAAATCACATATTAAACCAATGGATTGCATATTCTTTATATACAACAACAACATACCCAGTAATTTCCACCAAATGGGGTCTGGAGAGGGTAAGTGTACGCAACCCATACCACTACCTCAAATATGAGATGGAGAGATTGTTTTTGATAGACCCCCGGCTCAAAATAGAACATAAAATAGACTATCAAGAGAAATTAACATGTCCTAATCTAGCACTTCATAAAAAATAGACTCAGTCAAATAGGCAGAAGTAGATATATTTTTAGAAATATCATCATAAGTATTAAGCACAAATAATCCATGATTATAGAATTCATTTTCCACAAAAATATTAATTTTAGTCAATATGACTTCGTTGTTTTCAAAAGTAACCCTCATTCCAATTCTAATAACGCCATAGAAATCAAATTAATTCTGACTGCAACACATTACTCAATGTCAAAGTTTTACCAGATGTGAGTTTGAGAAGAAATTTATCCTTTTCAAGAACTTGAATAGTTCTCGAGGTCCCCAGATAAACAACTCCTTCTCCTTTCTCAATTTGGGCGTATGATACAAAATTATTTTTATTTATACAAATGTGCCTAGGAGAACCAGAGTCAACCACCCAATTTCTCACATTGGTCTCAATATTTATTACTAAAATGAACGCAACAATTATATCATCCGTTTAAGTCAAATTTAATTTAGACTTAATAGGATTGTCATTTCTTTCGCATATTCTCTTGCATTGAGATGAACTTTTGTAATACCCCAAAAAATCTAAACTAATATTAGAGCCATGTACCAAGCTCATGCATAGTACATCATGGTTCTTTTATAGTTTTATAAGTAAGTTAGATGTATATTAAGGCTTCAAATAACTCCCAGCTATCAGACGAATCAAAATATTCCTTACCGATTGAATTCTTGAGAAGGATATTGGTATAGTCAACTTCAAATGAGCATATCTATCATCATACTTGGAATTTTTGAGATCATGTCCTATCAACAGATATATAATTGAATTATATTTCCAACGATATTAATTTTTTCTAAATCCGATATCGGAGCAAAGAGTTCTTCCTATTTTACTCCAGCATGTCACGCTGGAAACAGTGTGATGACATTCGTGGTAGCTTACCATATTTGTGATGCCCTATCACGAAGGTCATCAGCCTTAGGCAGAAATCAGCTCCTAAGTGATGAAATTCGTGGTAGCTTACCACATTTGTGATGCCCTATAACGAAGTTCGTCAGCCTTAGGAAGAAACCAACTCCTAAGTGACGACATTTATGGTAGCTTACCATACTTTTGATGGCCTATCACGAAGGTCGTCAGCCTTAGGCATAATCCAGCTTCTGTGTGATGATATTTTTTATGGGCTATCATATTTTTTACGCCTTGTCATAAATGTCGTCAGGCTTAGGCAGAAACCATCAATTCCAACTCCTGTGTGACAACATTTTTTATGGCTTGTCATATTTTTTGATGCATTTTCACAAATGTCGTCAGCTATGATTTTCAACAACTGGGAATTTATTTCATAAGGGTATTTTGGTCATTTCCTTCACCTTTCACGACTTATAACCCTAAAGAGCATAATTTTTTCCATTTTTCTTCAGTTAAGCATCTCAAAAACTCTCTCTTACGCTCTCAACCATAAGATTAGGGTTTCCATGAAACTCATCTCTCAAAAGTAAGATTCAAGCCTTTTTCCAAGATAATTGAGAATTAAGTTTCCCAAATCCAAGAACTCTCCAACAAATCATCAAGGTTTCCTTTCTAAGGAATGCGTAGTGTCATCTATGGATCCAATCTATTTATAGAGCTCAAAAACTATGTTTTAAATACTATTTTATGAATTTCTTGTGGTGATATGAGCATGTACATGTTGATGATTGTTGTTTAAGTTTCAAGATGATATCTAGAGGTGTTTTCATGGAATATATATGCTTGTTAGTTGAAATCTATGAACCTTAGATGGTGTAAAATGGTACAAGTTATGAAACACACCTATGCCTTAAAGAATGCATGCAAGGTGTTCGATAAACTGCTTAGGATGCTAGAAATTCATGTTTATATGGTTCCATGATGTCTAAATGACAAGTCCATGTTAGCTATATACTTTAATATGAATTTCATGCTTTTCATGTATTGCTATTGTTATGGTATAAAGCATGTATGATAATAGAGATATACAATATGCACATGAAATATAGCTATGCACTCCCTACCATGCTTAATATGTTGAAAAACTACATGATGTATAATATCCTCTATTTATGATAATATGAATTGTGGACTCCAATCTTATGATCAAGTAAGTCATGTTGTGTCAGTTTTCTTCCATCGAGTCCTGGGGGTATTCGTACCCGAAAACTATAGTTGTGTTCCTAGAGCCATGTCATGTTTCACGATATACAAAATAAAGCCATGATTCAGTAGAATTCAGTCAGTCATGTGACTCAAGAAAACTCAGTAATCTCAGTAGTTCAGTATTCTCAGTAATCTCAGTGCTTAGTAACCTCAGTAATCTGAGTAGTTCAGTAATCTCAATGATCTCAGTACTGAGTAATATCTGTAACCTTAATATTTAAAGTCAATCTCAGTAACTTTAGTACTCTCAACCAGTCTTCAGAACTCAGTACATTCTGTCAGTCATCGAAATCCAGTAAACTTAGTTTATCTCTGCTCAAAAATACCACTAGTATCAATCTAGTTAATAAGTATCAGTCCCGCTAATCACTTCAGTTCAATTATTCAGTTCAACCCAGTTATTTAGTTTAGTGTCTTTCAGATGGGAGTAGGATTCAGCACCGAGTGATCCTAGGGATGGGGACTCACCCGCTAGATTAGGACTGAGATCCATAGAAGCAATCCCTAAGTTCAAGAACTATATAGCCAGCATAGGTTAAGACATCGCAGCCTGTTATATGAGGGTAGATAAGGTGGCTTAACCTGTTATATGAGGGTTCCTATCGTTCTCACTCGAGTTACCTGTTATATGAGGGTTGCTCACATATTGTCCTTACTAGTGGCGTGGTATTGACACCCTTCCAGTCAGGGCAGGGAGTGGACCTAAGCCAGCTTAGCTTGGGGCATGTCGGTTAGATGAATACATCCCATAGTTCCAATTACAAAATTAGGGCTTTTAGACATAGTCAACTCAGCTTAGTAGTACAGATTCAATACTGTTAGATACAGTCAATGCTTATCATTGTAAATAGACTTCACGATCATCCATTAGCTAGGACTGATCTTAACTATGATTAATTAGTATCAGAATTATTAGATTTAAAGATCACCCGCTAGATAGGACTGATCTCATACTAAGTCAAATCATCCTTATTATCAGTATACTCATGATCACCCGCTAGATAGGACTGATCTCAGATTTAGTTACTCCAAGTAGAACGGAACTCAGATAGTTCCATCAGAACTTAGACTATCAGATATAGTCGCTCAGTATCAGTTACATCGTTTAGGATGATCATCATAGTTATATCAGTTTTTTGAACTCATGTATCAGTCATATCAATTATCAGAATTCATTATATCAGTATTCAGCTTCAGGACTGTCAGACACAATCAAGCAGACCAGTTCTTCATAATTCGAACTGTCAGAAATAGTCATTCATCTATTCAGTATCTCAGTATCAGTACACTCATGTTATCAATATTTAGACTCAGTAGTCAGTATCTCCACGAGTTCAGTTACAGTTATGTATACATGTATGTATTCTCACGTTTATACTAGTCGGCATTGTTCATGCATATAACCCTTTGCATTTAGCCAACCTCACTCATATACTCAGTACATTTAGACGTACTGAAGCATTTGCGCTATGGTGCTTTCTCTTATGTTACATAATAGGTTCAAAGGCACGAGCTCCAGATCAGCAGTAGCATTTCAATGTTCAGAGTTTGCAGTGATTCCTTCTCATTCGAAGATAATATGATTATTGCTACATTTACTATTCAGTTGCTAGATGGGGTTAGTTGGAGACATGTTCCTTCAACTCCTTATTCAGACAGTTTAGAGGCTTTCAGACTACAGCATGTCAGACAGTTATTACAATATTATTTTGGTATTGTTATATCTTTTTCAGACATTTTGTTATCAGACGTTTATTTAGTTCAAACTTTATGAACTTTAATGTTCATGTTTCTACATTTTATGATATATTATGCAGTATACAGGTACAGATATCATTCATGGGTTAGCTTATGATCCTTCGAGGGCATGAGCACCGTGTAGCGTTCTGGTTTAGAAAATTGGGGTGTTATAATTTTTTATTATAATTTTATTATTAGCATTAGACATATAACCGTTTTTATATTCATACTTGTAATTGTAGTGATATAACCTTAAGACAAACTGTCTGAAATAAAAGCAAGCAGAGCAACACCAACATCAGTATTATCAATGATTTTAGGACTAATATTAGATGTCATAGTTTCTTAGATTGTTAGGAAACGATAATAAATTTCAATATCAATTGTGAATTCAAAATAAATAAACTGCAACAATGATAATATTTCTTACATAGTAGTATCAACAAGTTACAATAAGAACAACTACAACAAGAGCAACAAAAAGAAACAGCAACAACAACAACAATCACAACAACAACAACCATAACAACAACAATAACAACCACAACCACAACCACAACCACAACAACAACCACAACAACAACAATAACAACCATAACCACAACAACAACTACAATAACTACAACGATAATAACAGTAACGACAACGATGACAACGACAACAATGACAATGATGACGAAGACAATGACAACAACGACAATAACGACAATGCAATGAAAATAGTGACAACGACGACAACGATGACGATGATGACGACAACAACGACAACGACAACAACAACAACAATGACAACGACAACGACAACAACAACAACAACAATCATAATTAAATAACTATTATAATATTTTAAATAATATAAAAATATTTGAGTCGTGCGATACACTTTCCTAAGAAACTATTTCTGTAATGTGAAATATTTTTCCAGGATTAAACAAGCACTTCCCTGATTAATTAGAGGATATCTGAAATTGTAAGTCTTTCCTAATTAATCAGAGGATACAGGAATCAACAAAATTAATTATAAACCAACAAGTTTTAACTTATAAAAGAAATAATAAAATTATTATTTAAATAAATTTAAAATAATGTAAAGTAGGTTAGAATTAAGCAAAGAGAGAAATATAGAAGTTGGTTGTTGGTTCATCGCTACAAATACAGGAAGAAGCTATTTATAATGAAGTGAGGGTGGTGTACTTGTGTTTACATTGCCAACAAGTACACATGACAATTAATATTTGGACAAACTTTTCCATGTGTACCAATTAGAGTCCACACTAATTTTCTTTCTTTGGGACCAAGAGAATCATACTTGGTCCTCAAATAACATATTTCATTATTCAAATTTTCTTGATCCAAAATAATTTAAAATATTCATCAATGTATGTTAAAATATCTCACATCACCTAGTACGATTTACATTGCATCCATCAAGAAATATAAATCATTATTTTCTCTACCAATCCCAATCATACTGTCACTGTAAAAAAGACTGCAACATACACAAGTTTAGAAGAAAGCTACAACAAAACAAGTCCTCAGTGAGCTTTGCAATTGAGAGAAGCTTAAACTTGAAATAGACATATATATGTAAGTTATTTTTCACAGTCAAATCAATCAAAATAATTGAATCTCCCATACTTCTAATTATTTTTAGCTTTATTTTCTATTGGCAACTAACTGAATTGTACTAGAACTATGACCTTTGAAAAGTCTTAAACCATTTAACTGATCCTTACAAGAGGTTATATAGTGAGTTGTCCTTGAATCAATAATTCATTCATAAGCACAAGCTTTGAACATTAGAAAAATATTAATTAGAAGTTTTGCCTTGTATTCACTAAGTCCTTTTTATGTAGCAGATTTCTTGCTTAATCTAGTTTCTCATCTTTGTGTTCATGTTCATATCCTTGTTGTTAGGTGCTGCACTATTAGCATATATGTAACACTCTGCATTTTTGGGCTATAATTCTAACCGTCATTCCTACGTGTATTAGTTTAAATACAAATGATTCCCATCTGAATATAAGTTTCATGATCATTATCCTAAAGTGTGGAGTTCTTTTGAGGTGAAAAATGTACATAGAAATCACTTAGAGCGAAGTGGAGCTAACAGTCTTTTATTCATCCAAAGCTTAGTATTCGATTCTAGAAGGGTCATCTTTGAACTAGTATAACATTTTGTATATACAGAATTTGGCAGATTAAGACCCACCAAGTTGTAGATAATTGAATTAGCTTTCCAACAATACCAATTTCTTCTTAATCCGATACTCGAGCAAAAAGTTATATCATTTTTTGTGTGAGGCAGTAAGTTCTTGCGATAGGCATGCGATGCGAGGTCCATTCCTATTTCTGGGAGGCGCGATGCGAGGTCCATTCCCGTTTATAGGACTCACGCCATGGGGTTCATTTACACGAGAAAAAGAAGCCAAGGGGCAGTTTAGTTCTTTTCCCTCATCCCCAGCTGTCCAAACACAATTTATAACTCAAAAAGGGGCATTATTTGCCCATCTTCTTCAAATCAACTCACGTAAAAATCCTTTCTTTTATCAAGAACAATAATTCAAGTTTATCCTCTCAAGAACACAAGGATTCAAGCTTCAATTTCTTCATCATTAAGGTATGTGGGGTTATGAACAAGGATACTCCTTTCATCCTTGTGCCCAAAACTTATTTTTAAAGATTGAATTTATATGAATTTTAATTTAGGGTTCATACCCTATTTTCACTGTTTGAAGATTATGATGTTACAAATGTTGAATTGCATGTCTATTTTCACATCTTTATGAGTGTGATATGATTTTACATATTTTCAATTGAGTTTTAAGCATGATATTGTGAGTTTGATTTCATTATTTTGATATTGTTGAAGTATTTCAAGAAGTATGTCGAGCATGACATTTTGCTATGAGTTTTCATGAATTTAAAGCATGGGTTTTAAAGCCCTAAGTTTGAAGTATTGATATCTCAACAAGATTATGATTTTGAGCCTCTCTTATGAATTGTTTACCAAGATTTAAGAAAAGAAACTTGATCTTTTGATCCTAAGCTAAGATAAGGAATCCACATTGTTCATACAGTTTGAGATTTAAAGAAGAGAAGCATAACTAATTTTTATTACAATATAAGGTGGATTTTCAAAAGTTTTGAGCAATAAGTATGGGAGTAGTATTTAGCACCAAGTTGGGTGGGATTCCAAGGTCTCATGCCCCAGAACTATGAGTCACTATAGGTTTAAGAGCCTATAGTGGGATAAGTTAGTGGTCAGTTTAGATAAGGTTCTATTCTGATGGTAAGGGTAGAACAGTTCTCCCCAACGTGGATAAGATGTTGGACTCCATGATAGATCACATGGTTTATGTCGGTTACTTATGTTTCACAAGATTTATACAGCATACTTTATTTCTCTTGATTTATGATTTTCAGCTTTTAGTTATTCAAGCTAATGTGAGTCATTTACACTTAGCACACATTCTTTATAAGTTATATGAACATTGAGTTACTGTTTTACTTATGCATTCACCCTCACATGCTCAGTATATTCCAAAAATATTGATCCACATATACGTTTATGTGCTACATTATTTAATAATGTAGGTACTAGTTCAGTTGTAGTCCATATATCACGATCAGACAGTTGCAGATTTCGGCTTACAGATGATGAGTCCTCCTACTTCAGGGACTTCAGTTAGATGCTATTCATGTACTTTATTTTCTTACTCATATGTATTGATTACAGGTAGTTGGAGTCACGTCCCAACTATCTATAGTCAGTATAGTAGAGGCTCCATACACAGTTAGTATAGTTGATGTATCAGCTCCAGTTTTGTTTTGTATAAGCAGAGTTGTATTCATCTTAGTATAGCTTTGTATTGATCAAGTTCAGAAAAGATTTATCTTTCGTATTTTCTTCAGATTTATGTGTTTTATTCAGTTGCTCATGAGTTATGCCAGTACAAGGATTAACTTGGGATCACTTGTGGTCCTAAGCACCGTGTGACGACTAGGGATAGTCTCGGATCGTTACAATATATAGGGTCTGAAATTTCATGTTCCTGTTCTTTTCTGGTTAGAACTACCTGATCTAAAGCCACCTGTCCCATTTTGATAGATCCTATTTGGTTGTGTTTCTTCTTATTCGTGAATTCTGGTGGATATCCTACTAATATTAATAATTCTCTGTTAGATGGTTCTTTCAACCTCATATTTTACATGTTTGTTGCCCTTGTCATTGTCTGCTTATTTTTAAAGCCCTGTACGTCTTCCTACCATCATAGTGAGGGGTTATTTGTTTTATTCATCACATCTTGCAATCTTTGGATCTCCATTTGTACTATTTAGAGCTGGTAAAGGCATTACATTAACGAATAAAAAAGCTTCACTTGAGCATTATAATACTATGCACAATAGCTATCATCCAAAATACCGTTAGTTATGTCAATTAATATTTCTTTATTGTTGGGCAGCATAACATACAATCATATCCGGCATATCTGTCCTATATTCCTGCAAATGAAATAAAGAGTTGATCCATGTAAATAATTAAAACCACACAAACAACAACGCTCCTTCCCCACTTTTTACCATGTCATCGGGATACAAGTCTTTTCTATCTTCGACTTACGAGTTTTCACCTTTTCTGCATGATGATCATTCTAGGGTCTTGGGAACAAACCGAGTTTGACATTCATAGCACATATCCTTGAAACCGGCCACTCCATCGAATGAATTTCCTCGAGCAACCTAACTTGGTCCAAAGTAAAAGTCTCTAACTTTTATTCAATTAATATAAAATATCGACATTCACTATACAATTATTATTATTAGTAGTAGTAGTATTATTATTATTATTATTATTATTATTATTAACAGCTAAAGACACCGCTAAAATTGTCCCAAATTTAAAAAAAAAACATTTTAAATTTGTGGGGATCCTATGACACCCCTAAAAAATTTTGAACTAATCTAAATAGACTATTTTCAGCCACCTGACATAATGAGTGTATCTCACTCTCTTAGAGAGAGTGATGAACAAGAAAAATAATGAAAAAAAAATCATTTTGATAAATTTTAAAATTAAAAGAATTTTCTTACTTTTCTCTTTTTATTTTACTTTTTTCTTCTTTTTTTCCTATTTCTTTTTTGTTTCTCCCTTTCTTCTTCATTATTGGGCTATTGGTGGTGGATTTCATCGCTGACGATGTTTATATTGTAATAAAATGATGAAGAGGTAAAAAAAAATGGAGAGAAAAATGATTTGTCAACCACCATCTTTTTGGGCAAAAAAATTATTTTCCACTGATAAATAAATGATAGAGTAATGACGATTAACCATGATAGCTTCAACCACTTGTGATGTAAAGTTTCTTGATAAATTTTTTGGCATAATTTCTAAGGGAAAGAAATAGCATAAAATAGTGACCATTATTTTTCCTCATCTTTCTCATCCATTACATTACCCATTTCATTATTTTTCTATCACTACAAAAAAATTATTTTTTAATTATTTAGATCTCTACCTCCTAAAAATTGAAAATGGAAGTGGTGAAAAGATGAGGAAGGGATGATAAAATTGAGAATAGGAAACTCAAAAATAAGGTGATTTAAATTTTAGATTTTACTTTGATGACAATTTTAATTTTTAGATTTTAATTCTTTAGTGATTTTACCTTTTAAATAATAATTATTAGTGATTTGAAAACTATTTAAAAGGGCTATAGAGGAAATTATAGATGGTTACAGTTACGGAAGAAAGTTGAATTGAAGAAGAAAGAAAAAAGAAAAGTAAAAAGAGGGGAAAAAAGAAGAAGAAAAGGAAACAAAGCGGAAAAATAATTAAGAAAATAAGTTAATATTTGATTTGTTGTGTGTTATTAAAACCCACTTTTTATAAATTAGGTCTGGTCGGAAAATGATGTAATAATCTATTTTAAACTTGTTTAGTGGGTAATAGGATTCGCGCAAATTTGAAATACCTTTTCAAAAAATTGAAATAATTTTAATTATGTCTTTGTGGGCAACAAAATTTTATTTAATTAAACTTCGTATGAAATTTGAATTATATTAAATTCAAATATATTAGTCAAAAACATATATTTAGGATTAATATAATTGAATTAATTATTTAAGTCTAAATATGTATGCATTTAATTAATGTATAAATAACATAAATACCAACCCATTGGGAAGTAATTACACTCTCTTCCACTTTTTTAATTACTTTACTCTCTCTCCGTATTAATATACATAATACAGCCGACATATACATAGCATTCTGTGTATATGTTGGGATTTTTGTAATATGTTTAGGGAGTTGAGATTTTTTTATAATATTGAAAACATAAGTTGTGTATTTGTGTAAATTTTAGTTTAATTAAAGTCCATTTTTTATTGAGCTAGCCCATTGATTTGGGCTACAAATGATGAGGCCACTTCACTAAGTCCAAGATATTATCATATTCTAGAGGCTCGAATAAGCTTCCCGTGTCAACTGACTTGGTATGCCAAGTCAAGTAAAGGAGCCGATAGGACCAGCCACATGTCAAAATAATGCAGCAGGCCTAGTGAAATCAAAAGCCCATAAAAGGTGTGATGTCACTTGAATCTAATTGGTCAAAAGAAGTTCATATTCACCAAAACTCTTTACTTTCTACAACTATAAATAGGGATCTCATAATTCAGAAAAAGGACGAACAATTCTAATAAGAAATAAGAGAAAGCTCATGGATCAAACACTCCAGATTTCTCTACAAGCTACA
Organism: Capsicum annuum; assembly: GCF_002878395.1. NCBI lineage: Eukaryota > Viridiplantae > Streptophyta > Magnoliopsida > Solanales > Solanaceae > Capsicum > Capsicum annuum. Next base: position 32,139,046 of record NC_061111.1, on the reverse strand, counting down.
AATCAAGTATTCAAATTCATCAAGATTCAAGATCAAAACCACAAGATTCAAGAACAAGCCGAAAAGCCCTAGAATTCAAGTACTAGTCAAGATCAAATCCACAAATCAAGTCTAAATTCAAGATCAAGCTCGAAGACCCTTGAATTTATATTTGAAAACGCGAATCAGAGGATTCATAGAGATTGTAACACTCACTTATTGAAATCAATAAAATGATTGTTGCAATATTTTTTTAGTCCTGATTATTTATTTTCTTGGTATTAAAATTTTACTGTCCAACAAATCTGGAACACCCACTGGTAAAATCTCTACTTCTCATCTCAACTTTTCCAACAACAAAATGACTTTCAAGAAGGTCGATTTTCAATCAACTGCCTCCAAGGCCGATGATTCTAAATTCTATACTGAAGTAGAAAGCATCATTGATATTAATTTTAGAAGCTTTGGAGTTATCACAAGGAGCAACGCCAATAAGCTAAGACAACAAACACATAAAGTGTCACCCACTCCAGCTCTAATTTTTAGATCTTCAACCCCAAAAGGAGTGAGGTCCCATGCAAGTACTTCAGAAGAAGGAAGTAATGTGACAGCAACACTTAAGAAGACTCTATCTCTGCTCGAACACTTCGGTTTGAAATACTCTGGCACAAAGAACTATGGTCATAACTAATGCATCACCTCCACTTACACTGCGTAAGCTGAGTGCCTCAAAGATCAACTTCTGTGACAATTCATGTTACTCTTCAATATCTTCAGTGATCATGCAAGCAATGGTAATTGATGCCTCATCTATGGATGAGTAACTTGTTAATCTGACAAAGGCAATTGAAAGTCTCACTAAGTATGTGTAACACCCTGAAATCTAGTTCCCAGGATGTCATACGGTGCTCCGAACTACAAGTAGTCCTGAACTAACCCTGCTGTCTTTCCTAAATTTGAACCTCAAAATAGGGCAAAATATAAATGAAAAATCATAATATATGCGGTAAACTGTCTAAATCATCTGGGTATATCTGAATCATAGTAATCTCAAAAGTCTAATAAAGCAAATGCTGAAACTTTGTATACTAAAATAAAAATTTGAATACTAAATCTGGTAGTCTGACAAGCCTCTAATATCTGAATCTAGAGAGCCATTGGGACATTTCCTAGCTAACTCAACTGTCTGAAATGAATGATAGAACTTATACTAATAAACTGAAAGTGTGAACATCTAAATCCCTAAACTATTAGGACTCACCAACTGTAGAAATATAGAAGAGATGCTCGAAGATCACTCACACTGCTGAGATTGAGCACCTGAACCTACATTATGAGACCTGTAGCACATAGACATATATGTGGATCAGTACTTTGAGGATGTACTGAGTATATGGGGGTGCATGCAATAAGTAACAATATCATCACAATTATTAAAATAATGCATGCTAAATGGAAATGACTTACTTGGGCTTGGGTAATCTGAAACTCGAAAGTAAAATCATGAATAATAAAACATGTAATCTTAGTGTTGTGAGTCATCACACTTAGTTCTGAAATCTGTATTTATATTCTATTTCTCAAATCACATAGGCTAAGTGAAGTTTGAAAACTTATTTTGAATATTTTAAGGCTTCAAATCATTAAATTATTTAAATAGTAGGGGACGTATTTTGGGAGCTTCTTTTAACCGACATACACCATGTGAGCATCCATGGAGTCCCGCAACTGGCCCCCGTTAGGTAGGACTGTTCTGCCCTTGCCATCGGAATAGAATGTCTATCTAATGTGGTCATAATCTAAGTCATCCATATATAAGTGGGGATAATCTGAATCCTACATTGGCACGTAGTTATGGGGTATGAAACCGTAGTAACCTATCCATCTCGGTGCTAATTACTACTCCTATTATTATGCTCAAAATCTTAAGAAATCCACTTTAAAACTAGCACAAGGGTTTATAAGAAAACCAATTATGCTTTGCTTTCTTTAAATCTTGACGAAACAAAGTGAATTCTTTATCTTAGGTTAGGACCAAAAGGTCAAATCTTTATCAATAATCTTATCTGAGGGTCCTTATAGCATAAATAATCTTGAAATATAAGTCTTAATTAGGGCATAATGACCCATGCAGCAATCTCATGTTAAAACATCTAAAAATTCAGCTTGATGATTTAAACACTTATAATTCATCATAAAATCTGGAAATTTCAACAATATGCATGGAAATATAAATATAATCATGTAATTCAACTTATACATCATGAGAAATCTCATAATCTTGCAAATAATGATAATGGGTATAACCCTAACTTCAATTTCATAGGAAATCTCATAAATTGCAGTAAATTTGTAATTAAAGTAAAATTTGGGCACAAGGATGAAAGAATTATCCTTGTTCAAACCCCACATACCTTGTTGGATGGTATAGATACTAGAACTTGAAACTTGGATCTTTATTAATGTTTTGGAGATGACTTCTTAAAGTTCTTAAATTGGGAATTCTCATTCTTGAATTGTCTTTGAGGATTAATGGAGAAATTTTGGATTTCTTAGGGAGTAAGTTTGATGAACTAGGGTTTGCTTTTTAGAGAAAAGTGATGAAGTAAGCATAAAGTGACTTAGTATATGATTAATGAGGTGTTTTGGACGGATTGGGCCCTAGGGATTGACCAAAATACCCCTTTTAAATTTTTATACAAAACTAAAAAACATACATTTTCCCTATCTGGGTGGCCACCGCGACGCACCACTATCGCGGTGGCTCACTGAAAGTCGACGAATGGAAAATGGGCAGACTCCATGATGCGGAGACATCGCGGAGCCCCTTTGGAAAGCTATTTTGGCACATGGCGCACAACACGAAGACATCGTGGTGCCCCTTTGGAATGCCAATTTGGCACAAGGCGCGCGACACGCAATTATGACGCTAGACCTCTGGAAATTGACAAACGGGAAATTAACCCTCTCCGCGATGCGCCAATATCGTGGAGGGCCACTAGAATGGGACAATTGGAAATTTGACTCTCTCCGCGACACGCCAATATCGCGGAGGGCCCTTGAAAATTGATAATCGTCATTTAAACCTGCTACGCGATGCGCTATTAACCGAAATGACGATGTTTTATGACTGCAACTTAAAATAGCCATAATTTCTTACTCGGTTATCGGATTTATGCGAATCGTTTATCATTGGAAAGCTAATTCAATTTCCTACGTAATGAAAAGTCAAAATCTAAGGAATTCTACACGAAATAAATAGTATTAATTTTGGAAAGATATTCCTTAACATTCTAGGGATGAATTTAATCTAGGAAAATCGTAGGGTATTACAATGTCTCCCCCTTGGAAACATTCATCCTCGAATATGGCTAGTTAAGATCAAAATTCTGAGGAATCTGAGAATATAAGGTAGCATGCACAACTAAAATAAACTGCGAGTTTGAATCTAAATCATTTTGAGCTTTTGAGTAATCTATGAGTGCATGAACTTACATGAGGACAACTATATAGCTGAATATATGAGTAAGAAAGAATTGAATCAAGGAAGAGTGTTACCTTCAGCTACATCTGAGTTTGTGGAGAAAAAGTGAGGGTACTTGGTTCGCATATCTGCTTCTGCTTCCCAAGTAGTTCCCTCAATAGACTGATTCTTCCAAAGAACTTTGACCAAGGGAACTTCTTTGTTCCTTAGTCTATGGATCTAATGATCTAAGATCTCAACTGGAATCTCTTTGTAAGAAAGGTTGTTCTGAACATCTGAGCTTTCTAAAGGAACTACAACAGTGGAGTCATCGATACTCTTCTTAATCATAGAGACGTGAAACATAGGATGAACAGCTGACAAGTCTGCGGGCAACTCAAGCTCATAAGTAACTTTCCCAACACAACTCAAAATGCTGAAAGGGCCAACATACCGGGGACTAAGCTTCCCCTTTTTGCCAAATCTCTTCACCCCTTTCATGGGTGAAATTTGTATATACACTGAATCACCGACCTCAAACTTAGGGTCTCTTCTTCTCACATCTACATAGGATTTCTGATGACTCTAGGCTATTTTTAATCTTTCTCTAATCAACTTAACTTTCTCCGTAGCTTCAAACACTGCATTAGGCCCAAGCAAAGCGACCTCACCCACTTCAAACCAACCTATGGGTAATCTACATCTCTTCCTAGAAAGAGCCTTAAACGGGGCCATCTGAATGCTAAATGATAACTGTTACTATACGCGAACTCAATCAATGGAAAATGTTCATCCCAACTACCCTTGAAATCAAGAGCACATGCCCTCAACATATCTTCTAGAGTTTGGATGGTCCTCTCTGCTTGACCATCTTTCTGGGGATGGAATGCTAAACCAAGATGGACTTGGGTACCAAGACCCTTCAAAAAAACTCTCCAAAATTGGTAAGTAAATTGAGTACCCCTATTTGAGATGATAGACAAGGGAACCCCATGCAATCTGACTAAACTCTCGGATATACATCTTAGCGTAATCCCCAGATGTATAGGACGTATGAACTGGCAAGAAATGTACTGACTTAGTCAATCTGTCTATAATAACCCAAATTGAATCATGATGACGTCGCGATTGGGGTAAACCAGTCACAAAATCCATATTCACCTCTTTCCACTTCCAAGTAGGAATACCAAACTCTTACAATGTACCATCAGGTCTTTGATGCTCTACCTAAACCTATTGACAAGTTGCACACTTGGCTACAAACTCCACTATATCTCTCTTCATATCGCTCCACCAATAGATTTCTCATAAGTCACAGTACATCTTGGTAGCTCCTGGATAGATATAATAACATGCACCATGCGCTTCAGCTATAATTCTTTGTCTCAACTCATCTACACATGGTACACACAGTCTACTCTGGTATCTCAGTACACCATCTCCCTATCAGGAGAAAACCTCTACCTTTTGGTATTTAACCGGCTAGTTCAACTTAACCAAACTATAATCCTTATCTTGATTCTCCTTTATTTCTGAAACTAGGGAAGATTCGAAACTACTCTACACCCAAATGCTACACTCAGCTGAGTCAACCAATCTAACACCCAACCTAGCCAAACGATGCACTTCCCGAGCTAAAGTTTTCTTATTATTCTCAACATGAGCAACACTGCCTATAGATAACCTACTAAGGGCATCTGCCACTACATTGGCCTTGCTCAGATGATACAATACACTCATATCATAGTCCTTCAACAACTCCAACCACCTTCTCTGACGGAGATTCAACTCCCTCTAAGTAAACATATACTGCAAGTTTTTGTGGTCCGTGAACACATCAATATGTACACCATACAGATAATGTCTCCAGATTTTCAAAGCAAACACCACAGCAACTAATTCAAGATCATGGGTTGGGTAATTCTTTTCATGAGGCTTCAACTGTTTAGAGACATATGCTATAACCTTACCTCTCTGTATCAACACACAGGCTAAACAAACTCTAGAGGCATCACAATAAATAACAAAGCCATCTGTACTATCAGGTAATGCTAAAATTGGGGCTGAAGTGAGTCAAGTCTTCAACTCCTAAAAACTCTTCTCACAGGAATCTGACCATAGGAACTTAACTGTTTTTAGGTCAATCTCAACATAGGAGACGTGATAGAAGAGAAACCTTCAATAAAATGTCTGTAATAAATAGCTAGACCCAAGAAACTTCTAATGTCTAGCAGAGAGATGGGTCTAGGCCAATTCCTTACGTCTTCTGTCTTTTAGGGATCGACTTTAATGCCATCGGCAGAGATAATATGACCAAGAAAGGCTACTGATCTTAACCAAAATTCACACTTACTGAATTTGATGAACAATCGATGCTCTCTAAGAGTTTACAAGACAACTTTAAGATGATCTACATGGTCATCTTTACTACGGGAGTACAAAAGGATGTCATCTATGAATACTATGACAAACATGTCCAGATACTATTTGAACACTCGATTCATAAGGTCCATGAAAGCTACTGGGGCATTGGCTATCTCAAAAGACATGACTAAAAACTCAAAATAACCTTAATAGGTACTGAAAATTGTCTTTGGAATATCACATTCCCTTACTTTAAGCTGATGATAGCCGAATCTAAGGTCTATATTTGAGAAATAACTTTAACCTTGCAATTGATCAACTAGGTCATCAATTCTAGGAAAAGAATATTTTTTCTAGACTATAACTTTATTCAACTGACGGTAGTCGATGCACATGCGCAAAGAACCATCTTTATTTTGCATGAATAGGACGGGAGTGCCTCATGGAGAAACACTAGGACTTATGAAGCCCTTATCTAAAAGATCTTTGATTTGCTCCTTCAACTCTTTAAGCTCTGCGAGAGCCATACGATAAGGAGGTATAGAAATAGGCTAAGTATATGGGAGAAGGTTAATACCGAATCTATTTCCCTATTAGGAGGTACCCCTGGGAGATCTTCTGGAAAAACATTAGGAAACTCATTGACCACTTAGACCGACTGAATTGTTGGAGTCTCAGAATTAGTATCTTTAACTCAAACTAGATAGTAAATGCAACTTTTGGATATCAACTTTCTGGCCTTAAGGTAAGATATGAAATGACTCTTGGGAGACACTGAATTACCTGACCACTCAAAGACTGGCTCATCTAGAAACTGAAACTTTACCACTCGGGTGTGGAAATATATAGAAGCATAACAGGAATGAAGCCAATACATACCCAGAATAAGATCAAAATCAACCATGTCTAACTCTATCAGGTCTACTAATATGACTTTATGAAAGACAATGATAGGACACTTTTTATAAATCTGTTTGGAAACAACTGACTCACCTACTGGAGTAAACACCAAGAAGGGCTCAGGGATATTTTCAAAACTTATCTAAAAATTTACAGTAACTAACGGGGTCACATAAGAGAAACTCAACCTAGGGTCTAACAACACATAAACATCAAAATGAAAGACACGAAGCATACCAGTCACAACAGCGGGTGAATCCTCCTACTCCTGACGGGATGATAAAGTATGAAATCAATTTTTGCACTAACCACCACCACCGGTACTAGATAATGCACCCTGAAGAGGAGTTGGGAAACCTAGAAGAGATGGTGCACTATTATCCTAAGTCTGAAGACGAACATCTCTATTCCCCATTCTAGCATGCGGGCTCTCTTTGATTCCGTGACCTACCTATCCACAACTATAACATCCTTTTTAAACCTATAAATTTTCACCTCCATGATTCTTACCAGACTTAGAACATTGGGGATGATTAGGCTTCCCACTTATACTATACTAAGATTGGGACATAGAAGACTTACCCCACTGTTCTTGCCTATTTCTAGGTGCAGGAGTACTGGTTAAAGAAAGTGCAGGCATAGATGAATGATTTTGAAACTACGAATGATTTCCTCCTCCAAACCCACTCTAGCCAAGATCAAACTGCCCTGTTCTAGCCCTTTTATTTGCTCTATCTCTTTTCTTATTTTTTTACCTCAATCTACTAAGCGTGCATCATCAATCTAGGAAGATCCATGTCTTCGATAAGCATAGCAGTCCTACACTCCTTAACTACCAACCCATACACACTGGTCACAAACTTACTCATGCTTGACCTAGGTTCAGCTATCTGTTCAGGGGCATTCTTAGACAACTGGTTGAACTTGAGGCAATACTCCTTCATAGTCATTGAGCCTTTCCTCAGGTTCATGAAATCTTCTATCTTAGCTTCCCTTATCTTACATGGGAAGAACTTGTCTAAGAATGCATCCTGAAATATCTACCAAGTCATGGGAGTTACATTCTCTACTCTACTTTTATTTTACATACCACCCAATCATACGCAATATCCTTTAGCCTATAGGATGCCAATTTTACACTATCCTTTTCAAAAATATGCATAATTTGGGTGATTTTTTTCACCTCATCTAGATACAACTATGGGTCCTCACCTACCTTAGACCAATAGAATTTTAGCAGATTCATCCTCATAAAACCTCATATTCTGGTTGTGGCTATGTCCTCATCTTGCTGAGGTGGGACTGCAGCCTGATGGTTTCCCTGAACATTAGCTGTCACAGCTTGGGCTAGCGCCTGAAAGGCAGCCCAAAACTCTGCATGTGACACATTCTCAGTCAAAGGATCTGCGGGTTAAGGTGGCTAGTTATTATTTCTGGGGGTGTTAACTCAATGAGGAGGTATTTGCTGTGATGTGAAAGCACAAGTTTGGAGTAGATAAAGACAATGAATGCATGATAGATTATGAAAAAAAAGATGATTTCCTAAAATGCTCCATATCCTCTTGCTCATAGATGTGGCATGCTTTACACCGATGATAAAGGATCTATGCAATGCGGCTTGTCTAACTCCTTAGGACTCTCTAAACCTAGTTTTAATACCAAGTTTGTAACACCACAAAATCTAGTTCCCGGGATGCCACACGGTGCTCCGAACTACAAGTGGTCCTGAGCTAACCCTGCTGGGTTTTCTAAATATGAACCTCAGAATAGGGGAAAATATAAATAAAAAAACTTAATATATATGGAAAACTGTTTGAATCATTTGGGTATATCTGAACCATACTAATCTCAAAAGTCTTATAAAGAAAATGCTGAAACTCAATGTACTAAAATAGAAAGATGAATACTAAATATGGTAGTCTGACAAGCCTCTACTATCTGAATCTAGAGTGTCACTGGGACATGCCCCAGCTAACTCAACAATCTGAAATGACTGATGGAACATATACTAATAAATTTAAAGTGTGAACATCTAAGTCCCCGAACTATGAAGACTCACAAACTGTAGGAATATAGAAGAGATGCTCAAAGATCACTCACACTGCTGAGATTGAGCACCCAACCTACATTATGAGACAATGTAGCACACATAGACGTATATGTGGATCAGTACTTTGAGGATGTACTGAGTATTTGGGGGTGCATGTAATAAGTAACAATATCATCATAGTTATTAAAATCATGCATGCTAAATATAAATGACTCACTTGGGCTTGGATTATCTAGAACCCGAAAGTAAAATCATGAATAATAAATCATGTAATCTTAGTGTTGTGAGTCATCACACTTAGTTCTGAAATCTTTATTTCTATTCTATTTCTCAAATCACATAAGCTAAGTGAAGTTTGAAAACTTATTCTGTATATCTTAAGGCTTCAAATCATTAAACTATTTTAAGAGTGGGGGATATATTTTGGAAGGTTCTTCTAACCAACATACACCATGTGAGCATCCATGGAGTCCTACGAATGGCCCCCATTAGGTAGGGTTGTTCTACCCTTGCCATCGGAATAGAACTTCTATGTAATGTGATCACAATCTAAGTTATCCATGTAGAAGTGGGAATAATCTGAATCATATGTTGGCACATAGTTCTGGGGTATGAAATCGTAGTAACCTACCCATCTCGGTGCTAAATACTACTCTCATTCTTATGTTTAAAATCTTAAGAAATCTACTTCAAAACTAGAACAAGGGTTTACAAGAAAACAAATTATGCTTTTCTTTCTTTAAATCTCGAGTTATCTGAACAAAATGGATTCTTTATCTTAGCTTAGCACCAAAAGGTCAAATCTTTATCAATAATCTGAGAATAATCTTATCTGAGGATGCTTATAGCATAAATAATCTTGAAATAGAAATCTTAATTAGGGCATCATGACCCATACAACAATCTCATGTTAAAACATCTAAAAATTCATGCTTGATAATGTAAACACTTATAATTAATCATAAAATCTGGAAATTTCAACAATATGCATGGAAATATAAATATAATCATGTAATTCAACTTCTAAATCATGAGAAATCTCATAATCTTGCAAATAATGATAATGGTTATAAACCCTAACTTGAATTTCATGAAAAATCTCATAAATTGCAGTAAATTTATAATTAAAGTAAAGTTTTGGGCACAAGGATGAAAGAATTATCCTTGTTCAAACCCCATATACCTTGCTGGATGATATAGATCTTAGAACTTGAATCTTGGATCTTTATTAATGTTTTGTAGATGACTTCTTAAAGTTCTTGAATTGGAAATTCTTAATCTTGAATTGTCTTAGAGATTAATGGAGAAATTTTTGATTTCTTGGGGAGGAAGTTTGATGAACATGGGTTTGCTTTTTAGAGAAAAGTGATGAAATAAGCATAAAATCCCTTATTATATGATTAACGAGGTATTTTGGATGGATTAATAAGGTGTTTTGGACTGATTGGGGCCCTGAGGATTGACCAAAATACCCTTTTTAAACTTTTATACGAAGCTGGAAAACGTACATTTTCCCGATCTGGGAGCCACCATGACGCGCCACTATCGCGGTGGCTAATTGGAACTTGATGAATGGAAAATGGGCAGACTCCGCGATGTACAGACATCGCAGTGCCCATTTGGAATGACATTTTTGTACATGGCGCGACGTGCTATTATCGCGCTGGACCTCTAGAAATTGACATTCTCCGCGACACGTCAATATCGCGGAGTTCTACTGGAATGGGACAATTGGAAATTTGGCTCTCTCCATTATGCACCAATATCACGGAGGGCCACTGGAAATTGACAATCTTTATTTAAACTTGCTATGCGATGCGCTATTGACCGAAATGACGGTGTTTTACGACTGAAACTTAAAATAGCCATAATTTCTTACCTGATTATCGGATTTATGCAATTCTTATATCGTTTGAAAGATAATTCAATTTCCTAGGAAAAATAAATAGTATTTTTTTTGGGAAGCTATCCCTTAAAATTCTAAGGATGAATTTAACCTGGGAAAATTGTGGGGTACTACAGTATGTACAAAATCAAGATGGTCGAATTGATAAGTTGTAGAATAAATGGACGGCTTAATAGACGGAGAGTCTAGCCATTCACCTGGGAAAGCTCTAATAGTTCACGAGATAGAACATCCTGGAAAACAAATACCACCAGCTTAGGAGGTACCAGTTTCTTCTAATGAAATGATCCCAATTGATTAGTTGAAAGAGTTCATTAAGGGACCCTAAAAGGAAAGTATGATATTGTCACTAAGTCTTCCTTGACATACGCCAAGCCCTACACTACAAAATTGATAGCCTCAAAAATGCCTACTGGCTATCAACCTCCTAAATTTTAATAATTTAAGGTCAAAGGAAATCCAAAACAATATCTCTTACACTTTGTTAAGACATGTAATAATACTGAAACTTACGGTGACTATCTTGTCAAACAATCTATTCGTTCCCTAAAAGGAAATGCCTTAGATTGGTATACAGACCTTGATCCCAACTCTATCGATAGTTGGGAACAATTAAAGAATGAGTTCCTAAATTACTTTTATAGCACAAGGCGTACAATGAGCATGGTATATCTCATGATTACTTGACAAAGAAAGGATGAACTATCTATTGACTTCACCAATCGATGGAGAAATGCGAGTCTAAACTGCAAAGACAGGCTTAGAAAAACTTTTTGTAATACCTCGTGCTTCTACCTAGCATGAAATCATCCTAAATATGTTAGAAACTTATTTGAAAGATGAATCCACCTTTATATATGTGAAATTTTTAAGATTTTCACTTTTTTCATATGGTTAATTGAATTAGCTTTTCAACGATATCAATTTCTTCCAAATCCAGTATCGGGGTAGAAAGTTATCGTCGTTTTATAGAAAGCCCCTCGGCACGAAAATCCTTTGGGAAAACATGTATCTCATGCAGATTTCAAAGTTGTATTCACTAATCTTGCTCAGTCAGTTGTTGCTCAGAATGAACGACCAGCTATCGTTCTGACTAACCCAGTGGCTAATTCAGCTGCACCCAGAATTTGGGACATTACCTGAATGAATCCTCCATCCTTTTTTGGGTCTAAGTTAGATGAGGACCCTCAGGAATTTCTTGATCAAGTTCAGAAGGTTACAAATATCATGGGGGTTACTTCTAGTGAGAGTGCAGAGCTAGCTACATATCAGTTGTAGGATGTTGCTCATACTTGGTAAAACTAGTGAAAGTCAGAGAGGGATGTAGATGTAGGGCCTATTGAGTGGGAGAAGTTTTATACTATATTGTTAGATAGATTCGTTCCCCTAGAGTTAAGAGAATCTAAAGTGTTAGAATTTATCAACCTCAGGAAAGGTAACATGATTGTGAAAGACTATTCTCTTAAGTTTACTCAATTATCAAGATATGCTCCTTATATGATTGCAGATAGTAGGGTTAAGATAAGTAAGTTTGTTTCTAGGGTGGATGATAGTGTAGTCAATGAGTATAGGTCCGCGATGTTGAATAGTGACATGAACATAGCCAGGCTTATGACCCATGCTCAGCAGATAGAAGAGCAAAAGATTAAGATAAGGGAGAAGCAGAATAAGATAGCAAGGACAAGTAGTTTCAACTTTGCTCAGCCCAAATCAGAAGAAAGAAACCGTTCTCAGTTTTTTCCTAAGTCATTAGTTCCAGCGCCTTCTTTAAATAGTGATCCAGCTCCTAGATTCAAAGATGGTAACAAAGATTGAGCACCAGGCTCTAAGTTTTAGGGCAGTGGTTGCAGTGCCCACACCTATCCTATTTGCCAGACTTATGGCAAGCACCATCAGGGTATTTATAGAGCTGGCAGTGGTATTTGTTTTAGATGTGGCAAGCCAGGCCACAGAGTCAGAGACTATCCTCAGCCAGGTCATCGGAGTCAGCAGAACTATTCCTCAACTCAGTCCAATCGCCCAAACCAGCAGGGTGTCATCTCCAGCGCTACTAGTGGGCAACACCTAAATTAAATTTATGCTCTCCAGTCCCAAAAGGATCAAGAAAATTATCCTGATAGGGTTACTGGTACATTACAGTTCTTTCATATGCATGTTTACACTTTTCTAGATCTAAGATCTTCTTTGTCTTTTATACTCCCTATATAGCACCTGATTTTGACCAACCCAAAATTCTAGAAGAGCCCTTTTGATTCTCTACCCCAGTGGGTAAAACCTTCATAGCCCGGTGGGTATACAGGAACTGCCCGATTATGATATTTTAGAAAGTCACTTCAGCAAACTTAGTCGAATTAGAGATGACTAATTTTGATATCATTCTTGATATGGATTGGCTTTATTCCTGCTATGCCATAGTCGAATGCATAAATAGAATAGTGCAGTTCTATTTTTTGAATAAACCTATCCTAGAGTGGAGGGGTAGAACTTTAGCTTTCAGAGGTCAGCTTGTTTCCTACCTTTAGGCATACTAGTTCTGAAACTCCCAGTCTTGATTCAGTCCCAGTCATGAAAAAATATCCAAATGTCTTTCTCGGAGATCTTCCAGGAATTCCTCTCGAAAGGAAAATAGAATTTGGCATTAATCTTCTTCAAGATACTCAGCCTATATATATTCCGCCATACAAAATGGCACCAGCAAAACTCAAAGAATTAAAAGATCAGTTGAAGGACATCTTAGATAAGTGATTCATCAGACCCAATGTGTCCCCGTGGGGTGCACCAGTCTTATTCAAGCACAAGAAAGATGGTTCTCTCAGAATGTGGATTGATTACCTTTAGCTCAAAAAAGTCACGGTCAAGAGCAAGTATCCACTTCCCAGAATTGATGATTTGTTTGACCAACTTCAGGGCGCCAGTTATTCTCTAAGATAGACCTCTATTTCAAAAAATACTTTCCATACTCGATATTGTCACTTCGAATTCATAGTTATATCCTTTGGTCTAACCAATGCCCCAGCAGCTTTCATGGACTTGATGAACCAGGCATTTAAATAGTACTTGAACATGTTTGTCATAGTCTTCATAGATGACATTCTGGTCGATTCCCACAGTGAGCGTGATCATGTCGACCATCTCAAAATTTTACTTCAGACCCTCATAGATCATCAGTTGTTCGCCAAGTTCAGTAAGTGCAAATTTTGGATAAGGTCAGTAGCATTCCTTGGTCATATCATTTCTGCTGATGGCACTAAGGTTGATCCTCAAAAGACCAAAGCAGTAAGAAACTAGCCTAAACCTATCTCTCTATCAAATATCAAGAGTTTCTTGGTTTTGGCTAGCTATAACAGACGGTTTGTTGAGGGATTTTCTTCTATTTCATCCCCTATGTCTAGATTGACTCAGAAGAAAGTTAAGTTTCAGTGGTCAGATCCTTGCGAGAAAAGTTTTTATGAATTGAAGACTCGACTCACCTCAGCTTCAGTTTTAGCTCTTCCAGATGGTCCAGATGGGTTCGTAGTGTATTGTGATGCATCCAGAGTAGGTTTGGATTATGTCCTCATGCAGCATGGTAAGGTCATAGCCTACGCATCCAAGCAACTTAAACCCCATGAGAAGAAATAACCTACTCATGATCTTGAGTTACCAGCCATAGTTTTTCCCTTGAAGATTTAGAGGCATTACCTATACGGGGTTCATGTGGATGTATTGACAGATCACAAGAGCCTTCAGTACGTATTCTCTTTGAAAGATCTTAACCTCCATCAGAGAAGGTGGTTAGAGCTCTTGAAATATTATAACATGAGTGTCATTTATCATTCGAGCTAGGCCAACATTGTGGTCGACGCTCTCAATAGACTATCTATGGGTTGTATTACTCATAAAGAGGACAATAAGAAAAATATAGCTTAGGAAGTCCACCAGCTTTCCAGACTAGGCGTTCACTTAGTCGATTAAGAGGAGGGTGACATATGGGTTCAGAGTAGTTCAAAATCATCTCTAGGTTCTGAGGTGAAAGAAAAGCAAGATAGATATCCCAGTCTAGTCAAGTTGAAAGAGTCCGTCAAGGATTAGAATGTAGAGTTTTTCTCCCAAGGGGGAGATGGTGTATTGCATTGTTAGGCTCGTCAGTGTGTTCCAGGTGTAAATGACTTAAGGCAGAGAATTCTTGCAGAGCACATGGTGCAAGCTACTCTCTTCATTCAGAGGCCACAAAGATGTACCACAACTTGAGGGAAATCTATTGGTGGAGTGGGATGAAGAGAGATATTGCAGAGTTAGTGGCTAAGTGATTTACATGTCAGCAAGTTAAGATAGAGCATCAGAAACCTAGTGGGTCCATGTAGGAGTTCAGTATTCCTACTTTGAAGTGGGAAGAAGTGAACATGGATTTTGTGATGGGTTTGCCTCATACTCGTTGCCAGTATGATTCAGCTTGGATCATTGTAGATAGGATGACCAAATCAACTCATTTCCTTCCAGTCCATACCTCTTATTTAGCCGAGGATTATTCCAGACTCTATGTCAGAGAGTTGGTCAGATTATATGGTGTTCCATTTTCTATTGTTTCAGATAGAGGTACCCAATTCACCTCTTATTTTTGGAACTCATTCCAAAAGGGTCTTGGTACCCAAGTTCATCTTAGTATATCCTTTCATCCTCAGATAGATGGTCAAGCATAAAGGACCATTCAGACTTCAGAAGATATGCTACAGGCGTGTGCAATCTATTTCAAGGGTAGTTGGGATGACCACTTGCCTTTGATTGAGTTTGCATACAACAACAACTATCATTCTAGTATTCAAGTGGCTCCATTATAAGCTCTCTATGGTAAGAGGTTCATATCTCCAATTGGTTGGTTTGAAGTTAGTAAGATCTCAGTTATACGACCTGACTTAGTATTTGATGTCTTAGAGAAAGTCTAGTTATCAGATAAAGACACTGAGCTGCTCAGAGTTAACATAAGTCTTATCTAGACGTGCGCAAAAAGGATATCAAGTTCGAGATTGGTGGTTATGTCTATCTAAAGATATCTCCTATGAAGGGAGTGAAGAGATTCGGCAAGAAGGGAAAGCTCACCCTCGATATATCGATCGCTTTAAAATTCTCAGTCGCTTCGACAAGGTAGCTTATGAGCTCAAATTGCCTTCTAATCTAGACTCAGTTCATCCAGTCTTCCATGTCTCTTTTCTCAAGAATTTCATAGGTGACCCGACAATCGTAGTCCCTATTCATAGCATAGATATTCAGAACAGCCTCTCTTATGAAGAGATTCCAGTCGAAATTCTTAACTACCAGACTAGTAGACTGAGGAACAAAGAAGTCCCTCTAGTCAAAGTTCTTTGGCGGAATCCGTCGGTTGAGGGAGATACTTGGGAAGCAAAAGCAGACATACAGACCAAGTATACTTACCTCTTCTCCGCCAACTCAGATCAAGCTCAAGGTAATAGTTCTCCTTAAGCTTATTCAATTTCATGTTCAGACTTTCATCATGAACTTGGTATTAAATAGCATTGCATATTCAATCATGCATTCATATGTAGGTTCAGTTATATAATCATGCACCAGATATGCATTCTCATTGTGAGAACATTAGTTCATCAGAACACTCCGTCATGCAGTCATAAATCAGTTACTCCTGCATCAGATATGCATGTTCAATATGATATATTTAGTTATCAGTCATGTTAGTCATAAGATCATGTTTCAGTTATTCATGTTCAGTATGTATGTTAGTTTATCTTCTCCCCCCTCACTCAGCCTTATTTATCTTCTCCCCTCTCACTCAGCCTTATTTATCTTCTTCTCTCTTACTTAGTCTTATTCGAGGATGAATGTTCTCAAGGGGCAGATATTGTAATACCCCGTACTTCTACCTAGCTTAAAATTGTCCCAAGTATGTTAGAAACTTACTTTGAAAGATGAATCCACCTTTATATACATGTAATTTTTAAGATTCACTTTTTATCATGTGGTAAATTGAATTATCTTTCCAAAGATACGAATTTCATTAAAATCCAGTATCAAGATAGAAAGTTATGGTCATTTTACAGAAAGCAGTCAAAACTGACCAGGTGCGATGATGAGTGCTAATGGACCGTCGAGCTAGAAAAAGACCATTGCAGCGGAGGTAGAGAGACCACCTCCTGCCTAGGGGAGATGGCTCAGGCTGATAGACCATCGAACTAGCGACGGACCGTC
The DNA here is from genome assembly GCF_002878395.1 of Capsicum annuum. Classification (NCBI taxonomy): domain Eukaryota; kingdom Viridiplantae; phylum Streptophyta; class Magnoliopsida; order Solanales; family Solanaceae; genus Capsicum; species Capsicum annuum. The sequence continues at coordinate 32,122,186 of NC_061111.1, read as the reverse complement.
GTCCAAGTCGTCGGAGCAGAGGCAGTGAACCCCTATTCTACCCAGGTGCGACGATCAGGACCAACGGACCATTGACCCAGTGATGGACCATCGCACCCACCGTCGCATAGTTCATTCAGTTATTTTAAAGTTATTTTTAAAAAGGGTATTTGGGTCTTTCCACCCGTTTTGACCCCTAATTATATCAGACCAAGGCTCATAAGTTCATTATCCATATACAACATCACATTAGGGTTTTCTCTCAAAGATAATCCCTAAGAACAAGATCCAACTCATTCTTTAAGAAACTAAGAGATTTCAAGTTCTTCAATTCCAAGAACTTTAAGAAACTCACAACCCAGGCATGTCATGTGTTGATTCATGGGTCCCTTTCGCCCATGAAGCTCAAGAAACTCTTTTCAAAAGACAAGATTTGTGTATTTATGAATGTTCATTATTTAAATTGAATTGAAATTCATGTTCATGATGTTGTGGGGTTTTTATTTATGTTTGAAATTACATATTCCAATGATTGACCCTAGGATATGGTAATTTGCATAATAATCATGATAAACCCTTAAATTTATACGTTGATTGATGTATCCATGATTATTAGATGTGTTGATAATTGTATAACCAAAGTATGCTCCCCATGTGTTCGATTGAATGCCTATGTGAAGGAAAAGTGTCATACTAGTATGATAATATGAAATCCCCATTTATGTACAAGTTTATGCATGTCCAGTGTTTGATAAAATGTCTTAGTCAATGAATTATGGATATATGTGTAGCCATTGTGGTACTTTAGAACTTGTACTTCATGAAATCTCTAACTTATTGTATTATGGATTGTGATGTTGGTCATGTATCTAAGAAAGTCATACTTTGTCAGTTTCCTTCTATCGAATCCTTGGGGTACTTATACCCAAAAATTTAGCTATGTGTCTAGAATCAGTGTCATTTTTTCAAGATACTCTCAGTCAATCCATGATCCATAGAATTCAGTTAGTCTCATGACTCAGGAAAACTCAATAATCTCAGTAGTATTTCATCAGTCAACGAAACTCATGTAACTCTATCCAGTTCAGTTAATCATGTTCAGTGTCTATTCAGGTGGGAGTATAAATTAGCACCGAGTGAACCCAAAGATAGGAACCCACCAGTTATATGAGGGTGCGATTCTTAGAAGCAATCCTTATGCTCCAGAACTACGTAGCCAGCGTAGGTTGAGACATCATAGCCTGTTATATGAGGGAAGATGAGGTGGCTTAACCTATTATATAAGGGTTCCCACCGTTCTCACTAGAATTACCTATTATATGAGGGTTACTCATAGATTTTCCTTACTAGTGGCACAGTATTGACACCCTTCCAATTGGGGTTACAGATTGGACCCCAACTTAGCTATATTGTGTTATTTGGGGCATGTCGGTTAGATAAATAATTCTCAAAGTTTCAATTACAGATCAAGACTGTCAGATAAAGTCATTTAGTCTCAGTAATAGAACTCTAATAATTCTATAGAATTTAGGACTGTCAGATATAATCAACTCAGAACAGAATAAAACTCGGCTAGTTCTATCAGAAACTAGACTATCAGATATAGTCACTCAGTATTAGTTATTTTAGTTATACAGTTATCAATATCTCATGTTATCAGTACTCAGATTCAATAATTATGTTATCACGAACTTAGTTATAGTTGTTATGTATTCATGCATGCATTCTCACATTCATATTAACCAGTCAGTTAGTATAGTTCATGCATGTGAACCCTCTGCATTCAACCTACCTCACATACAGACCAGTATATTCAATTATACTAACGCATTTGCACTATGGTGTTTTATACCATAGGTTCAAAAGCACGAGCTCCAGAGCATCAGTAGCATTCCAGTCCTAGCAGTCAGAGTTAATAGTGAGTCCTCATCCTTCGAGGACATGACCATTACTTTATTATCTCATTAATTAATTTATCTCAGTAGTTGGAGTTAGTTTGAGACATGTCCCATCAACACTTTGTTCAGAAATTTCAGTCAGTTAGAGGCTTTTAAGACTAGCATGTTCAACAGTTATTTCAGTTGTTTTGGGTATTTCATACCCCCTCCAGATGTTATGTTTTATCAGTTATGTTACAATTTTGAACCTTATGGCCTTTCGACCTTTATTTATGCATTTATACAGTATATTATGCAGTGTTCAGGTACAGATATCAGTCATGGGTTAGCTTGTGGTCCTTCGGGGTCATGATCACCATGTAGCATTTCGGATTCCAGATTTGGGGCATTACACTTTTGCAATAGAGATGTACGTCTATGGAATGCACTGGGAGATTCTCTATATCTCGCAATTCATTAAGCTAAAATCCTTTAAAGAGTTGGCTTCTCGTGCTTATGACGTAAAGTTGAGCATGTCTTTTGCTGGAAAGGGTGTAGTGCCTATCCATGACCCTCGAAGGGAAAAGGATAAGCAGGAACCCAAAAAATGAGGCAAGTTTGTCCCTAAAAATGACAACAAGGAACCCATGAATATCGACGTATCTCTTATGAAGGTCACTACAAAGGTGAGCAAAAAGCAAAGCGTGAAAATGACTTCTTGAGCATGTTTAAATCAAAAGTTGACCTTGAATGAGATGCAAGAAAAAGAATACCCCTTCCTTAATTCATATGTGGCTACGATTTTTAATGAACTTCTTAAGCATAAGCTCATTCAACTACTAGAGATAAAGCGGTCCGATGAAGCTTGAAGGACCAATAACCCAAATTATTGCAAGTATTATAGGCTTGTGGGTCACCCAATGGAAAAGTGTTTAGTCTTAAAGGACATAGTCATATAATTGGCAAATGAGAAAATCTTCTTTGATCATGAGACGACCAGTTCTCATCAAATCTCTATCACTTTAGGCTCACTTTATCCGGTGCAAATATGCTTCAAAAATCATTAAGAGGAACCAATAGAGTATGATAATTCTTTAATTGATGAAGATGACGATGAAGGTTGGACTCTGGTGACCAAACCCAGATACAAAAAGATGATTCCACAAAAAGAGTCAACTAACAACCAACTAGAAGAAGAACGGTGAAGAAATTGAGAAAATAGAGGTTGGTTGAGCTTTCAAAGAAGACGAGGGTAATGGAGCTTCATCACTAAAAACTACGATGTCCTGTGACTTTGGAAGAATACTTACCAAGTTGGTTCCATGCAAAAATAGCTCAAATCAAACTTGAGGCTGCTTGTTTTAAAACTGGCAGAGAGAGGGCAAAGGGTGAAAATCTACCCATGGAAGTTCCTTCTTATTCTGAAAAGACTATTGAACCACTTAGCTAAGAGGCACATCTATGTGATACAAAAATCACAGTTAAAAATGATGATCTCCTACTTGGCGAAACCCTACACAATTATCCTTTGTACATGGTGGGTCATATTTTGGGAAAGAATATAAATAGAATTTTGATAGACGAGGGATCCAGAGTAAACACCATAATTGTTCGCACAATGAAGGAACTTGGCATCTCTACTGACGAACTGTCTGAAAGCTGTTTGATGGTCTAAGGCTTCAACTGAGGGGGTCATAGGGTTGCGGTATCCATCAAGTTGGGGATTCATATGGATGATTTTTTATCAAATACGCCGATGCATATGATCAATGCCAAGACTTCATACAATATATTGCTTGGTAGGCCTTGGGTACATGATAACAATATTCTTACATCCTCTTACTATCAATGCTTGAAGTATCTCAAAGAATGAGTGAAAAGAAAGATAGTTGCCGATGATAAGCTATTCACTAAAGCTGAGTCACATGTTGTCGATGCACAATTCTACTTGAAGAATTATGTTGTGAATGTAAAAAGGATTAATTATGTCACAAAGACCAAGTATGATGATCTTATAACTAAGAAGGTCGTAGTGGCTATCAAAAAAGTCACCACCAAGAAGCCTTTATCCACTTCAAATAAAGAAAGCAGTACATCTATAAGTGCTTGATAGAAGTAATAAAAATGAACAAATAATCATTAAAGTAAAATGAAATTATGTGCACACATATGTATATATATATATTTATATATAAAACTAGAATTTTATTATGACGTGGGCTCGAATTAAGTTTTAGATAAGCCATGTCTACAAAGTGGTTGCTCGACTAATTGGCTGTCCTAAATCGCCTTGCAAAGATACAAATCCTAAAACCTTTTGTGTTGTCGTGATATTGTAAATATTTCATCATCACCCATTATTTATTTTTATTATGTATTTGTATACGTAACATCCATCTTATTATTTAGGGAAGACCTCAAAAATCAACGGAGAATTTCTTCATTAGCCAAGTGTCGACCCTTGATATAAAATAGTAAATTTGAGAAAGTAAAATCTGTCTTTTGTAATAGGATAGCCTCAAGTATCCGATGGAGAGATAATGGCATTGGTCAAGTGTCTATTTTTTATATAAAATAAATAACTTGGAAAGTAAAAAAATTGTCTTTTGTATTAGGGTAGCCTCAAGTATTCGATGGAAAGATATTGTCATTGGCCACAAATATGCTAGTTTGTTCTTCAGTGTAATAAAAATTTGTACAATCGATATAAGGGAAAAATCAGTCCAAAATTTACTTTAACGCAGCCAACATGTGATGGTGATCATTCAAAATTAGCAAGAACATTAGAGAAAATAGTCCAACAATTGCTCCAATTCAACAAGCAAGATAGTGCTAATAAAACCACAAAGAAAAGTCCCAGAATAAACACAACAACGTCATAATTCTCCAAAATCAGTCCAACAAATTGGGAGCATAACACACAAAAATAGTAAAATGTACACAAACACACGTATATAATGTCCGTGAAAGAGCCAAAGTGATGGAGATTTTCTTAAATTCACCCCGGCCATATTCATACAAACCACACAATAATATAAAAAAAAAATTAGAATTGTTATTTAAACAAGACAAAGTAGAGGTGGCATTGCTTCAACGATTTTCACCAGAGAAACACCCAAAACTAAAATTCGACCAAAGCTGTGGATCAAATAGCGATGGCAAAAATACTACTTTTTTCATAAAAATGAACCAAATAGATATGGTAGCATCCATCAAAGCTAGAAGCTCACCCGCCCATGGACAAATCCGGTGAGGCCCAATGAAAAATAGAGAGAGTAGTGAGGTAACTGTCGGAGTTTGTAAAACTGGTCAAATATACATCATTTCATGTAATGACAGTGAGAGAAAAACGGCATTTATGGCTCATCATATTTGGAAGCCCGCCCGTCGGTGATCACCTCCAGAGGCGTGACAATTTGAAGAGAGAGAAGGGGCGACGCGGGTTGTTGTTTGGCTAGAACTTGTCGGTCGGTCGGCGATCAAACCTAACGACGGCAAGGAGATGGGAAAGGTAGTATATTGGTGATGGTACGGCAGTCGCCAAGGTCCACAAGAGTTCACTAGGCGGCGGTGATGGTAGGCAACAGTGGAGGGAAAAAGGGAAGAAATGAATGTATGGCATTGTTTCGCTGGAATTCGGCGATGGAGAAGCCTTTTGCATGTGTATATTTTTTTTTTGTGTATGTGTGTTTGAGAGAGACAGTGAGATGTATGTATGAATTATGTGTATATTGTTGTTTTCAAAGAAAAGAATTGTCAGTGCACTTATGGCTCCTCTTTTTCAGGTGTAACTTGTTGCTCCCCTTTTCTTCACCTGAGAGGGTAGAAAATAAAAACCTACCCTCTTAAATTTTGTATTATGCTAGTGGGGTGATTGTCCCTTTTCTTTTGTGTGTGATTATTGTACTATGTAAAAATAATTAATTTGACTCAGTACTTGCGGGCAGTAGAAATATAGACATTAATTTGTAATCATAAAAAAATGTAAAGAATATTAAAGATATAGAAAATATAATTAGTTCGAAAAATATTATAAAATGTGATGTCATATCGTGTACGTGTGCAAATGATTGTGAAAAAATGTTAAAGCCGATAATAAATTGACAAAAATTTTAATGTACAGAGAATTATCAATAAATTGTGAAAAGTAAAAACATGACAACAAATTGATATAATACTAAAGTAAGGATGATTATCAATAATTTGTCAATAATTGTTGAATAAAAATGTGAAAATAGTATTTTGTGCTCTTTAACGATCACGAATCCTGAAGACGTTAAATTTTTAGTACGGAGAGCCAAAATTGGGTGTCAACAGTTTTTCCTTTTTGTTTGAAGGATATTTAGATGTCTTCAAATGAAAATATTGATGTGTAGCCAATTTTGCTTGATAAAAAATGATTTTGATAAAAATTCGACCGAACTCCAATTTAGAGTTGCCTATATACCTCGGGTTGTATGAGGATCAGGTTGGGTATAGTTCAAAAGCTTAGGCAAGTTTCCCTATTGTTAATAGTAAAAGACCATGTAAAATAATTATTCAGAGACAAACAATTTGGAAACAGAAGTGTTCATCTATTCCTGATGTCCCTTTAAAAATTGCTCTAGTATCAAGATGTGAGATATTGGGGATGCAAGATTGTGTACTTCCTGGGGATAAAGAATAATTAGGGAATTGTGATAACTAAAATCTGGATAGAGCTTTCTACATATCTCAAGTGTCGCAAGAATCGATTCAATGTAATTCGAGCAGAGAAAATAGGAGAAGTTTTGAGACGGTTCTCAAAACTTGTCCCAGTGTATGATTTGACTAAAATTTGGATTCTTGAATGGAATTTGAAAAAATGTAATATTTGAATTGTATTTCTGGTTTAAAAGATACATGATATCTTCAATTGTCTATGAAGACTTGAGGATGAATGACGCTTCTGATTGTTTCCAAAGACTTAGGGATGAATGTCATCTCTGATATGAGGACTTATGTGATGAATGAAAGATGTCTTCTTTGTCTGAAGAAAGATGTGATGAATGAAATATGTCTTCTATTATCTATAAAGACTATGTGATGAATGAAAGACGTCTCCGATTGTCTATGAAGACTTAATGCATGACACCTCCAGTTGTCTATGGAGGCTGGGGTTAATTGTTGTCCCCGATTGTCTATGGAGACTGGTTGATGAATGATGTCTTCGATTGTCTACGAAGACTTGATGCATGACACCTCCAATTATCTATGGAGGTTAGTGTTGATTGTTGTCTCTGATTATCTACGAAGACTGGTTTATTAATGATGTCTTCAATTGTATATGAAGACTTGATGGCATCTTCAATTGTCTATGGGGATGGATGTTGGTTTTGGTAAAGTCACTGGTTGTTTTAGTTCATGATATCTCCAATTGTCTACGGAGACTAATGATAATGGTCTTTCTCAATTGTCTATGAGGACTAGGGTCATCAACTAGCAAGGTAATTAAATTCTAATAGCCTCTTAATTGGTGGAATAGTCGGAAGCTAACAGACTCTCGACGGCTATTGAAATTAAAGAAATCTCGACTAGCTAAGCAAAAGATAATAGCCTCTTACTGTCGGGGCTATTGAGATAAGGGGGCTCTCGACTGGCATAGCGACTGAAAGGTAACAACCTCTTGACTAGCGAGGCTATTAAAATAAAGAAAGCTCTCAACTGGAAGAGAAATTAAAAAGTAATAGCCTCTCGACTAGTAAGGCTATTAAAATAAAGAAGCTCTCGACTGACGGAGTAATTGAAAGGTATTATCCTCTCGATTGGTGGGGATATTGAAATAAAAAAGTTCTCGACTGCTGGAGCAATTGAAAGGTAATAGCCTCTCGACTGGCGGTGTTATTAAAATAAAGAAGCTCTCGATTGGTGGAGCAATTGAAAGGTATTAGCCTCTCGACTGGCGTGGCTATTGAAATAAAGAATCTCTCAACTGACGGAGTAATCAAAAGGTAATAGCCTCTCGACTGGAAGGGCTATGAGAATGTAAAAAGCCTCTCAACTGGTAGGGCTATGGAAACGTAAAAGCCTCTCAATTGACGGGGCTATGAAAATATAAAATCCTCTCGACTGGCAGGTCTTTTAAAGGTAATAGCCTCTTGACTAATGGGGCAATGAAAATGTAAAAGTTTCTCGACGAGTGGAGCTTTGAAAGGTAATAGACTCTCGACTGGCGGGGCTATGAAAATGTAAGAGCCTCTCGACTGGCAGGGCTATGAAAAGTTAACAGCCTCTCAACTGGCGGGGCTACTTGAAAGGTGATAGCCACTCTACTGGGGGGCTATGAAAATAAAAATCTCTTGACTGGTGGAGATACTTGAAAGATAATAGCCTCTCCACTGGCAGGGCTATAAAAAGGTAGCAGCCTCTTGACTAGAAGGGCTACTTGAAAGGTGATAGCTTCTCGACTAGCGGGCCTGTGAAAATATAAGAGATCTCAAGTGGCGGAGCTACTTAAAATATAATAGCATCTCGACTGGAGGGACTATGGAAAGGTAGCAGTCTCTCAACTGGCGGAACTTCTTTCAAGGTAATAGCTTCTTCCTTAGCAGGGCTATGGAAATGTAAAAGCTTTGAGAACACCTGATAGAAAGCAAAATATTTGTGTTTAATGGCAGTAGCTCGAAAAGAAAGGTCAATTATCTGTATCTGAAGATGGGCGTCTTGCATGTAAAGTGTAATACAAGTATGTGAAGAAATGTGTTTGAAAGGAAAAGTCAACTGCCTGCATTTGGAGGTGGGCGCCTTGAATGAAAAGTGTAATGCATGTATTTGAAGATGTATATCATAAGAAAGTAAGAAAATTATTTTGTATTTTCTTTGCAAAAATGTTGAAAAGTGAAAAATGTATAAAATTACTTTGTATTTTATTGATAAAAGATGTGGAAAGGTGAAAGTGCAAAAGATTGTTTTGTATTCTTTGTAAAAAAATGTTGAAAGTTGAAAGTGCAGAAAATTATTTTGTATTTTCTTTGTAAAAATGCTGAAAATTAAAAAATGCAGAACATTATTTTGTGTTTTCTTTGTAAGAAATGTTGAAAGGTGAAATGTAGAAAATTATTTTGTATTTTCTTTTGTAAGAAATACTAAAAGCTAAAAAGTCATAATCGTGTCTTGACTGTAGTTGGTACCAACAATTAGTAGTATGTATAAGAATTTCTCCATCTCTTTCCCAGCTAACCAAGATCTACTTTAGGGTAACTCTTATATTTTCTAGTGGTACCTCAGTCATACCTAAGTATCGACAAGATTTGTTCGTCTAGCTTCAAACAAAGATTTTAAATTGTGCCTATTATCATGTTTCAAGTGTCCCCTCCAAAAAGAATGTCTCATTTTAACACCTATTTGAGTATTTTTTTTCTTTTGAATATAGAGACGTCCAGAGATATATGCTATCATTCAGAAAGAAGTTCCATGAATGCAATTGTGATACCATAGCCTTGGCCTTCATGTAAGTATCCACTAATATGAGAACACTTAGAGTAGGACCTTGTAGGACTTGTTATTGGCTTGTAATGTAGGCTTGGGGATGAGTAGGATGATGTTTGGGACGAAAGTGACTAATTCCTCAATGAGCATTGGACTGTATCTTTATTTTGACATTTGTTGCTCTTTGACGCTCGATCTTCTATGTTGTGCTTCTTTGCCCCTTGTTTTGTATTTGTTTCGACTTCTTTTGAATCTTGTGTTGGAGTTTTTCCCCTTATTTTTGATAAACTTATTTTTTTCTTTTTTTATTCTCCACCTTTGTGGAGTTTTCTCTCCTTTTTTATGTTTCTATCTTTTTTTGTGATGATGATTCTCTATTATTGCTGGAGTCATCTCTTCTTTTTTTAGGGGGATGAGTGGGCGTGTTTGCTCCTTCTTTGAAGTCGTCTTTTGTTCTTGTTCTTATGGGTCTCTATATCTTTTGTCTTTGTCATCTATGATCTTAAATCTCCATCCATAATTTACATGTATTTAGTGAGGTGGGCCAACAGAGGAATAGTGCATGTAAGCACTTAAAAGATACAGGCTCAGATGTGGTTATCCAAAGAAAAGGTTTCAGGCTCAAAGGTGGAAATGCTAGGGATTCAAGTCATTTGGTAGGTTGTGGAAGTCATAATCGAGTCAAGGAAAGCCTACAATCCTTTCCTAATCCAAGTGCAACTCAGAATTTTACCTCAACAGATATTCAGGCCAAGTTCCGAATCAACAATGCAATGCAATGAACTATTCTAAAGCTCACTACACAATGCACTTGAAATAATGAGGTTGGCTTCGTTCTTGTCTTAGATGTATGCAAGAGAATTTTTTATTGTTACTCGATTTAATAAAAAGGTACCAAAAAAATCTACGGTTTACCATGAAGTCGGTCCTCTCCATCATACCAATTGATATAAGTATGATTATGATCATGACACTTTTTCAGTATTTTTGTAGACTAGTCACTAAAGGACCCTTTTGTCATTTTGTCTATTATTGTAAATTAGTATAAATAGATCATTGTAGGGTTTATTTCTTTAGTTGATTATCATTATTGAAAGAACACTTCTCTTAGAGTAAGAGAGAGTCCAACTGAAACTAGGGCATTGCATAAGTGTGGAATCATTTGTGTGTTGCCTTTTGCTTGATACGTTGGTGCTTGGGTGGTGGATGCATCTCTTATGTAAATTAAAAGAGATAGGTGATAGTTTTGTGTAGTGTTAAGGGTTTAAGAGTGGAATAAGATCTTGGGTTCTTAGGATTATACCATCCGTTTGTCTAGCTTCCTATCTTTATTTTGGTGTAACCATTGGTAGTGTCTTGTATTGTAGACCATATTGTTTTTTCGTTATAATGTTGTTGTTCTTCATCCTATTATTGTTAATATAGTTTGGTATTTTTGTTTTCCAATAGGTGTTAAACACCTTATTCTCTTGTGTTCTTGTCGTTGTTCTTGAATCCGAGTGTGGTCATCAAAGAGGTCTATGATTTCTTGACAAGTGGACTGCTTTGGTGTGTGATTTTTGTGTCTTCCTTGATCATTATTGTATCATTTGGTATCAAAGCAACGTTTGATTTTGTTCCAATAAAATCAATCTTGGGATTGTTATCTTGAAAATAAAAAAAAAAGTGAAAAACAAGAAAAAAGAAAAAAGTTATTGTTCACGTTTTTAGGATTTTTCAATTTTTGAGACTTGATTTTTGTGTGTTTCTAGTATTAGATCCTTGTTCCCTAACACTATTAGAGTCTAAAAATTAAAAATCCCAACAAAAAAGAAGTGTCCAAATCGAAAATCCCAAAAAAAAATACTAAACCCGTTTTTTACCCTAGGTCAAATTTTGAGTTTTTGACTTTGTATTTTTCTTGTATTTTTAGTGTTAGACTTGTGTTCTCTAACACTATAGGGTTATATGGTATGAACTTGAGCTAAATTAGAGGTGATTTGAGCCATCCACCATTGTTGATCTTGAGTTTGAAAAAACTTGAAGGTGGGATCTCATTGTGAAAGGTTGTTTTAAACTAACGTGTGTTTTGTTTTGTAGGATTTGTGTTGTATTGTTGTGTGTGATGTTGTAGACTGATTGGGTGTCTTTTTGGACCACAACTTGAAGGGTTATTTTTGGTACAACCATAATGGAACCCGAGGCTTCAAATGCTCAAAAAATGGACAATAATGCGATCAATCTCATTTTGGCTCGCCTTGAAACTATATCACGAGATGCAGCTAGGTTGAATGTGGGTCTTGAGAAATTAGATATGGATGTCGCTTCAATGAGTGGGTGATTAGAACGTGTGGAAATCCAAAGGAGTCGACCTTCCACCCCTCAAAACAATTCCCCAACTAACACACCTGAGACCTTACACCAAATGCTATATCCACTAATTGCCACAAATCCAACCAATTTTTATTCTCGAAGCTGAGAACAAGATACACCAAACTATCCTCTACTCCACCAAGTCCAATAAGACGGGCTTGGATCCCAAATACCACCACCAAACCCAAACCCTCTCATCCATACTTCACTTGACCAAAGACCTCACTATCCAAATCCAATCCCGCCATTATAAGCTTTACTTAACTGAAATAAACCCATCTATGTTGAGGGCTATTGTAGGGGAGGACAACATTATGGTGATGGGTCGTATGATGAAGTTTACTTGAGGGAAGAAAGAATGAGGGGTAGACATGGGGAGTTAGGCCGAGAGGTGAGACATGTCCACCCAAATTAAGATGTAGGTCTCAATTCTATCAAAGTGAGCCTTCCTATTTTCAAAGATGAAAGTGATCTCAAAGCCTACCTTGCATGGCAGTCTTCTTGTGAAAAGATCTTCAAACTTAATAATCTCGCCGAAGAAAAGAAAAGTTGCTATGCTATAGCTCACTTCGAAGGGTATGCTAATACATGGTGGGAGTATGTTAAATAGTTTGGGAATGAGATGATTGGGGGACAACCTCCTCCTTGGTTTAGGTTGAAGAACCTTATGCGGTAAAGGTACATGCCCGAGACTTATAGGCATGAGCTCCTTGCCAAATTGTATAATTTGAGGCAAGGGAGAAAGAGTGTTATGTCTTACTATGATGAATTTCAACAGTTGATATTGAAACTTGACCACCGAGGCGAGCAAGTAAGTCATGACATTGTACGCTTCAAGGTTGGGTTAAACAAGGACATATCCACTCACGTGAAACTTTACAAATTAGACACCATAGATGGAATTTTCCATGCAGCTTTAGCGGTTGAGAGGGAGATCAAAGAGAACTCATTCATGGCTGCCCAACCCAAGGCTAGAAAGGCTTTCCAAAAACATCCTCCAAGGTATGGAGGTAAATTGAATTCTACTTCCGATCCCAAGAGGTTTCAATGCTTCAAGTGTCAAGGATGGGGACACAAGGCTAGTGAGTGCCCAAATTGGAGAAATATAAGTTGAAGAGTGGCTAGTTATACTATCTTGAAGAAGAGGTGGGCATTAAAGAGGTTAAGAATGGTGGCAAACCGTAAGATAGAGAGCAAGAGGAATCCGAAGTGCAAAATAAAGAGTATGGAGAAGATGTGTGGCCGCAAGAAGGATATTGTGAAGCCTTTGTATAAGAGGTGAGCCTATGAACTTGTGGTTAAATTCCTCTCAAAATATGGAGAGGATGAAACAAGTATGATCTTGATCATAACACTTTTTGAGTATTTTTGTAGACTAGTCACTAAAGGGCCCTTTTGTCATTTTGTCTATTATTGTAATGTAGTTTAAATAGAACATTGTAGGGTTTATTTCTTTAGTTTATTATTATTATTGAAAGAACACTTCTCTTAGAGTGAGAGAGAGTCCAACTGAAACTAGGGCATTGTACAAGTGTGGAATCATTTGTGTGTTGCATTTTATTTGATACGTTGGTGCTTGATGGTGGACGCCTCTTTTGTATCAATTGTAAGAGATAAGTGATAGTTTTGTGTAGTGTTAATGGTTCAAGATTTGAATAATCTCTTGGGTTCTTAGGATTATACCATTCATTTGTTCATCTTTCTATCTTTATTTTGTTGTAACCGTTGGTAGTGTCTTGTATTGTAACCCGTATTGTTCTTGTTGTTATAATGTTATTGTTCTTCATCCTATTATTGCCACTATAGTTTGGAATTGTTAGCTACCAATAGGTGTTAAACACCTTATTCTCTTGTGTTCTAGTTGTTCTTGAATCCGAGTGTGGTCATCAAAGAGGTCCACAGTTTCTTGACTAGTGGACTATTTTGGTGTATGGTTTTTGTGTCTTCATTGGTCATTCTTGTATCATTTGGTATCAAATCAAGGTTTGATTTTGTTCCAACAAAATCAATCTTGGGATTGTTATCTTGAAAATAAAATAAAAAAAGTAAAAAAGAAGAAAAAAAGAAAAAGTTACTGTTCATTCTTTTACGGTATTTTAATTTTTGAGACTTTATTTTTGAGTGTTTCTAGTGTTAGATCCTTGTTCTATAACACTGTTAGAGTCTAGAAAGTGAAAATCCCAACAAAAAATAAGTGTCAAAATCGAAAATCCCCAAAAAGATACTGAACCCATTTTTGACCCTAGGTCAAATTTTGAGTTTTTGATTTTGTGTTTTTAGTGTTATATTTGTTTTATCTAACACTATATGGGTATAGGGCTCGAATTTGAGCTAAATTGGAGGTTATTTGACCCATCCACCTTTATTGAGCTTGAGTTTGAAGAAACTTGCAGGTGGGATCTCATTGTGGGAGGTTGTTTTAAACTAACGTGTGTTTTGTTTTGTAGGATTTGTGTTGTATTGTTGAGTGTGACGTTTTGGACTTATTGGGTGTATTGTTGGACCGTAACTTGAAGGGTTATTTTCGGTACAACTACAATAGAAGCCGAGGCTTCAAATGCTCAAACAATGGACAATAATGCCATCAATCTCATTTTGGCTTTCCTTGAAACTATGTCCCGAGATACAGCTAGGTTAAATATGGATCTTGAGAAATTAGATATGGATCCAGCATCAATGAGTGGGATATTAGAACGTGTGGAAAGCCAAATGATTCGACCTTCCACCCCTCAAAACAATTCCCCAACTAATACTCCCGAGACCTTACACAAAATGTTATATCCACCAATTACCACAAATCCAACCAATAATTATTCCCAAAGATGAGAGTGTCATGGCTTACTACGATGAATTTCAACAGTTGATGTTGAAAATTGACCACTGTGGTGAGCAAGTAAGTCATGATATTGCGCACTTCAAGGTTGAGTTAAACAAGGACATCTCCACTTGCAAGACACTTCACAAATTCAACACCATAGATGGCATCTTCCACGCGGATTTAGCATTTGAGAGAGAGCTCAAAGATAACTCATTAATGGCTTCCCAACCCGAGGCCACCAAGGCTCTCCAAAAACATCCCCTAAAGGTATGAAGGTAAATTAAATTCTACATCTAATCCCAAGGGGTTTCAATGTTTCAAGTGTAAAGGGTGGCGGCACAAGGTTAGTGAGTGCCCAAACCGGAGGAATATAATCCTAAGGAAGGGTAGATTGTACTATCTTGAAGAAAAGGTGGGCATTGAATCGGTTAAGAATGATGGCAAACCGCAGGATGGAGAGCAAGAAGAAGCCGAAATGCAAAATAAAGACTATGGAGAAGATGTGTGGCCGCAAGAATGATATTGTGAAGTGACTTTGTAAAAGAGGTGAGCCCGTGAATTTGTGGTTAAATTCCTCCCAATATGGAGAGGATGAAACAAGTATGATCTTGATCACTTTTTGAGTATTTTTGTAGACTAGTCACTAAAGGGACCTTTTGTCATTTTGTCTATTATTGTAATGTAGTATAAATTGAACATTGTAGGTTTTATTTCTTTAGTTAATTATTATTATTAAAATAACACTTCTCTTAGAGTGAGAGAGATTCAAAACGAAACTAGGGCATTGCACAAGTGTGGAATCATTTGTGTGTTGCATTTTGCTTGATACGTTGGTGCTTGGGTGGTGGAAGCCTCTCTTGTGTCAATTATAAGAGATAGGTGATATTTGTGTGTTGTGTTAAGAGTTCAAGAGTGGAATAAGTTCTAGGGCTCTTAGGATTATACCATCCATTTGTCTATCTTTCTATCTTCATTTTGTTGTAACCGTTGGTAATGTCTTGTATTGTAACCCGTATTGTTCTTGTTGTTATAATGTTGTTGTTTTTCATCCTATTATTGTTAATATAGTTTGGGATTGTTGGCTTCCAATATGTGTTAAAGACCTTATTCTCTTGTGTTCTTATCGTTGTTCTTGAATCTGAGTGTGGTCATCAAAGAGGTCCACAGTTTCTTGACTAGTGGACTATTTTGGTGTGTGGTTTATGTGTCTTCCTTGGTCATTCTTGTATCACCAATTTATTCTTTTTCATGCACATTCCTAACTGTATTGGTACCAATCAATTAAAAATTCTGAATTTTTATTTATTTGGAAAAAAGAATGGGACCGAACCCGAATGAGAGTTGCCTACGTATCTTGTTCAAACAAGAATCAGATCTGCATAGTTCAGGCAAAGTTGTAAATTTGTTTGTAGCATGTATGGATGTACAAGAGTAGTAGTCATCCTTGAAAATAATGTGAGAGACGATTAAGGAGAAACTGCTCGTAGAATCAAAATTGTGTCGAACAGATGATCGAGAGGATGTATGTCATGAAGAGAGTGAAATTACTTCAATATGTCGATGAAATTGGGAAGGTAAGACATTGAAGAAGTTCTGACATTATTTTACCACAGTTGGCAAGGATTGTTATGAGTGAAAGAATGTTGAACCCTTGCTTTAAAAGTGGGGATCTATACACCGTAAATTTAATGAGTTATGATGTTTGAAAGAAGAAGCTTGGTGTTCTCGAACCAGAATCGGGTGAGGATTTGAAGGTAGGACGTCTAGGCACTAATGTTATTCAGATTTGGATTTGAGGAGTTATTTATTTGCACTCTTTGAAGACCTTTGGAGAGCATCTTTGAATTGTTTCAGAAAATTTCCCTAGTTTAAATACCAAAGAAATTATTCTAAGATAGTAAAGAGACCAAACTCTAATACAAGGTTGCCTAGTATCTTGCCAGGACAAGAGTCAGGTCAAAACATAGTTCAAACTGATTTATTAATTTGTACATGGTGTGATATATTTCTAGAATAGGAATTTTCCAAACTAATGAAGAGCAGGACTGAATAATTGTGAAAAGGCACACTAATCTAAATACACCAATTCTGAAACTATGGAATTCAAAGACGATTTAGGGAAGTGTAAGACACCCCGCGTGAACCACAGTGTGTGAGGTGTATGGCCAAAGACTCGATGGAATTGTGATTATGATTAAATAAATTAAAGAATAATGTGTAACAGGTTTTACAATATACAAATACAGTGTATTAAACAATTAATGAATAAAGAATTGATAAGACAACAAAATTAATTTGTTCCAATAATGTAAATAATTCATTAACAAACCTACACAATTTGCAATGTGAAACAGATACCAAATTAAAGAATTAATATATGCAAAAAATGTAAAAATACCTCCCTCAATTGAAAAATTGAGTCTATTATGGTTAGAACCTGTTGTTTGTCCCAAGCAAAGTTGTCATTCTGTCATGCTATATTTTTATCAAGGTTGAACAAAACATGACATTATAGACTCTAAATGAATTGAATTTTATGTACAGAGTCACCACCTAATTTTTAAGAAAAAATAAGAAAACCTATTTATTTATTAATAAGTGTGACTAATGCTTTAGTATGCAAAAAACCAATTGATGCAAGTTAAAGGTTCAAATTATTCTAAAGGAAAGGGGTTAGGCACCCTTCAGAATCCACAAATGTGGTACCCGACTAGACTAAATTTATCAATGAGGGAGGAGGTATAAATATTTAAAATAATGTAAAAGTGCATGTGTATTAAGTATAAAATAATTATTTTGAAAAAATATAAATGTTTAAAATAATGTAAAAGTATATGTATATTACATATATAAATAAAACATATTATTATAAAAACATGTAAAAGATATGTATAAAACCGTATAAATTAAATATGAAAAAGAAAAGTATTTGGTGATGTATGAAAAGAAATGTATTTTGATGTGCCATGAAAAGGAAATTTACAAGTAATATTTTTATTTGATTAAAATTAGGGAGAAAAATGAAGATTTATTTGAGAAGAAAAGACTACATAATATGTGAAGTACTTGATTAACTCGATTCTTTGGTGTAAATATTAACGGCCTAAGTTTTGCCTAAAAGGGATGAGAATTATGTAAACAAAAAATATCCCCGCACGGCACCCAAAAAGTAAAGTTTACACTTTCTTTTATCTTTATCTACAATTATACAATCGAGAAATAAAATATAAATATTAAACTCGAGACTTCCTTTCAAGTAGTACTTCAGGTTGTGTTACCGAGAACATGTATAAGTGCTTGATAGAAGTAATAAAAATGATCAAATAATCATTAAAGTAAATAAAATTATGTGCACACATATGTATATATGAATGTATATATAAAACCAGAATTTTATTATGACATGGGCTCGGATTAAGCTTTAGATGCACCATGACTACGAAGTGGTTGCTCGGCTAATCGGCCATCCTAAATCGCCTTGCCAAGATACGAATCCTAAAACCTTTCATGTTATCGTAATATTGTAAAAATTTCATCATCAACCATTATTTATTTTTATAATGTATTTATATACGTAACATCCATCTTTTTATTTGGAGAAGGCCTCGAAAATCGATGGAGAATTTCTTCATTAATCAAGTGTCGACCCTTGATATAAAATAGTAAATTTGAGAAAGTAAAATCCGTCTTTTGTAATGGGATGGCCTCAAGTATCCGACGGAGAGATAATATCATCGGCCAACTGTCTATTTTTGATATAAAATAAATAACTTGGAAAGTAAAAAATCTTTCTTTTGTAATGGAGTGGCCTCAAGTATCCGACGGAGAGATATTGTCATCAACCAGAAATATGGTAGTTTGTTCATCGGTGTGATAAAGATTTGTACAATCTATAAAAGAGCGAAATCAGTACAAAATTTACTTTAACACAGCCAAAATATGATGGTGATCAATTAAAATTAGCAAGAACATTCAAGAAACAGTCCAACAATTGCTCCAATTCAATAGACAAGATAGTGGTGATAAACCATAAATAACAATCCCCGAATAAATGCAACAACGTCATAATTCTCCAAAATAAATCCAACAAATTGGGAGCATAACACACAAAAATAGTAAAATGTACACAAACACACATATATAATGTCCGTAATAGAGCCAAAGTGATGGAGATTTGCTGAAATTCACCCCAACCAGATTCATACAAACAACACAATAATATAAAAAGAATAAAATAAACTATCTACGTTATTTAAACAAGACAAAGTAGCGGTAGCATTTCTTCAATGGTTTTCATCAGAGCAACATCCGAAACTAAAATTCGACCAGATCTGTGGATCAAATAGCGATAGCAAAAATACCATTCTTTCTATACAAATAAACCAAAGAGAGACGATGGCATCCATTGGAGCTAGAAGCTCGTTCACCAGTGGCCAAATCTAGTGAGGCCCAATGAAAAATAGAGAGAGAAGTAAGGTGGCTGTCGGAGTTTGTAAAACCAGTCAGATCTGGCTTATTTTATGTAACGACAGTGAGGGGACAATGGCATTTAAAGATTATCAGATTTAGAATCCCGCCCACCGGTGATTAACTCTGGCAAGGCACAGCAAACCAAAGAGAGAGAAGGGGCGACACGGGTTGGTGTTTGGCTGGAACTTGCCGGTTGTTCGGCGGTCAAACCCGACGGTGGCAATAAGATGAGGAAGGATGGACATTGGTGGTGGTGTGGCAGTCCCCAAGGTCCGCTGGAGTTTGCCGGCCGACGGTAATGGTAGGCAACAGTGGAGGGGAAAATAGAGAGAGTGAAGAAGGGAAGAGAGGCTTGTGTGGCATTGTTTTGCCGAACACCGGCATCGAAGCAACTTTGTGCATGTGTATATATTTTTTTATGCGTGTGTTTGTGTTTGAGAGAGAAAGTGAGATGTGTGTGTGAATTATGTGCATATTGTTGTTTTTAAATAAAAGAATTATCAGTGTACTTGTGGTTCCCCTTTTTTTCAGCTATAACTTGCGGCTCCCCTTTTTTCAGTTGTAACTTGTGGCTCCCCTTTTTTCGGCAGAGAGGGTAGAAAACAAAAACCTACCCTCTCAAATTTTGTCTCATGCTAGTAGGGTGATTGTACCTTTTTGTATGTGTGTGATTATTGTACTATACAAAAAATAATTAATCCGACTCAGTGCTTGTGGACCATAAAAATATAGATATTAATTTGTAATTATGAAAAAATGTAAAGAATATTAAAAATATTGAAAATGTAATTAGTTCAAAAAATATTATTAAAATGTGATGTCATGTCATCTACGTGTGCAGATGATTGTGAAAAAATGTTAAAGACGATAATGAGTTGATAAAAATTCTAATGTACCAAGAATTATCAATAAATTGTGGAAAGTAAAAATATGACAACAAATTGATAAAATCCTAAATTAAGGATGATTATCAATAATTTATCAATAATTATGGAATAAAAAAGTGAAAATTATATGTTGTGCTCTTTAACAATCAGGAAGCTTGAAGACGTTAATTTTAAGCATGGAGAGCCAAAATAGGGTGTCAACAAGGTTGATAAAGAGTTGGAATTGCTTAGTGTTACCATATATGTATCAATGATAATAATCCTCAAGAGGAGGAGGATGCAGAAGATGCTATGATGTAACTTGAATATTGAGTGAAGACCACAATTGAAGTGTTGAAGAAAGTCAATCTTAGCACTGATGAAGATCTAAGACCAACTTACCTAAGTGCTTTTCTATAAATGGTGAAGAATTCTATTATGTGGACATACTTAGAGAATATAGGGGTGTCTTTGCTTAGAGTTACAATGAAATGCGCGGCTTAGATTAAAAAGTAGTAATCCATCAGTTGGCGGTCAAGAATGGTGCTCGCCCTGTTAAGCAAGACCAAAGACGTTTTAGGCCAAAATTGGTCCCATTAATTGAAAATGAGGTTAACAAACTCATCAAAGCCAGATTTATTTGTGAAGTTAAATACCGCACATGGATTTCGAGTATTGTGCTTGTGAGGAAGAAGAATGGACATATTCGAGTTTGTGTAGACTTTAGGAATCTCAACAACATCTGCCATAAGGATGATTTTCCATTACCATATCAGA
Organism: Capsicum annuum; assembly: GCF_002878395.1. Taxonomy (NCBI): domain Eukaryota; kingdom Viridiplantae; phylum Streptophyta; class Magnoliopsida; order Solanales; family Solanaceae; genus Capsicum; species Capsicum annuum. The sequence goes on along the minus strand of NC_061111.1, from coordinate 32,101,601 downwards.
GTTGATGACTGATGCTAGAACAGGTTATGAGGTGATGTCCTTCATGGATGGTTCATCCGGCTATAACCAAATCCGCGTGGCACCGAAGGATGAAGAGCCCACTGTATTTTATACACCCAAAGGTATTTATTGTTATAAAGTGATACTTTTAGTTTGAAGAACGCTGGTGCCACTTATCAAAGGGCTATGTGAAATATTTTGGACAGCCTAGTTCATAAAAACATTAAGTTCTATGTGGATGACTTAGTCGTGAAGTCAAGAAAGAGGGACAACCTCTTGAAAGACCTAAGAATGGTATTTAAGTTGCTCCAAAAATATCAACTTAGGATGAATCCATTGAAATGTGCCTTTAGGGTTACTTCTGAAAAGTTCCTTAGCTTCATTGTATGACATCGAGAAATTAAAATTGATCAGGCCAAGGTTGATACAATTCAAAAGATTCATGAACCTCGAAATATTCATGATTTTAAAAGCCTTCAAAGGAGGCTATAATATGTAAAGAGGTTTATCTCGAACCTGGCTAGGAAACATTAATTATTTAACCGTCTCATGAATAAGGATGCTCCTTTCAAATGGGACCAAGCTTGTAGTAAGGCCTTTGAAAGTATTAAATCATACTTGAAGAACCTTTTAGTTTTTGCGGCACCCATACTTAGAAAATCATTGATACTCTATATCATTGTGCAAGAAAGGTCGATTGGAGCACTACTAGCTTAAGAGAATAGTGAAGGCAAAGAAAACTCTCTTTACTATCTGAGCAAGATGATGAAACTGAATGAGATGAATTATTCTCCGATTGAAAATTTGTGTCTAGCATTGGCTTTCTTAATCCAAATAATGAAACACCACTTTCAAGCTCATGTTATTCGTCTCGTGTTTCGAGAAAATTCCATCAAGTTTGTAATGTCGAAACCAGTCCTTAGTGACTAACTTGTAAGGATGTACCTTCAATTTCAACGGTTTGAGATTGTGTACATCCTCCAAAAGGACGTAAAACGACAAGCATTGGAGGATTTCTTGGCAAACCACCTAATACACGATGATTGGTCAGTGACCGATGATCTTCCTGATGAAAATGCAATGGTTGTTGAATTTAGATCCCCATGGAAGATGTACTTTGATGGTGTCGTACATCGAGATGGAGCTGGTGTTGGCATAGTATTTGTTGTTGACACCCAATTTTAGCTCTCCAAACATAAAATTAACGCATTTAGGCTTCTTGATCGTTAAATGACACAATATGCAATTTTTCACATATTTTTTGCAATTGTTAATAAATTATTAATAATCATCATTATTTTATAATTTTCACTCATTTATAGTTATATTTTAATTTCACATGATTTATTAATAATTATCTTTAATTTCGTAAATTTTTAAAAAAAAATTATCAGTTTATTATTATTTTAATATTTTTGCACAGTTATTTGCATACGTACACAACATAGCACTGCAACTCTTTATAGCGTAGTATAATTTTAATCATTTATAGCATAATATACTTTTTCAAGACAATTATATTTTTTATTTGTTGTTTATATTTTTTCTATAATTATACATCTACATTCATATTTTTGGATATTATTTAATACGACTTACAAATGTGAGTCGATTTAATTATTTTAATACACAAAATAATAAATTAGTCAAATCAAGGTCTTCTCACTTTTTTAATTTTTTGACTTTATTTTCCACCTACTATCCCTAATTTAAGGGACTTGTTGGGAAAAAGTAGATATGAACAGGGGTGGGCATGGTATGGTATATACCAAATTATCATACCAAACCAAAATTTTTAATGCTGTGGTTTTTGGTATTATGGTATTTGGTATGGTATATGGTATATATTTTAATTTTTTTTTTGGTATATGGTATGATATACGGTATTTACAAATGACATACCGAAATACCGAATACCATACCGAAGTATATATAGTTACATAAGTAACTTTTATATATATATACATATATATATATATATATATATATGGGTTTTGCTAACATACTACATGAAGGTAGTATGTATGTTAGCATCCTCCCCATTTTCTTTCTTCCTAAAATACTCTTACTTTTTATTACAATTCACAAAAATTAGGGACATTTTTGTCATTTCAATCAAAAAAAGCCTCACATTCTTTCTAGGTTCCTCAATCCAAATTCACTTCTTCTAGCAGAACCCACTTCATAAACAGGGCAAAATCCAACTAAGATAGTGACAACAATAAATGAACCAGGAACATAACATTATTGATTTATAACAACAATAATAATTGGTTAAACAGTTGACTCACTATCTTAAATTAAAATAGCAGAATTTCAGTCATTATCGTACAAGTGGCCTGAATCCTGATTCCATAAATTAAAACTCAAACTCAATATTAATACTCGAAATGGAAAATTTATTTTCTTTCGGTTTTCAACAGTTCTCATAAAAATTTTAACAACCAACTTGATTTCGTACGAAATATTGTACATAATTTCTTACAACTGTTGTAAAGATTGTTGATACCCAACACCTTCTCATTTTGTGATATACCATAACATAAACTTCAATTGCTTTTTAATACCTGTAAATTATTATTAATACTATTATTTTTCTAGTTTGTTACCATCAGATAAGTTGGTAACAATCACAACTATTTTGTAGAAAATGAATTATAAGAAATTATGAATAAGACTATGCTCTTGTCAAATTTAAAAATTTTATGCCGGGGGGGGAGGGGGGGGTAGAAACATGGGTCTGTTGTGTAGAACATGGGTCTGAGGGGTTTTGAGTGCGGTGGCATGGGGGGGGGGGGGGGGGGGGGGAGGGGGAAGGTGGAAGTGAAGAAGATGAATTTTGGAGAGAAGTTGAAATTTAAGGTGAAAGACCAAAACTCCCCTAATAATTTCTATTTTAATGAGGTGGAAAGGATATTTTGGTGAATTAAGAAATGGGGAGGATGCTAACATACTACCTTCATGTAGTATGTTAGCAAAACCCTATATATATATATATATATATATATATATATATATACAAAAAAAATACTTAGTATTAGTATAAAAGTGTTTAGACTTTGAAACTTTTGCTACTCTATCTTGATTGAAATGTCTTTTTGGTGTAATTGACTAATAAAAGGAATTGTTTGTACTTCTTTTTCAATATTTCTACATGTGTAATGCATTTAATGATACAATTAATACATGCTTTTGAAAAGTCAAAGTAATAATACTCTAGTATATGAGTATATATTGTCAAAGTTAAACAAACTATGGTTACCGATTACCATACTGCAAAATACCAAAATCAAACGTCAAAATACCGAACCATACCGAATTAATATGGTATGGTAATGGTATAATATTTTTAAAAATCGAATACCGAAATTACCATACCAAAGTTTTAGATACCGTACCATACCATACCATACCATGCCCACCCCTAGATATGAATATTATTTTTTATTATTTTTCCTTTTTTAAATATACACTACACCTAATACATAAAAATACACACGTATATTTCCCATCCATTCACTCTCTCTCTCATCTTCCTCTCTCTCCCCAAACCAGACTAACGCCCCAAATCTGGCCGACAAACTTTTTGCCAGCGACCACTACCACTCTCCCCTCTCGATCTCTTCTCCTTCACCAAAGTCATTATTTCTCCCCTTTCATTCTTCCTCTCTGTAAAACCATCCATGCATTCCACTGCCCTCACCGGCGACAAACAGCCGGCCACACAGCCTCTTCTACGTTGCTACTTCGCCGGAGGTAATGACCGGCGAAGCTCCGATGCAACACCATCCCACCGGATCGCTCCCTTTTACCTAAATAATTTTAAAAGTTACTTTTCTTTTTTTTAGATCTATATGGCTATTGTATTTCAGACGTTGCTCCGATGAAACACCATTGAAGCAACGTCGATGGACTCTGTAGTTTTTATATTTTTCTTTACCTCCAGTGAATTGATTCCTTTAATTTTTTTTGTTACTATGCTTATTTTGATACGGTGAACTGATTCCTTATTTTTTTTTGCTTACTATGTTTATTTTTGAACAAGTGTAAGGTTTGTGGTGATACAACAATCATTCACTCATTCTCTGGCGAAGTTATTTTAAAGTTGGGTAATCTTTTTTGTTGCTCATTTTTATTGTTATGTTGGTTGCCTTATTTTGGTATGCTGCTGGAACATTTGAGGATCATTTGTGATCTTTTGGGTGATTCATCAAGGTCCGTTGCTGTTGTTTGATTCATGACTATTTGGATCATTTTTAGGATCTTTAGCTAGATTCTGGTTGCCGGTATTTGCTCTACTCTTGGCTATATTTACCGACAGTTGGTTTGCTATTGTTTTTACATTTGATGGACTAATGTTGGACAATTGTGTACTTTATATTTTATTTGATTGAAATATTATACCTATGGTCAATGAAATTATCTCTCCAACTGGATATTTGAGGTCACCCATTACAAAAGACGGACTTTATTTTATCAAAGTTATTATTTTATATTAAGGGTCGACACTTGGTCGATGAAGAAATTTGTTCGTTGATTTTCGAGGCCTTTGCAAATAAAAAGACGAATATTACGTATATAAATACGTAATAAAATAAATAAATTTAGGCGATGATGGAATTTTTATTACAACGCAAAAGATTTTATGACTCATATCTTGGCAAGGCGATTTAGGACAGCCAACAAATTGAACAACCACTTCGTAGCCATGACGTATCTAAAATTTAATCTGAGCCCATTTTTTAGCAAAAAATTATATTCTTAAATACATATATGCACACTTACCTTTTAAATTTATTTTAATAATTATTTATTTGTTACTAATATTTTTATTACAAGTGTTTGTATAGGTTCTCGGAAATACTCATCGGGAATGATATTCAAAGAAGAGCTTGACCTTTTTTTTTGTATTTGTGTTTTCTTTTATTCTTATCATTGTACAAATATTAATATAGTGAAATCTTTATTTTTGGAGCGCTGGGCGGGGATGTTCTTTATTTATACAATACTTACCACGCGTTAGGAAAATTTAGGTCGTTAATATTTATATTAAAATTAATTTATATATTTGATTAAATAATTCACATTGTTTCTTACACTAAAAAACATTATGTAATTTTTTCTTTAAAAATATTTTTTTTTATTCAGTCTTTGCCTTTCTTTTTTATATATCCTTATATACATTTGTTTATGCATCTTTACTTGTGTTTATATATATATATTTTGCAATAACATATGTATTATATTATTCTTGCATTTGCAGATATTGATTTTTCTTTTTATCTTTTAATAATAAACCTAAGCCAGGCCGGGAACCACATTTGTGGATTCTAAAGGGTGCCTAATACCTTTTCTTTGGAATAATTTGAACCCTTACCTAGAATTCAAACTGATTTTGTAGATTAGAATAAAGTCATACATGTTAAATAAATAAATAGGTTTCCTATTTTTCCTTTAAAATTAGGTAGCAACTCTGTATAAAATCAATTCTTTAGAGTTCATAATGTCGTGCTCGTTTTGATCATAGGTAAAAATCGGGTATGACATTTGTCACTCCCAAGAAGAGGTCATCCCATGCTCTTTTACCTTGACAAATCATTGCTCCAATAATTTTGTTGAATATCAAATACTAATACTCAGACTTGAGATGGTTGCCGACATGAAACAACTACAATTACAAGTCTTTAGTGACTCCCAATTGGTGATCAAGCAACTGTTGGGAAGCTATGAAGTCAAAAATTCTAAGCTACAACCATATCATGATTATGCACAGAAGTTGATAAGATGTCTTCGAGAAGTAACCCTCCAGTATGTACCAAGGAAAGAAAATAAGCAAGTTGATGTCCTAGCTTCTTTGGCCTCAATCCTAACTCTTCTGAATCAGACATGAGTTACTATCCACCAACAATGGCTAGTACAGCCACCGAATGAGGATTAGGACGTAAAAAATAAGATTGAACACCTCATCGCTATGTCTAAAGCTGTAAAGAAAGATTGGCGACAACCTATCATTAATTACTTGTATTATGGGATACTTTCATAGGATCTAAGAAGAAGGACTGACATTTGTCGTCGTGCACCTCGCTTCCTTTACTACAAAGACACACTGTACAAAAGATTATTTAAAGAAGTATTCTTGCGGTATTTGGGAGAGGAAGAAGCAGTTCAAGCTTTGTAAGAAGCACACTCGAGAGTTTGTGGATCTCATCAGTTGGGACCGAAGGTTCATTTTCACATTAAAAAGATGGGGTATTATTGACCAATGATGATGAAAGATTGCTTGGACTATGCTAGGAGATTCAAAGTTTGCCAATTTTATGCGAATTTCATACATCAACCCCCTGAAGTATTGCACCCAACTATAGCTCCTTGACCATTCAACGCTTGGGGATTGGATATTGTTAAACCACTATAAAAATCTTCTGGTGGACACTTGTACATCTTGGTTGCAACAGATTACTTCTTGAAATAGGCCAAAAGTTGTTTCTCTCAAACAAGTGAAGAAGGAGAATATTGCAAACTTTATACGAGTGAATATCATTTATCGCTTTGGAATCCCTCAATACGTAATGACCGACAATGGAAAGCCATTTGATAACAAGATGATGATCAAAGTTTGTGATCTCTTTAGTTTCAAGCAGCTCAAATCTTCTATGTATCATATTGCTGCCAATGATCTAGCTGAAGTTTTTAATAAAACTTTATGCAGTCTATTGAATAAAGTCATTTATAAATCTAAACGAGTATGGCATGACTGAATGGAAGAAGATTTATGTGTATATTAAACAACTTACCACACACCAACGCAAGCAACCCCATACTCAAGTGCTTTCAGAGTTGAAGCGGTCCTACTACTTGAGAGTCAAATACCTTCTTTGAGACTGGCTATATGATAAGGGCTCTCCAAAGAAGAAAATTATAAGTTGTGTCTTGTAGAGTGGGAAGTTCTTAATGAGAAGATACTAGAGGCTCAACAAAAATCTTAAATGTTACCAATCCCGTCTATCTCATTCTTTCACCAAAAGAGTTTGCTTGAGGTGATTTCAAATTGGGGATCAAATTCTTGCAGTAAGAGGGCTATTTATTACTTCTCATAAGTCTAGGGGAAAATTCACCCTAAAATAAGATGGACCATATGTAGTACAAGAGGCATATTTGAATGGCACTTATAAGCCTGTTGATGTAGATGGCGTCCGCATTGATCCTATCAACACCAAGTTCTTGAATAAGTACTATCCTTAAAGGAAGATGGGGCGTATTAAAGCATGAATATAAACTACATGTCTACTCCTATCCTGTAAGAGTATAAATTGTGTATGAATCAAACAAAAGTCCGCTAGGTAGAAAACCTTGAAAGAGGTGGCCTAGGAAAAAGTTAGGATGCAAAAAAAACACTCACCCAGAACTACGTTGTGACTTTATCCTCTTCATCAAGTTATGTAGGCTCTTAGAATTTCATTATGAGTTCAGTTGCATGAGTGTCAAAAAAATATGTTCCTGCAATATCTGTCATATGAATGCCAAGTATAAAAATATTCTAATTAAATTTTGAAATCACTCCAAATATTTATGGCTCAATAAAGGGAACCCGTCAAAAATAAAAGGAGTTCCTTCAATGAGATTTGGAATGCTAAAGTTCTCCAAGACTACTACTAAGACTCAAATCTACCAAGCATGTAGTTTAAAGAAAGAAAATGTTATCAAGCCTGCAAGCTGAAGTCGCCAAATTCACCAAATTTGAAAATTGAACCACCCGAATTGCCAAGTTTGCAAGTGGAAGTTGACAAAATCTCCAAGTCATCAAATCGAGGCCTTCTAAATTTTTGTGCCTTAAGGTGGACAAGATTTGTCCCTTTTCACCTTAAGCTGTCTCTCATGGGTTTATCCTTAAAATGATCTAAAAAATTTCATGTCTTAAGGTGGATAAAATTTGTCCCTTTACACCTTAATCTGACCTCTCACGGATTTATCCTTAAAAGGATCTCAAAATTTTCATTCCTTAAGGTGGATAAAATTTATCCCTTTGCACCTTAATTTGGCCTCTCATGGATTTATCCTTAAAAGCATCTCAAAATTTCCATGCCTTAAGGTGGACAAAATTTGTCCCTTTGCACCTTAAGCTGGCCTCCCACGGGTTTATCCTTAAAAGGATCTAAAAATTACTATGCCTTAAGGTGGACAAAATTTGTCCCTTTGTACCTTAAGCTGGCCTCCCATGGGTTTATCCTTAAAGAGATTTCAAAATTTTCATGTCTTAAGGTGGACAAAATTTGTCCCTTTGCATATTAACCTGGCCTCTCATGGGTTTATCCTTAAAAGGATCTCAAAATTTCTATGCCTTAAGGTGGACAAAAATTGTCCCTTTGCACCTTAAGTTGGCCTCTCATAGGTTTATCCTTAAAAGGATCTCAAAATTTTCATGTCTTAAGGTGGAAAAGATTTGTCCCTTTGTACCTTAAGTTGGCATTTGAACGAAATTGTTATGTATACGGACCATCTTGAAGGCAAATTGATCGGTCTTAAGGTGTACGGAGGCAAAGTTAAACTCTCCCACCTTAAGTCGATTATTGCATAGCCACCATCTTAAAGCAAAATTGATCAATCTTAAGGTGTACGGAGGTGAAGCTAAACTCTATTACCTTAAGTTGATTGTTGCACATTGCCATCTACTTCGATCCTACAAAAAAAAAAGACAACACAAAGAAAACACAAGTAGAAGAGAGATTAGTACCAAATAAGACATTTCGAACTTGAAAGTCGTGTATTACCAACTTGAATTGAGACAAAATATTTTGGTGAGAATATGACCCTTAAAATCTAGTTTGCAACAATTAAAACATCCTTTGATAGTGACGTTTCTGCATCAAGATATAAACTATTTGGTGAGGGGCAAAAATCTGAAATTATCTGTCGGACAGAATCTAGGATCAACTTCAAAAGTCTGTCAAGAACGATTTTGAAGGTCATAAATTCCAAATCTTAGATATGTTATATATGCATATTTCTGGCATCTATAGAATTAAGCGTATCATGATTTTGATATCCCCACATAGAGATATAAATTTTTTTGGTATCATTGTGCAAATCTGAAACTATTGGTGCATCAAAATCCACTAGTGATCTCGGAATAACATTTGAAAAGATCTCGAAGGTACAAAATTAAATTTTGGATATGGTATAAATTTTTGTGTCTAGTTTCACAAGAATCAAGCGGCTTATGATTTCGTTTTACTACTTCAAGATATAAAAGTTTTGACAAAGACACGCAGATCTGAAATTTTCAGCATGATAAAATTTAGGACTAACTTCAAAAAATTATCGAAAATTATATTTAAGTATTTTAAATATGAATTTTGGATATGTTATAGTTCTCGATGTCTAGTTTTTTAAATATCATATGGTTCATGATTTTGATATTCCTACAATGAGATATGAATTTTCTACCACTAACATGCAGGGCTGAAAAAAGGTGAGGAAAAAAACAAAGAAAAGTAGAATGGAAAGAAATTACCTCAACATTATTCATGGCTTAGAAAATCCAAAATTGATATTGAAAAAGTGAAGTTGTTTCCTTCTCTAATATAAATTCAAATTGAAAGAGTCTTTATCTCCAATATAAATTCAAATTGGAGGTTGTTGCCTTCTTCAATATAAATTCAAATTGAATGTTGTTTTCTTCATTAATATAAATTCAAATTGAAAGTGTTGTCATCTCCAATATAAATTCAAATTGGAAGGATTTTATTCCCAATTAATTAAGACGGTGAAATTTTTTTCAAAATTTATTTGAAATTGGACAAAGTCAAGATATCCTAGTAGAAGTGGACATCATTAAGAAATTCATTATTGGAGTTGGATATCAAGTCTCACCAATGAGTCTTACATATAGAAATTCATGAAATAAATCGGGATTAAAAAAAATTTGAGAGGCAATATTAATATGTAAATTGCATGGTTCATCTTTAAATTTTCTCAACTAATGAAATGAGGTGTTCATATGTATGAAAATCTTTGAAGCATGAAGGAAGCATGTTTAAATAACCATACTTCAAGTCTACTCTCTAAAGTATACATTTGACTAGCCTTGAAGTAGGAGATAATCTGTGGGTAACGAAATTTTATTAAATTAGATCCATACAAAATTCAAATTATATTGAATTCAAAATATATTAGTCCCAAATAAATATTGCAAATTAATATAATTTGATTAATTATTTAAGTCCAAACATGTATGCATTTAATTAAAGTTTAATTTTTATTGAGTTAGCTCATTGATTTGGGCTACAAATGATGAGCCCGCGTTGTTAAGCCCAAGATATTATCATATCTAGAGGCCCAAATAAGCACCACGTATCGAATGACATGGCATGCCAAGTCAAGTAAAGGAGCCGATAGGACCATGCCACATGTCAAAATGATGCAGGTGGCCTAGTGAAATCAAAAGTCCATAACAGGTGTCATGTCACTTGAACCTTATTGGTCAAAAGAAGTTCATATTCACCATGACTCTTTAATTCTTACAACTATAAATAGGAGTCTCATAATTAGAAAAAGGACGAACAATTCTAACAAGAAGTAAGAGAGAACTCGTGGATCAAACACTCCAGATTTCTCTACAAGCTACAAATCAAGTATTCAAGCTCATCAAGATTCGAGATCAAAACCACAAGATTCAAGAACAAGACCCAAAACCCTTTAATTCAAGTACTAGTCAAGATCTTGTTCCAATTATTTATTTTCTCGATCTCAAAATCTTACTGTCCAATAGTCTTTATGTCTTTTGTATTATTATTATTATTATTATTATTGTTGTTGTTGTTGTTGTTATTGTTGTTGTTGTTGTTATTTTAACTTTGAAAAAATAAGGATAATTGAGTTGGGCAAACTAAAACTTTGAATGAATAGAATACTTTGTGGATTCGTCGTTTACCCTTTTGTTTCCACGTAGAAGAGACCTCAAAGTAGTCGTTTCCGACTATCCAAACGGGGAATAACTAACCTATTTTGACTTTTCTTAGCCATCCTATTCCTTATTTCTCAACGCCTTCCTAATTTTGTTTCTTTTCATTTTCACTTTTTCCCTCTAATTAACTTCTTGTATTGTCTATTAATATTGTTAACAATATCCATTTCTTATTTTCACTATCTTGCAATTTCAGAGGTATTTGTTTGAAATTATACGTGGAAGATGATATGCTCCATTTCCCATTTTACGGTCTAATGTGCTACATCTGTTGTAATTATGTGGTTCGATTTGAAGTATAAGAGTTAAATTAATTAATATTTCTAGTGAATTCGGATAGATAACCTTCAGTTTTTTTTTAAAGGTTACATATTTAAAAAATGTGAGGAAATTTTATAAGTCACAATAATTAATAATTCAAAATATATACAAAAATATTTTAAAAACCTTATGCTCCAAGAAAATATTTTGTCACTCTTCCAATAGTAACTAGAGAAAATTGAAGGAAAGGTGTCTTTTAAGTCTTGAATAATGGATTGGTGATATTGACCAACTTAAAGGGTTAAACATTATTAGGAAACTTGATTAAGTTAATTGTGGACTTGATTAATATTTTTAAAACTTTATAATCTTTTTAAAATACAAATCAACTCACACCCCTCTTCAATCCAAATCAGTCACTCTCTTCTCTTTCTCTCGACAGCTTCTCTCAACTCTTTCCCAACCAACAGTTCTGCAAAGTTCTTCCTTCAATCCCCGGTGACTTTAACCTCCGGCAAAAAATAGTCGGTTGAGCTCCCTTTCGACTTTCAACAGTCAATCGACGTGAAGACTTCTCCAGCGACAACAACTTCGAGTTCTTCGTCGTCCCATTTCCTTTTTCACAAGTAAAAAATTATGAAGAAATAGAGAAACTTGAGTCAACTACTCTACTAGTATTGAAATATGGACTAAATAAAACCCTAATTTCTAGCATTTCTTCTTCTTCTTGTCGTAATACATACATACATACATATATATACACATATGGCGGGATACCACCCCTTAGGTGGGATAATTTATTCCGGTACCATTTGTTAATCCCGAGATAAGTTATTCCGAATTTGACAACCAAAGATAGCATCAAAAAATTTGTCCTAGGACTATTATTATATAAATTGGACAAACTCATATAAATTGAAATGGAAGGAGTAATTTTTTTATCGGACTAGGTTCAAATATACCCCTAAACTTTAATAAATGGTGCAAATATATCGTCTGTCATACTTTAGGTACAAATATACTCTTGCCTCTAATGAAAAAGTACAAATATACCCTTAAACTTTAATAAATGATACAAATATACCCTCCATCATACTTTGCGTATAAATATACCCTTGAACTTTAATAAATGGTACAAATATACCCTCCATCATACTTTGCGTACAAATATACCCTTGTCATTAATGAAAAGGTACACATATACCCTTCTTTTTAACGATGGGACAAGTATCAGCATCGTATTGTTTGACCATTTTTAATTTATTTTATCTGTGAATAATTTAATCCATCTTAAATTATAACCAATACCCGATCCAAATAACCCGACCCGACCTATGATACAATGAGGACCTTGATTTGGCCGAGGAATGTCTAAACTTTGCAATTTTGTTTTCATATTTTTGTTCTTAAAATGTTGTCTTCTTGTTCACTTTTTGAAGCTGGTGAACATTGGTATAACAATGGATATAAAGCAAGTAACAACAACCATGAATTAGAAATAATTTCTGATTTATCGTTGCTCATGAATCAGGAAAAACAAATAACAGTCGTTCAAGAAGAACATTAAACAACATCAGAATATTAATCTAACACTAGAACATTAACCAGCATCACAATATTAAACAAATCTCTACTCGATTCTAGATGGTAGACGGATAGAAACATGAATCGAGTCAATTCGTTTGTTAGGGTTTTTTGGGTTAGTGAGAGAGTGTGAGTGTGAGAGAGTGAAAGAAAGAAACATACGTGAATAGAGACGCATGATATGTCTCTTGAAGCTTCTCTATTACACGGGTCGAATTGAATTATTTGGATCGAGTATGAGTAATAATTTAGGATAGATTAAATTATTCACTGATAAAATACATTAAAAATGGTCAACCAATACGATGCTGATACGTGTCCCGTCGTTAATGAGAAGGGTATGTTTGTACCTTTTCATTAACGACAAGAGTATATTTGTATCCAAAGTATGATGACGGGTATATTTGTACCATTTATTAAAATTTGAGGATATATTTATATTTTTTTCATTAACGACAAGGGTATATTAGGATACATTTGTATCATTTATTAAAGTTCGGAGGTATATTTGTACCTTTTCCCATTCTTTATTAACTTAAAGATTGGTGTTATAATTAACATGACACTATACCACTCGAAACATTGAGTTCGCGTTAGAGAATGTAAATGTCATTTATGTGGATTTCATTAGCTATTGTTGTTTGTGTTAAATATAAACCATTCTTGGTAAAGTTTTGTTTTAATTTCAGTCATATTCTTTAATTAATGTAATGAAATTGTGTGCCGATGCTGATTACCAAAGGGATTATACATGTGTAAATGTGAGACTTTCGATATTAACTTGAAAAATTTTCTAGTCTCAATAATAATATCAAATACGGATGAGAAGTAAAAAAATAAAATTAAAAACAATCTTAAGTATGACAATAAATTTCTTACGTGCAAGTATTACAAATAACTTAAAAAATTTCTATCAAACTTATACATACGTAATTCTTACGAATAAATTAGTATCATTTCGAATTACTAATTTACTAAGCATATGTATTTGAATACAATATGTGAATACAATATGTTAACAAACTTTTTAAATTAAGAAGAATCTTCTTTAAAACCAAGAGTTTTATTTTCCCCCTAAATGGAAATTTCCATATAAGATAGACGTGGCACTTACTAATTTGATGACAATACTAAAATTTTAAATTCAGCATATTACTCCTATATAATTCCAAAACATCAAAGAGATTCCACAATTTGACATTATTTCCTCATTTATTATATTTTGGCAAATGAAAAACAACCAACCAACAAGTAGTAACAACAATCGTTAATTTCAATATATTTATACTGGGAAAACACCAGGGACCCCCTTAACCCTTTAACCCCCCCCCCCCCCCCGCAAACCTCACCCCAATTTTCTCCTTTGATGAAGGAATAAAAACTCAAGAAAACCCCGCGCTCTCCTAGCTTGTCCCCTCAGAAAAATAATGAAGAATCGAAACAGAGCCAAAATCTCACCTAAGTGGATTGTCCTTCTTTGCATTTTTAGCTTTGCTCTTGGCATGCTTTTCTCTAACAGGTACTTCCCTGTTAGTTTTGGTAGCTCGATGCATTAAAATTTCACTATGTGCAGGATTCGGGAAACTCTCTTTTAATATTGGGTGATTTGCAAAAGAAACAACCCCTCCCCCCTCTTCCCTCCTACCCCTCTTTTTTTATGGGTTTTGGAATTTTGATGGGGTTTTAATAAATTTTTTTTCATCTATGTCTTCTTTAGAGATTTTGGGAAATACTATTTGGTTAATGTTTTTATTCATTTTGATGTATAATTGACCTTTTGTGGATTTTCAAGAATTAGCTGTTTGGTTTTGGCTGGAAAAGATTTTATTATTATTATTATTATTATTGGGTATTTTGCTGTATTTTTAATTTATCGACCATTTTTTTTTTTTGGCATAATTAGAGTTTGGACTCCTCCAGAATTAGATGGAAGGATTATATTTGGAAGGCGCTCTACGCAAGAAAGAGACTTGGCTTCTATTTCTGATGATTGTGAAACCAAAAATAGCCAGGTATAACTCCCCAAATAGGAAAAGAATAAACAGTTTTATCATTATTATAGCTATTATTACAGTTCTCTAAATATGGTAAATGATGTTTTATTTTAACTGCAGAAGGAGGGCATGATGGGAGAGTTTAACAAAGCCCAAGTAGCTATCCAGTGAGTTTTCATGTGATTACCCTGGACTTTGTTTTTTTACTTATCATTTAACGCAACAAAATATGTTATACCACAAGACTGAAGAAATATGTTTATGAAAAAAAGTTTTGATCTTGAAACCTTTTTTTTTTAAAACTTATGTAGAGCAGAAATGTTGTCCACAACTTATGATGTTTTACTTAGTTTTGTTCTTGATGATTGATCCTTTTCTTTATCGGAGCATTGTCAGATCGTTGGATAGTTCAATTGCTAAGATTCAAAGTGAGCTGCCTTCAACTAAGGCTCCTCTAATTCCACGGAAAACTGAAGCGGTTCATTCCATGAGAAGAGATTCTGAAAGAAGTGGGACTAGAAAGAAGGCATTTATGGTTATTGGGATAAACACTGCCTTCAGTAGTAGAAGGAGGCGTGATTCTATTAGAGAGACTTGGATGCCTCAAGGTAGTAATTTAAGATTATTGCTATACTTCAAATTTTCATTTTCATTTTGATTTTCCTCATCCTTTGACAGCATTCTGTTTGTTTGAATAGGTGAAAAGCTACTTAAATTAGAGCAAGAAAAGGGGATTGTTGTGCGCTTCATGATAGGCCACAGGTATGATCTACATAGCTCATTCATCAACTAGTTTCTGATGGATCTCATATTTTTTCTTGCCAAAAGAGCGATAATATGTTTTCTGTTCTTCATTTTAAATATCCTCTGTTTCACTTAAAAGTTGAATCATATGATTAGCTTTTCAAGAGCTATACTAAGGAAGTTATTATTTAGAAGCCTTATTAACAGTTAATTCACTGCTGACATTGGACTGGAAAGATTTAAGACACAAGGTATAGAGAACTGCTAGTGAGTGAAGACAAAATCATCTACAATCTAGCATTCTGGCACCTTTTCTCTTTTCTATCTGGTAATGTGCATCATGCAACCTTTGAACCAATCTGTAAGAAGTTCTTATCGCTGCTTACTGGAACTTGCAAGAACTTTTAAAGCTATTCAGAGTTGGTATTCTAGCTAATCCAAAGGAGGGGTTTGGGTAAAGAGAAACTCGAAAGTACTTAATTCAGTCCCAGTACCGAAAGACGTGACTTTTGGGACTGGGGATGCCAGTTGTAACAAAAATTATGATGATCCATGTTAATTTTGCTATTGTATCTTCAAAATGATCAAAGAAAAGGACATTAGCCTTTCCAGAGGTTGTAGATTTGAATTGATGACATTCAATTCTTCAATTCTCTTCTTTCTTTAGAATGTCAAGATGAGTGAATATCTTGTCATGAGCTGTGTGATTTGCCTCACAGTTACTTACATGTGACTTGTGGCACCACTCTATCGATCAATTTAGTTGGACAGGAATTACTCTGTTATTGTATTTGAGCTGATGCTGCAAATGTTAAAATGGCAAGTAGTAGCATCCCTTATGAATTTCATCTCTGATTGCTGCTATTACTTTTCAATCTTGGGTGGATGTATCACAGGCCCAGGAATGTGGCTTTAACTTGGTGGCCAACATGATAAAAATAAATGCAGGACATATTTGCTGATAAATGTTTTCTTTTGTCTTCTTTTTTGTTTCTTTTAATTAAAATTTTAAACAGCAGCGTGAAAGTTTACTTCGCAACTGAATAAGGAAGGCTTGTTCTGAGGCTAAATGGTACATTTGGAAATAGAAGTGGGAGATTGGTTCTCTAGTGAAACTGTATCTTCCACGATACTAAGTCATAGATAAGCCATGAGAAATTCAGACAAATATGTTGCATATTTTCTCACCTGTAGTTATCTGCAAAGTTTTTGCAATCCTTCTAGAGGCAGTTTACATTTACAACTTAATTTTTGAGGAGTCAGTAAATTGAGCAACAGTGACATTTCTACTTGAGGGATAAGCCAGTTACAAAAGTTGTTCTCTCTGCCCTTTCTGTGCACTGGTTGTAATCAGATCAAGTTATTGAATTTAATCCTGAAAAAGTCAGTACTAAGTTCAAAAATAAAAGTTCAAGTTATAACACCACTTTAAGTTCAGAACAAAAAAATGAGCAAAGCCATCTACACTGATGGAAAGTAATTGCATTACCCAATGAACTGGTTCTTTTCTGTCCTGATTAATGGTTCTCTACAAGCATGCAGCTAGGAAATTCTTAGTTTGAGGTTTACAACAGTCTTAATGAGGAAATTGTTTCCTATTCCTTACTATCTCTCTCTACTTATTTTTTTTGGTTTTCTTGAGCTTACTCCAATATAATAATCTGAAATGTCGTAGAGTCTGGTCTAAAAGTTCTTATATTCTTTAATACAGTGCAACATCAAATAGTATTTTAGATCGGGCCATTGATAGTGAAGACGCTCAGCATAAGGACATTCTTCGTCTTGTAAGTAAAAATTGTGTTCAGATTTGCCTCCATCTGATTGTTTTATCTTTGTAGTTTGATCTCATAATCATGTTTTACAGGATCACATAGAAGGCTATCATGAGTTATCTGCAAAGACGAAAGCTTTCTTCTCCGCTGCAGTTGCAAAATGGGATGCTGAGTTCTATGTGAAGATTGATGATGATGTTCATGTCAATTTAGGTACATCTCTCTTTTTTTCCTGCCATATATACCCTATAGTTCCGGAAGACTGAAAGCTGATGATTTTCAGTTATTTGGAAATTAATAGTTGAGCCGCACCATGGTATTGTAGGTACACTAGCTGCAACTCTTGCCAGGCACAGGTTGAAACCCAGGGTGTATATAGGATGCATGAAATCTGGACCAGTTCTTTATCAAAAGTAACTTCTGTGAAACTATTCTTGCCGGCTGATGTAACTAAAATTTTTTGAAGTTCAAAATTTCAGGATGTTTTAGTTACTTAAACTAATCTTTTCATTTTTTTCTTTTTTAGGAGTGTTAAGTACCACGAACCTGAGTTCTGGAAATTCGGAGAGACGGGGAATAAGTATTTCCGACATGCAACTGGACAGATATATGCCATCTCGAAAGAATTGGCAACATATATTACCAACAACAGGTGAGATTTTTGTTCATATATGATTCCTTAAAGGCTAGCCTAACCGTTTTCTTGCTGTAGCATTCTATTTTGCTAGGATCTTGTAGAATATGCTGTATGCTAATTGTAGTGTGGAATTCTTTGTGGTTGGAAATGTTTATGCAAATGATAACAAGGGAACATGCACTTGAATTAGGGGAAAATGGACATTCTTCTCACTCATTAACCGCTATAACAGATTTATCTAGATTGTTTCAAACTTTCAGTTTCCTTCTCTAATCCGACTAATCAGGAATGTATATCAATGCTTGTCCATCTCATAGTGAATACCTTGGTGATTTTTAGACCTATTCTGCATAAGTATGCAAATGAAGATGTATCACTCGGAGCATGGTTGATTGGTCTAGAAGTTGAGCACATTGATGATCGTAACCTGTGTTGTGGAACTCCTCCTGGTTAGCACTCCCTAAATATATGTCATTTGTCCTACTTATCTTGAAATTTCAGTACCTAAGGTCTTTAAATTCCTCTGTTGTGACAGAATGCGAATGGAAAGCACAAGCAGGTAATGTTTGTGTGGCATCATTTGATTGGAGCTGCAGTGGGATTTGCAAATCAGTCGAAAGAATCAAGCACGTTCACGCTAAATGCAGCGAAAGTCCCGCTACTCTATGGGGTGCTCTTATTTAGTAGGAATCTTTCTCGTTATCCGAAGTATTCTTCAAACATGGCATCTATCATCTCAATTCCAAGAGGGTCAAATTGTGGATCATTTGCAAGGAGGAGATGCGATGTCACGAAAGATAATTGCAGAGCTTTGTGGAGCGAGAACTTAAAACTGTTGTTTATACATACAGCCAAAAAAATAAAATTACAATATACGTATTGCTTGCTAGAGATTGTTGACCAAAAGGAGAGTATGAATAGTAGGAAGAGTGTAGTCCTCATTACATATAATTCTATCCACAGATTAGAGCCGATGTGTTAGAGCTATTAGTTTTGTAATTCCACTGTATATTGTGGAAATTTTTTTGTTGAGCTCTTGGTATAATTTCCAAAGAATTTTTCGTCATTTCCACAAGCTTTCATATCTTCCATTGAGAAATTGTCATCCTATTTTTTTGTCTGGTAGTTCCTTTTTGTCTTTTGGGACCCAAATGCTACACTTCATCTCAGATAATTCAGCACTTGGAATTTCAAGCACTAATTCAGGGACTTCAACTGGCGCTGCTACACCCATTATATCCAATTACAAGAATTTAATAAAAACTCCAACTCAATGGTGACTTATTAATGATTGCAGGTACCTCCTGTTAGGGGTTGGCATAAATACTGAAATATTAACTCGAATCAAATTATTTTGATTTTTTGGTTTCAGTTTTTTGGTTTTTCAACTCGGGTTTCGATTTTTTTTTTATAAATTTTGTATTTCGGTTCAAGTTTCGGTTTATAGGTTAATGTAATTCGTTTTTTTGGTTTAAATCAAAATTTTTAATACAATAACATACACACTATATTCCCACCCGAAATTTTTAATACTCTTCTTTTAATTATTATTATATATAATTATATATAATATATATTTAATATGTATGATAATTGATATTACTAAAGCCCAAAGCGTCAAACTGGGTAAGCTGCATGATCTTGGGATCAAACACGTATACAAAGACCCCGAAGCATGCAATCTACTTTCACAGCCGGGAAATCAAGACTTGAATCAAGCACAACTTTTTGTATTAACTCTTGTTTTTGTATATCGCCAACTCAGGGGGCTTACCATATTGTATGTCCCTACTCAGGGGGCTTACCATATTGAACCTAAAAAAAGAGAGGAAAAACTAAATCACGAACCATCTCGTATGTGCTATTATCCTCGAATTAATCCCAATTACCTTAGCTACACATTAATCACCATCAGTTAGTTCATTATTTAGTCCCCATTGATTAATTATTTTGAGGAATTCACGGGATTTTAATAAATTTGTATAGTAAACATAATTCTAATTAATCCTAATAATTCCATTTTTTTTTCAAACTTCTAAAATATTTTTAGTAAAAAATGATTAACTTTTCTTTCTATTTTTTTATGTATGAATTTTGAATTCTTTTTACAATCTTCAACATTGTTTAAGTAAAAATACAATATTAAATTCTTCATTAAAAAATTTTCACCACCCAATAGCATCAAGTAACTCTAAGGTTTTTACACTTTAAATTTAATATAAATAAAGAAAATAATAGTAGTCGAGTTAAAAAAAGGGTAAAAGACACGTAACTTGGCAAGTAATCTGCCCATCGAACTTGCTTAGAATCAGGACCAATTAAACTCTTTCCCAAATAGAATCTGATTAGGAGAAGAAACTGAACTAACTATACACTATAAATACGAGTCCGGAGCCGAAAAAAAGCTCTTTTTTTTTATCAAAAATTTCAAAAGGGATACTTACTTTCGAAAAAAACCAAAACGAACAAAACGTTGTGGGCCCTGCGACTTACAAGTCGCCCGAGGCCCAGCGACTTGCAAGTGTTCACTTTTCACCTCATCCTTTTTTTTTTCCATCCTTAACATCATCATTTTTACTCCTTTCTTTTCTCTTCCATTTTGATCGAGAACAATAATACTCATCCAATATAATAATTTCATTTTTTCATCATTATAATTTAAATATTTAATATAGTCAATTAATTTATATTAATTAACAATTACTACATATTGGAAGTAAATCTTTTTTATTTATTTAATTATCTATCATGTTCAAAACTAATTTGTTACCATAAATCATAATAATTAATAACTTAAAATATTTAAAAGACATATAGAAATTTATTGACTCTTACCAAAAGAAATCCTCTACTCTCACTTAATTACATATCATGCCTCAATATATAATAATTCCATTGTTTCAGCATATTGATTTAAATATTTAATATATTCTATTAGTTTATATTAATTAACTATAACTACATATTGGAAGTAGTTTTTTATTTATTTAATTGGATATCATGTCCAAAACTAATTTATTATCACAAATCACAATAATTAATAACTTAAAATATTTAAGAGACATATAAAAATATTATTGACTCTCATTATTTTAGTAATGCCACATAAATTGAGATAAAAGAAAAAGTACTGCAAATCATAATAATTAACAATTTAAAATACTTAAGAGATATATAAAATTTTAGTTGACTCTCAAAATTGTATCGAAGCCACATAAATTGGGACACAAGGAATAAATATATTATTTGATAATTACGTAAAAATTATTTTAAATCACAATAATTAACAAGCTAAAATACTTTTTAAAAAATATATAAAAGTTCTATTCAACTCTCAAAATTTTATCGGTGCAACATAAATTATGACAAAATAAAAAATTATCTTAATTAATTGCAACTAAATATTTAAATTAAATCAATTTTATTATTTTAATTGACTTTTATATAAAAAACTAATCTTTTTATTTATTTATTTATATATTTTAGTAATTTTAAATTTTAAAATTATTTTTTTCTTATATAGAAATACTAATATTTAAACTTAACTTTAAATTTTTAAAGTATAAAATTAATAAATTTAATTTAATAAAATAAATTTCTAATGAATATTTTCTTAGAATTTGTGTTGGGTCAATATATATCAAGTTAAAAAGAAATAAAGAAAAATATATAGTAAAATTTTATTATTGTGAAAGATAAATATAATGCACTATCCAATAATGTTTAATAATATCATATTTTGCATATGTAAATATAGCATCACGTATTTAATTAATATACTATTCCGGTGAATTATCGATGATTACTATTGGATATGATAAAATTATATTAATTTTTATAGTAATAACATATTCAATCGCTCTTAATTAATTATTATGAGTCATCTAGGTATTAAGAAAATAAATAATATTTGATGAAAAATAAAATAGACATAAAATGTGAAATTAACTCTTAATGTTTTAAATTAAATTTTCGTCTTTCGAACGATGATTTTACTATATCACTCCTTATTATAAGTCATTATGTATTAGAAAAATAAGAATAACAAAATTATATATCAACATAAAATATTTGATTGACTATCAAAATTATATTAGTGCCATATAAATTGGGACGAGACAAAAAAAGATATAAAACAACATATATTATTTGAAAATGAAATAAAAAGTACTGTAAATAATAGAAGAAAGTATTATAAATCACAATAATTAAAAAATTAAATTATTTTTAAAATATAATTGACTATCAATGCCACAAAAATTTGGATAAGAAAAGTGACGTATACTAATATAAAAATTACATAAAAAAATATAATAAATTACAATAATTAACAACTTAAATTATTTAAATACATTGTGTGCTTGAGAGTGGAATTGTGAAGTGATGAAAATGAAGAATTATTTGTGTTTATGTTTTCCGGTCGTTGGAGAAAAAGAAAGATGTTGCAATGTTCTCTATTCTTTTCTGTTGCTCCCACCAAGAAAAGGAAAAATGGAGTATATGTGAATGGTCTGTGTAGTGTGGAGTTTTGAGTGGGTGAGTATTATTGTTCTCGGTCAAAATGAAAGAGAAAAGAAATGAGTAAAAATGATGAACAAAAAAAAAAAAGGAGGAGGTGAACAGTGAACACTTGCAAGTCACTAGGCCCCGGGCGACTTGCAAGTCGCTGGGCCTCGGGCGACTTGTAAGTCGTAGGGCCCGCAGCGTTTTGTCCATTTTGGTTTTTTTCGAAAGTAAGTGTCCCTTTTGAAATTTTTAATAAAAAAAAAAAACCTTTTTGACTCCGGACTCCTATAAATGCCTAGTGTGCGTAGCCATTAAGGCATCAAAACTTACTCATCAAACGCAACTAGCTAAGAAAAATTCAGTCCATCAAGAAAGTATGAATTGGAAAAAGCTTAAGGTGTTGGGTGCGGTTGCTTATGGATTGGTGTCTCTTGCTACCCCGATGAACTGTTCGTCAACCGTACATACAGCAGTGAAATCAGCGGAACTTGATCATTCGTCTTCGCTCCAAGAGGAAGCACAAATATTGAATGCATTGAAAGGGTCGGAGTACGTAATTGAATGCTTCGGAGAAGATGTAAGCGTTGAAAACGGCAAGCAAACTTTTAATCTCATGCTCGAATATGCTGAGGGCGTGGAACTTTGCATGATTTAATTCATTAGTCAGAGATGATGCTCGGAGAATCAGAAGCTGCTTATTACGCTTTTCAAATCTTATGCGGGGATTGCTCATGCTCATCATAAAGGATTTCTCGATTATGATTTGAAACATATAATGTTTTTGGTTTTCCTTGTAATGCGGATGTGCTCCTTAAGTTGGCTGATTTTGGACTGTCCTTGGATCAACCGGAGGAAACGAAACGCATACATATTGGGACAGATTGAGCAAACATCGGCATCATAGAGGGACTCTGCAATACGGAGCCCTGGAATCAGTAGCGTCCGGTATTTATGGTAAAGCCGATGATCAGGGCGGCACAAATATTGAATGCATTGAAAGGATCAGGTTTTTTAATACCTATAACGGGTAACTTTTTAAATATAATTACTTTTTAAATATTCAAAATTTATACAATAAAAAATTAGTAGTATAAGGTAACTTATTCCGGCGAAATATTTTTAGGAGTAGGAAACCTATTTACCAAAAATGTAAAGCACTCTATTGTCTCCTTTTTCCTTTCATTACTTCAAGTTCTACATTTTTGTAATACCATTTACCATTGAAGCATGAAGCATCCCTCGTCATTGAAACAATCACAATCATTCCTTTTTAGAATAACTTTTTATGTTCCATTTCAGTAGTACATATACATTGACGCACAAATAATACAGTATCCAAAAGTTCGTTTTCTTTGATGAATGCTTTTAATTATCTATTTTGAAAAAGTTATAATCAATCCTAACATTACCACATAAAACAGTAATATGACGTACATCTAAATCATTTTGAAGGATTTGAAGCGGCAAATCTAAAAACATCTCTCCAAAAAGCTAATTAAGTGTAAAATCTTAGCAAAATTAGTTTCAAATATTGCAATTTTGCATTCAAATAAATGAATAAATTATGTATTTGTGAATAATTTGACACAATTCGGCAATTAGAGGAATGATGGAATTAGAAGAATGATAGAATCCATGGACAAGGAGAGATAACATATGAAAACAGATTTGGAGACATACAAGGAAAGAGACGGAGAGTGAGGAGAGAATTATGGAGGGAGGGAATTACGGGGGAAGGTTCCAAAAAAAAAATTATAATTAAAAATAGGAGTAACCTGCTATTCTAGGTAAAGTTACCCGACAACGTAAAGAAAATATTGCACTGTTAGTGTATATTAGTTAATCTCACTTCAAAACAAGATTATTATATATTTTTTAAGTTGAAGTTTATTTTTATACTCTTTTGAGATCAAAATTAAGAACAAAATTGTTTATAATCGATCTGTTCAATAATTCCTTTTCAATTAATAGTATACCTAAACCGTTTAATTTCTTTTGAGATGTTGTTAATCTTGAGTAAAATTTTATCAATTTTAATTTTTACAAAATTCTTCAGATGAGGCAATTGTTATAAAAATTCTATAAGCAATATATGCATTTGAAAAATAAAAAAATCCTTTTATCATATTGAAATAGTTCTTACTTTTCTACTCTCTCTGTTCCATTTCAACTATTGTTTTAATTCATTTCATGTCTATTAAGCAAAATAACATATACAAAGATAGTTTATTAAGTTATCCCTATTTATTTTATTAAGTTACCCCTATTTATTAGATATTTTTTTTTTAGAATATAGAAGTATTAAAAAGAAATCTTCTTTAATGTTAAGATTAAAGTTGAAAACATTGTCAACTTTAATCTTAAATTTCTAAAGTGATAATTTTTTTTGAGCTAAAGTAATATAAAAATGAAACAAAAAAAATATTAAAAAGTACTCATTTTTTTCTATTGAAAAAAAAATCTACAACATTATAAATCTTAATTACTAAAAAATGGAGCCCCTAAATCCTTGACTTCACTTGCTTTGGGTTGAAGCCCACACTGCCCATGATATTTGGATCACTTGGATGCATAGTGGTGGAGTCGTGGAGATGATCATGGGGAGATGACTATGAGCGGTATGTAAAAATAATGATAAACTAGTAGAATTGAAGATATCACTTGAAGAACCATAGATTTCAAAAAATATATCTAACGGGGAGACACTTTGGAAAAAGTATTCAAAGAGCCTTTGCATAGTTTACGAATTCTGCTTAGCTTAGTAGGGACCTAAACACAGGAATTTCTTTATGGTCGGTATGTAAAAATAATGATGAACTAGAATTGAAGATAGCACTTGAAGTACCAGAGATTTCGAAAATATATCTAATATAGCGAAGGATTTTCTAGGAAGGTGTTTGGAGAGAAATCATAATCGGAGACGGAGTGCGGAGGTGTTACTTGACCATCAGTCAAGAATATTAATGCTAAGAATATGGATGATGAGCAACCTTTTAACAAATCTAATTGGATTTCCACAAAAAACTTGTTTTCAACAATTAGTCGCTATCCTCATAAGGACGACTTAAG
Source organism: Capsicum annuum (assembly GCF_002878395.1). NCBI lineage: Eukaryota > Viridiplantae > Streptophyta > Magnoliopsida > Solanales > Solanaceae > Capsicum > Capsicum annuum. The sequence goes on along the minus strand of NC_061111.1, from coordinate 32,076,071 downwards.
ATGATCAAGCAGTAAAATAAGTTGTTCCAAGATGAATTATAATAAGGAAAAAGTTGAATCGATCAAGACCCTCCACTAGGGTATTGGGGCCTCACCAAGTTGTTATTTGCATGAATTCTTCTACTGATATGATTGGATCCAGATGATTGATTGAAAAACATTATTCTTTTAATCCTTAATTTCAAAAAATGTATATCTTATGTTAGTTATATAGCTAACATTTATAACTTACTGAAGATCTTAATATAAGTATGTTACTTATTAATTACTATTATATATTAAGAAGGATGTTTTTTGTCTCCAATATATAGTGGCTAACTGAAGATCTTAATATAAGTATGTTACTTATTAATTACTATTATATACTAAGAAAGATGTTTTTTGCCTCCAATATATAGTGAGTGGCTTTCTTAAAATTGTTTCTGCTCATTGAGTGACATATAGCTTTGATCTATTCTTTTGGTATAAAGAAGGATTTAAATTTGTGTTTATTTGGTTTTTCCTTGAATCGTTAATTTGGAATATTGAACATTTTATCCAAATGTGACACGGAAAAATTACAAAAACGTGTAACTTGTAATGTTACATTACAAAATATAGCTCACTATATATTTCGTTATAAAGAAGGTAAAATTTCACATATAGTCTCGTTAGAGTATCTATAACTAACTTCCTAGTCTAAATTTTAATATTTACAATTTATAGACAAAAGACATGACAGTTTTATGTATATATATACAAAAAAGAAGGAAAAATACATGACAGCAAAAAGAGATAAAAAAGGAAATTTTAATTTAATAAATGTCCTTAATCTTCTCCAACTTTCCATTTATTTCTCTCATATAGCATATCAATAAATATGAATTTATGCATAAATTACTCCCTCAAAAGTTGATAATTTTTTTTTTTTTAAAATTGTGATCTACAGGAGAAAGTTGGTAATTCGTGCATACAAAATTTTGGTATATATGATTTACACAAATTATTTTTTTACTTGAATTTATTTATTGAAATCCCCGTTTTGAATTTAATACTCAATAAAAATTGATTCAGTTTCAACATAATGAAAATCGATTTTATTATTGGTTTGAATTAGATTTTCGAAATTGAATGCACAATATAAACTTCAAACATTTTCAAATTGTCAATTTTGTAAATTTTTGTATACAATAACTTCAATTGTAATTTTTGTTTCAATTTTCGTATTCAATTTTTATTTTCGTAATTTTGAATTTTTTTTCATAGAAGTTGTTAAAAGGTTATAATCCTTGTTTGCGTTAGTTTTTTTTTTTTTTTTTTTTTCTAAATCCCATTTGTAATTGCAATTTGTGTGATATATTCATTCATTACTCTACTGCATATTTCATAATATACATATTGACAGTCTATTAATATTTATTTTATGTATATCTAATAATAGTATATTTGAATTTCTGTATATCTGTTA